>NC_138310.1:35765000-36140000 GCF_965601325.2 Salmo salar | reverse complement strand
CACAGTCAAGAAACAAGGTTTTAATGTTTTTCTGAAAATGTACACATTTTCCTTCCTGGAGAAAATTGCAACCATCCCGGTATTCCCGTTCAAACCAGAAATGCTATGTAAAAGCATATAATACAAGCAAAAATAATCTGACATAATTATACCACTGTAAATCGAGAAATATAGACAGGAATCTAGGGATTCATGTTGTTTTTGTCACAATTTAATCAACTCAATGTTCTGTCAGTCACCACACAATTTGTTGATGTAGCCTAGTTTAAATGTAGACAGATGAGGTTATTAGCCTAGTGAAAATTACATGAATTTAGCTTATCTTTGACTGAAAGATGTCAGGCCCTTTTCTCTCCCCTTGCACATGTCTACCAGGGGGATTTCGAAGGTTGTGGCTGTTTTTTACTTTATGATAACCTGCTAACCTGGTGACTTTGTCACACTTGGTCACAGGGAACATATCTGATTCTCCGCGAAACAAACAGACAAGCAAATCGGCCTAGTAGAGGAGATTCAGAACCATGGATAGTGCCGCGGTTGATCAAATCCCTGCCAATCTGACTAGTCAAGCCTATGCACTTGCTTTTTACTTAACATCATGGAATAATTTTGCAAATGTCTATTTCCTTGAGTGCGTTTGTGGACACAATGTACCAGCCATTTGGTTAACAGTGAGTAGCTGCAGTTTATATTGTGAGCCTCTGCCAGTGTTTGTGGCACTGGCAGAGTTTGGAGATTTGTGAATGTGAGATGGAGATTGCCTTCAGTAATGGAATCGAGAGGTCACGTGTAGCCTACACATGATAGTCAGCAATGCAATTTATAGAAGTGTTGCAAGTAAGTTGTTTTCTATTAAGGACTTTACGTTGAGTAGGCCTATAGGCTAAATATGCACAGCAAATTTGAGGTCAGAATTTGAACACCCCCTGTGTAAAATGTAAGACTTTCTTAGAAATGATATGTGACCCACCGAAATAGTGTTAAACTAACATCCCTAGTGTTGGAACCTAACACCATGGGTGTTGCAAATTCCAACATAAATTAACACTTTAATAGAGTTGATGCTGTTACACTTTTTTAGTGTTAGGGAATAACACATGTACAGTATATTTTAATTTTGTTTTGGGGGGGGGGTGGATTGTTAACATTGTAGGTTGTAAAGCCTTATTTAAAAATGTCCCACCATGCCTTTCAAGTGAATGTGAGAGATGCCCACCAATGACTGTGTTTGTTAGTGACAGTCATGGTTGTTACATTCAATGACTTCTAGTCCTGAAGCCTTCACCAAGTGGCTGCCTAAGTGAATGTGTTTGAATTAAAAGTAAACCCTTTTAGAACCATATTATACATTTCATAAGGCCTTAAGTTATGGCCTAGTTCTCCTCAACATTGTGGTCTGAAAATCTTGGCTGATGGACCACATCAGACCTGCAAGTCATAATAAGCTGATTTGTGAAGTGATTAGTATTCCTATTGGAATCCAGCCAGAGGGAGACTATCCAACAATTGGTATATTTTATCACCCACAACCTTCATTCAGAATGACTGCTATGGTGAAGGACTTGACAAACAAGACTACCTAAACCATCTAAACTGGAACAAGCATCTCTGTAACGGGTGCAATGAGTTCAACCCCTTACAGATTGGATTAGTTAAAAAAATGTTGTGTTATTTACATGACATAGTAAATAGATTGTATGTGGACACCTGCTCATCAAACATCTCATTCCAAAATCATGGGCATTAATATGGAGTTGGTCCCCCCTTTGGTGCTATAACAGCCTCCACTATTCTGGGAAGGCTTTCCACTAGATGTTGGAACATTTCTGCGGGGACATCCATTCAGCCACAAGAGCATTAGGGAGGTCAGCACTGATGTTGGGTAATTAGGCCTGGCTTGCAGTGTTCCAATTCATCTCAAAGGTGTTCGTTGGGGTTGAGGTCAGGGATCTGACCTCAACCCCAATCGTCTATAATGTAATTCTATGCTATAGTGTTAAGATTTCCCTTTAGTGGAACTAAGGGGCCTAGCCTGAACCATGAAAAACAGCCCCATAACTAAGGGGCCTTGCCTGAACCATGAAAAACAGCCCCATAACATTATTCCTCCTCCACCAAACTTTACAGTTGGCACTATGCATTGGGGCAGGTAGCATTCTCTTGGGATCCGTCAAACCCTGATTTTCCTGTCGGACTGCCAGATGGTGAAGCGTGATGAGCTGACGTTACTTCCAGAGGCAGTAAGGAACTTGGTAGTGAGTGATGCAACCAAGGACAGACAGCACTCGCGGTCCCGTTCCATGAGCTTCTGTGGCCTACCACTCAGCGGCTGAGCCGGTGTTGCTCCTTGACGTTTCCAGTTCACAATAACAGCACTTAGTTGACCAGGGCAGCTCAAGCAGGGCAGAAATTTTACGAACTGACTTGTTGGAAAGGTGGCATCCTATGACGGTGCCATGTTGAAAGTCACTGAGCTCTTCAGTAAGGCCATTTTACTGCAAATGTTTGTCTATGGAGATTGCATGGCTGTTTGCTCGATTTTATACATCTGTCAGCAACGGATGTGGCTGAACTAGCCTAATCCACTCATTTGAAGGGATGTCCACATACTTTTTATATATAGTGCATCTTTGTATAGTATAAAATCAATTAATCCATCAATGTGCATGCAGAAACATAGATATTAAAACAAAACTCTCAAAAAATCAACCTGCAACAAAGCATTCTGGGAAGAATGATAATGAGGCCCTGCCCACGTCCTTTTCACTCTGAGAGAGTTAACGAAAATGAACTCCACAGTCGATTGTTGATTCCACTGTGATTCAAATTTCAATCCCACTGGTGTTAACCCCACTAGAATCAACACTCAGATATAACACTCACAACACTTTTTACCTTAAAGGAGTAATCTACCCCATACCACTAATTCCTATGATTTAACAGTGTCAATATCAGCATGTGAAGTAGTTAGCTAGCTGTAAAATCGCCTTAACAAAGTGCACTGTCAATTTAAGAGTCTTTCAGAGTTCAACTTGCTGCCACTGAGCGAGAGCTGAGATGCTTTTGAGGAGATGGGGAAACTCCATTAGAATTGTTTTAACGCCCATTGTGCACGTTGTTTTTCCAGAAGTCGCCAATGGGCCCTGCAGTTCAATCTGGATGATTCTGGGACAAGGAGAGCTCTCCTTCAATGAGCGAATGGGCACTAGCTCAAAAACTGAACATTAGCATGAATTTCGTCAACAAGAAGTACAACATTGCAAATATTTTCCAAGATATGAGATCATTAACTTGTTCTCTGTAATATTGTATAGCTTTGGAATCGTAACATTTCGTACTTTCAAGGATAATGGGCAGGTTTTTTGACTCATACCCACACTTGAGAAGGGATTGCGTGATGATTAGATTAGCAACCACGTGACGCAGCATGACATCGTGAATGCAATAGGTCGACTGTCAGTTGGGTGGGGGTGTTTCTCCTTTCATTGCATAATGATTTTTATCAACTCCTTCTTTCTGTAGTACAGTATCTCTGTTTCCTACAGACACAGGAAACTTTGTACCATGGTACTTGAATGAGAAACAGTTGAATAATTTGGTCCACTGTTTAGATTGAGCACATCTAAGTGAAATATATACTTTGTCATGAGGATATAAACAGATGGATGTGTTCTAGATAGGGATTAACGATATATTGGTGAACATATTAGAATCGGACGATATTAGCTAAAAATGCCAACATCGATATCGGCCCGATGTCTAGTTTAACGCCGATGTGCAAAACCGATGTCAAAGCTGACGTGCATACCTATATAACACAGATAGATGAGAACATCTTTGTATATAACGTAGGCACATGACGTAATGACGCCACATAAAATTGTACGCTACACGTGCAACACAGCATTCCTAACCTAGCCCATAATATCTGCTGTATGGATCGAGCAGTCAACAAGTCGAGCAGTCATTTGAAAGAGTAAGGACATTTCAGCGAGACAACGCAAAGGCGAAATCCATTAACGCCAAGATAATGGAATTCATTGCCCTTGACAATCAACCGTTCTCTGTCGTGGGTGATGTTGGCTTTCTCCGACTGGTCGAGCACTGGTATACTTTATTATTTATTTTTGGTACTATTTTTCAGATGTTGCCCTACCGGAGTTACACAGTAAGAACGTCACTGCTATTAGCTTCACAACTGACATTTGGACCAGCGATATCAGCCCCATGAGCATGCTGAGTCTGACAGCACAGTGGGTTGTCAAGGATTTCATACTGAGGATAGTCGTATTGCATGCTCATGAATGTGCTGGTTGTCATACCGCTGCTGCCATTTAAATGGCATTTGAGAACATGTTTGAAACTTGGAAACATGAACACATTAGCTAGCTTCATTTGAACAACTGACTTGAGAAATAAGCTCGTCAACTGCGCCTGCAGCAGACGTGATACCCTCTGTCATGGCATGCTCAACAAAACTGACGGGTGTAAACAAATGTGCACAAAATTTGAGATAAGCTTTATGTGCGTATGGAACATTTCTGGGATCTTTCAGCTCATGAAACATGGGACAAACACTTTACATGGTGCGCTTATATTTTTGTTCAGTGTAGTATTCATATTCTAATTCCTAATTCTAATGCCACCGACTCAGTCATAAACAGTGGAGTGCGCATGCCCATTTTGACTTTGTCAATGCTAAGCTAACCAGTTAGCTAGCAGCTAGTGTGCAATGTTAGTGCTGACTAGTTTTATGGAGTGAAGATGGCCCCTTTTCCCGACGAGGTGGATGTTTTTACTGGCCCACATTGGCGAATGACAATTGCCCTTGACAACAGATTTTCCCGGCAACAAAACTGCCCACACAGGCTGTGAACAAGCGATTCGGTGGCGTTCTCTCTTTACTGTGTCGCCACCATGCTTGATGCTATGTACAAGGACCGCTACGTTGATGCAGACAAGAAAGAGGGTTTACGTGAAATGTTACATACACAGTTGGACAAGATGGAAATGGACACAGTGACAGTGCGCACTGAGGAAGAGGCCACAGACAGACAGAGCTGAAACTTCACTGCTTGACATGTATGACGCAATCCTGGTTGAGAATGAAACGACTGAACAAATGAACAACAAAACAGCACAGCAAGTAAGTGAAAGAAATAGGTTTTGATTATGTTTTACTGGTAATGGGGACATATGTAAATGTGTGTGTGTGTGTGTGTGTGTGTGTAACCTTTATTTAACTAGGCAAGTGAGTTAAGAACAAATTCTTATTTACAATGATGGCCTACCCCGGCCAAACACGGATGACGCTGGGCCAATTGTGCGCTGCCCTATGGGACTCCCAATCACGACCGGATGTGATACTGGCTGGATTCGAACCAGGGACTGTAGTGACGTCTCTTGCACTGAGATGCAGTGCCTTAGACCGCTGTGTCCATGTGAGTGTATTAACTGTTTAACTGTACTAGAATGCTTAAAAGGCCGCTAAAATGTTAAATATTGGTTATTGTTATAGTGGCAAGGAAAATATTGGATATCGGTATCGGCCAAAAATGTCATATCGGTGCATCACTAGTTCTAGACAGTGTCTATACCATCTATTGGCTGATTTGGTGATCTGGATGGCAGGTAATTGTTTTAAAGTGTTATGAAATGTGATAGGGGATAAAACACTATCAGAAGTGACGAGAACCATGTACTGTAGCTATGATGGACTACTTAGAAGTTAATCATGGGGAATTGTTTATATTTTATCCACTGACAGAACATAGGCTTTCACCAAATTGACAGGAGTTTCATGATTTTTTTTCTGGTCAATACCAAGATTTTAACACTTGCAAATTTGCTGTGTGGTAGGCTGCTATCATTGTGATGACTTGTCTAATGTAGGCTATGAATGAAGCCAGAGTTGACATGTCCGGTTCATGCATGCAGCTATTTGCATGTACATATTTTTGCATTAGTGCTGCATAATATTTTAATATTAGGCTATTGATCCACGGGACCTGTCAATATTTTTCTCGGGAAATGGAAGAAGCTTGGTCGGGAAGTCCCGGGATACCGGCCACCGGTATGAAACCCTACAAGAAACGGTATGAATTTAGGTCAATTATCAATTATTGTACATAGTTTCGATTTGGTTTTAGTCATTTTAAAGTACGATATATTGAGTTGATAGTTTGATGTTGCCAAAAGGAACTTAAGAATGGTGTGATGTGGTTATGGATATATTGTACAAAATAGGTGAATGGGTAAATCCATATGAATTCAAACATTTGACAGCTTCCCTTTTTGATTTAAACAACACTTTCCATACATGTTTCCCCGTGGAAGAAGTGGTCAGAGTGACTTTTTGGACATGAATGCCAAAACATTCAGGAGATAGATGTGCTCAAAGTTGACTAATTTTGCATACCCCACCATAGCATGAGACATCCATGTCTTCATCACTGGAAAAGATAAACTGATAAATATATATAATTTAAAAGCTTACAAACAGGGTTGTCAAACTATTTTAACATTTCTTGAAAAAATATACAGTACCAGTCAAAGGTTTGGACACACCTACTCATTCAAAGTTTCTGTAAATTGTAAAATAATAGTGAAGACATCAAAACTATGAAATAACACATATGAAATCATGTCGTAACCAAAAAAAGTGTTAAACAAATCAAAATAAAGTCAGCAAAAAAATAAACTTCCCTTTTTCAGCATCCTGTCTTTCAAAGATAATTAGTAAAAATCCAAATAACTTCACAGATCTTCATAGTAAAGGGTTTAAACACTGTTTCCCATGCTTGTTCAATGAACCATAAACAATTAATGAACATGCACCTGTGGAACGGTCATTAAGACACTTGACAGCTTACAGATGGTAGGCAATTAAGGTCACAGTTATGAAAACTTAGGACACTAAAGAGACCTTTCTACTGACTCTGAAAAACACGAAAAGAAAGATCTCCAGGGTCCCTGCTCATCTGCGTGAACGTGCCTTAGGCATGCTGCAAGGAGGCATGAGGACTGCAGATGTGGCCAGGGCAATAAATTGCAATGTCCGTACTGTGAGACGCCTAAGACAGCACTACAGGGAGACAGGACGGACAGATGATCGTCCTCACAGTGGCATACCACGTGTAACAACACCTGCACAGGATCGGTACATCCGAACATCACACCTGCGGGACAGACACAGGATGGCAACAACAACTGCCCGAGTTACACCAGGAACGCACAATCCCTCCATCAGTGCTCAGACTGTCCACAATAGGCTGAGAGAGGCTGGACTGAGGGCTTGTAGGCCTGTTGTAAGGCAGGTCCTCACCAGACATCACCGGCAACAACGTCGCCTATGGGCACAAACCCACTGGACCAGACAGGACTGTCAAAAAGTGCTCTTCACTGACGCGTCGTGGTTTTGTCTCACCAGGGGTGATGGTCGGAGTCACGTTTATCGTTGAAGGAATGAGGGAAGGATGACATGAAGGATGAAGGATTGACAGTATAATTTAAAACAGATATTCCCATACAAGTCAACATTCTCTGATGTGTGGACCTCCAACCATCTTTGTGGTACCATTTCAAAGTTGAACATTTAAATTGCATCCAATTTTAGTACATTTATCAGCCAAAACATGACATCCACCCTGTATCCAAGAGCATGTGTCTCAATCGATGGCGGGCACAACACAAAAACCTCAGATGTAAAATAGGGGCTAAGTAGTCTCTCGTTGCCATACATCCCAAAATCACGTTGTCACGCCTGGTTCGCAACGAGCCTAGGGGCTAGGCTAAATCATACACTATATATAAACAAAAGTATGTGGACACCCATTCAAATTTGTGGATTTTACTATTTCAGCCACACCCGTTGCTGACGTGTATAAAATCGAGCACACAGCCATGCAATCTCCATAGACAAACACTGGCAGTAGAATGGCCTTACTGAAGAGCTCACTGACTTTCAATGTGACACCCGTCATAGGATGCCACCTTTCCAACAAGTCAGTTCGTCAAGTTTCTGCCCTGCCAGAGCTGCCCCGGTCAACTGTAAGTGCTGTTATTGTGAAGTGGAAACATCTATGAGCAACAACGGCTCAGTAGCGAAGTGGTAGGTCGCACAAGCTCACAGAATGGTGAAGCGCGTAGCGCGTAAAAATCGTCTGTCCTCGGTTGCAACACTCATTACCAAGTTTCAAACTGCCTCTGGAAGCAACTTCAGCACAAGAACTGTTCGTCTGAAGCTTCATGAAATAGGTTTCTATGGCCGAGCAGCAGCACACAAGCCTAAGATCACCATGCGCAATGCCAAGCTTCGGCTGGAGTGGTATAAGCTCTCCACCATTTGGACTCTGGAGCAGTGTAAATGCGTTCTCTGGAGTGATGAATCACCCTTCACCATCTGGCAGTCCAACGGGCAAATCTGGGTTTGGCGGATGCCAGGAGAACGCTACCGGCCCAAATGCATAGTACCAACTGTGGAGGAGGAATAATGGTCTGGGGCTGTTTTTTCATGGTTCGGCCTAACTCTTATTTCCAGTAAAGGGAAATCTTAATGCTACAGCATGCAATGACATTCTAGACGATTCTGTGCTTCCAACTTTGTGGCAACAGTTTGGGGAAGGCCCTTTTCTGTTTCAGCATGACAATGCCCCGTGCAAAAAGCGAGGTCCATACAGAAATGGTTTGGCGAGATCGGTGTGGAAGACCTTGACTGGCCTGCACAGAGCCCTGACCTCAACCCCAACGAACACCTTTGGAATGAATTGTAACGTCAACAGCGAGCCAGGTCTAATTGCCCAACATCAGTGCCTGACCTCACTAATGCTCTTGTGGCTGAATGGAAGCAAGTCTCTGCAGAAATGTTCCAACATCTTGTGGAAAGCCTTCCCAGAAGAGTGGAGGCTGTTATAGCAGCAACCATCTCATATTAATGCCCATGATTTTGGAATGAGATGTTCGATGAGCAGGTGTTCACAAACTTTTGATCATGTAGTGTATGTGAATATGGAGAAAAAAAATATGCGTTTTTAGATGACTAACATTTTTGTATTTTTTTTGTTTTACCTAGAAATTATAAAACAGTTTGACAACCCTGTTTTGTATGCTTTAAATTACATACATCTCAACCGTTTATCTTTTCCAGTAATGAAGACATGGATGTATGGTGTGGTATGCTAAATTTGTCAACTTTGAGCACCTTTATCTCTTGAATGTTTTGGCATTCAGGTCTTTCTGAGCACTTCAAATCAAAGCTTATAAATCACTTCTACAATGGGCAAATATGTATGGAAGGTTTTGTTGAAATCAAAATGGGTGCTGTTAAAAAGTGATTGAATTCAAATGGATTTACCAGAATATCAATGTCACAGCCTGTTTTTGTTTACCTTTCAGATCAGTCCGTGCATTATCAATCAGAGAAAACAGCTTTTGTCTTGCACTGCACTATTGGATTGATTGAGTTCATTGAGACAATCTGATGAATGTCTTGACACATCTGTGGTCATTATTTTGCAAAAGCTTCACAAAATCAATAATGTTAGCTCCGAAACGCCTGAGGCGACGATACCCATGAATGCTTGATTTACCAGGTTATGCATATTTAATAGGAAAACACCACTGATGTTGACTAATGACCAACCTACCCTGCTTGTGATACCAATCCACTGGACCACTACAGGTACAGCACGTACCGTCCCAAATGGCACCCTATTCTCAATATAGTACCCTACGTTTGACCAGAGCCCTATGTGCCCTGGTCATATGTAGTGAACTATAGGGGATAGTGTGCCATTTGGGGTGAAACGGTATAATTACCTCGAATGTCACTCGACTCCGTCTGTCTGTCTCTTATTCATATTCCACCACATCCTCCATCCACCTCATCAATAATAGGTAAGATAGTTGAGCTAAGTAGAGGAGCTTAAGGAAGTGGATGGTGTCCCTGCACCCCTGTGAAGTCCCAGGTAGGGAGGCCCGGGGCCGGCATGGGGCATGGAGCCAGCCTGCACCTTCTGTCTGTTTGTCTGTCCCAGCTAATGAGGCAGATGTCGGGTAGGCCAAAGGAGGCTCTCCTCAGAGTGGATGACTGGGCCTGCCAATATAATTGGCACCTGATGTGTCAGACGACTGGGATGTGCTGGCTGACATTCATTACACTTAATGCACTTCCCTCCCACCCGTCCTGTATAACTGCCTGGTGAAACAATGTTTCAAGCCCTCCTTTTAACCGTTTCCTCTGCTCTGTAGTGGAGGAAGGATTACAGGGAGAGCAGGCTCTGTTCAGCAGTCAGGTATAGCTGTCTGCCTCCCTGCCTGTCTGTCTGCCTTTCTGTCTGTCACTCCTCACTGGGGAGAGACAGGGGTCTTTCCCAGATACATGGCTAACCTGCTGGAGCAGCGGGAATATATTCAGAGGTGTCTTTTGATTCTCAGAACTCACTGCCGTGTTGACGTCTCAGAACTCACTGCCGTGTTGACGTCTCAGAACTCACTGCCGTGTTGGCGTCTCAGAACTCGCTGCCGTGTTGGCGTCTAAGAACTCGTTGGCGTCTCAGAACTCGCTGCCGTGTTGGCGTCTCAGAACTCGCTGTCGTGTTGGCGTTTCAGAACTCATTGTCGTGTTGGCGTCTCAGAACTCGCTGCCGTGTTGGCGTCTCAGAACTCGCTGCCGTGTTGGCGTCTCAGAACTCGCTGCCGTGTTGGCGTCTCAGAACTCGCTGCCGTGTTGGCGTCTCAGAACTCGCTGCCGTGTTGGCGTCTCAGAACTCGCTGCCGTGTTGGCGTCTCAGAACTCGCTGCCGTTTTGGCATCTCAGAACTCGCTGTCTTGTTGGCGTCTCAGAACTCGCTGTCGTGTTGGCGTCTCAGAACTCGCTGCCGTGTTGGCGTCTCAGAACTCGCTGCCGTGTTGGCGTCTCAGAACTCGCAGCCGTGTTGGCGTCTAAGAATTCGTTGGCGTCTCAGAACTCGCTGCCGTGTTGGCGTCTCAGAACTCGCAGCCATGTTGGCGTCTCAGAACTCGCTGCCGTGTTGGCGTCTCAGAACTCAGGCGTGGTGTCAATGTCTCTGTTGCCAGTCCAGTCCCCAAGTCTTCATGTCCAGATGTAACCTGGGCTGCTGGTGCCAGAGCCCTGTAGACTGGTGTCTCTGCGAGGATGCCAGCCCAGCGTACATCCACTGTGTTTTGAGCTACTCTCCTCTCTTTTGGCTGGCTCTGTTCGCCAGCATATCCTTTCCAATCAGGCTTGAGTTGGCTGGTAATGCTGAGTGTGCAGGAAGCGTGTCTGGGTAAAGCAACGCTCCTTCAGCTCAAGGATCAGAGTCCCACCCCTGTGAAAAGAGACCTCCATCTCCTATTCTGCCTTTGCCAGGTTTTTCTTGGGGGTGTGGTAGGGGTGGACTTAATAGTGCCCTGCCAACAATTTCAGAATTGTTTGAAACTTCAGCTTTTCTGGCATGGAGTTTGGTGCATTGTAACCAAAGCTGTTTTTTTTTATTTGTGACAGTTATCAACGAGTGTACCTTCCCTTAACTTTCCTGCAGGTAACATGTATTCAGTTTTTGAAAACAATTGCACATTGTGTGTGATTTACCTTGTGATCATTGAGACATACAGTACATAGATTTTAGTCTGAACTCAGTACTGTACAAACATTTACATGTATTTATCAGAGGTTTGACACATTCTACAGTCATAGGAGGGTAGTAAGGTGGTTGCTGATCATTTCCCATGAAACATAGCAAAAACGAGCAAAGGATGGGTTTAATGTTATTCATGTAACATCAGCAAGATGTGTTATCAAGAAAAATGAGGGCTGGCCTTTTTTAATGAATATGAAGAAGTCATTTTCTCTGTAGTAAATCTGTTGGATCCTTAATGAAAATAATGTGTATAAGCTTCAGCCTATTGTTAAAGTCTGTAATTAACTGATTTGTAGTGTTTCTGTAAATATGACTATACTTTTTTCTCTGCTGTAACCACTATCATGGATGTATATTTTGTTGTAAAGTCAAATCTAGAAAGGAAGGGAGACTGCATTTCTCCATAGATGGTTTTATCCATAGAATATTTCATGCTAGTTTATTTCAATCTGTACTATTTAAAAGGTAAATGTTCTGTATTAAAAGTATTTATGTTTTCATTAGTGAGTGAGGGAGAAACATTTTATTGTATTTTTAATTTAATGATAGAGTATAGAATTGCAGTTGGAGGTTTCATCACATGCAGGGAGAAAAGCAAATGCCTTTTTGCTTCTAATATCGAGCTGCTGCACAACCCAGGCAGTCAGCAGATTCTCTCTTCTCTGCAAAGTGGAGCAGCGGAGACAAAGAAGAGGAGAGCCAGAGATGATGGTTTGTTTTATTCATCTGATTGTGTGTAGCCAGACGCTGACCAGTGTTAGATTGAGATTGTGTTTGCAGTGAGAGATCTGAACTTGTGAGTGTGCAATTAATTCCCCTGTTGCCCTGACTCCCCACAGAGACGCTGACAGAAAGGAAAGTATGACTCGATAGGTGGTGTGAAGTCGCATTCTGTTGGTGCTGGGTTCCCCGGGTAAAAAGCTCTCCAGAAATGAGCAAAGCTCATGATATTGTGCTATTAAAACCTCTACAGAATCAGTGTCCCCGCTGCGGGACGGTTGAGCTAACGAGCGCTAATGTGATTATCATGACATTTTAAGAACAAGAACATTTCCCAGGACATAGACATATCTGATATGGGCAGAAAAGGTTTTGTTAATCCAACTACACTGTCCAATTTACAGTAGCTATTACAGTGAAATAATTACATGCTATTGTTTGAGGAGAGTGCACAGTTATGTACTTGAAAATGTATCAATAAACCAATTAGGCACATTTGGGCAGACTTGATACAACATTTTGAACAGTAATGCAATGGTTCATTGGATCAGTCTAAAACTTTGCACTGCTGTCATCTAGTGGCCAAAATCTAAATTGCGCCTAAACTGCAATAATACATTGTAGCATTTCTCTTGCATTTAAAAGATGATACCAGATCTAATGGGTTATATTCTCCAACATTAATTTCACATTTCGACAAACTTCAAAGTGTTTCCTTTCAAATGGTATCAAGAATATGCATATCCTTGCTTCAGGTCATGAGCTACATGCAGTTAGATTTGGGTGTCATTTTAGGCAAAATTTTTAAAAAGGGTCCGATCTTTTCCTGTTGCATGGTCGAAAATAGGGCAGGAAAGTAAAGAAAGATTTAGTGATGGATAATGGAGGGAGAAGATCAGACAGTGAGTCCCTCCAACATGGTCTCAGGGCAATTCTTATTATTGTATATGTAAATCTGTGACATGCCATTTAGTATGAAATGTTGCGTTACATTGTGTTAGGTTACATGAATGGAATAGTAGTTATACAATATCATACGAATTAGAAGATGTATAGTACCATACATCTTACCCGGTCGTACAATAGCATACTAATTGGAAGAAGTAACTTATTATACATCATGGGGGATGTATAGTATTGCACATCTTTATCTGAGACCAATTTAGTAAATTCACCGGAAGTGTTCGGTGGGAATGCTAGTTCTGAACGTCACATGCTAATGTAAAAAGCTGGTTTTTGATATAAATATGAACTTGATTGAACAAAACATGCATGTATTGTATAACATAATGTCCTAGGCGTGTCATCTGATGAAGATCATCAAAGGTTAGTGCTGCATTTAGCTGTGGTTTTGTTTTTTGTGACATTATATGCTAGCTTGAAAAATGGGTGTCTGATTATTTCTGGCTGGGTACTCTGCTGACATAATCTAATGTTTTGCTTTCACTGTAAAGCCTTTTTGAAATCGGACAGTGTGGTTAGATAAAGGAGAGTCTTGTCTTTAAAATGTTGTAAAATAGTCATATGTTTGAAAAATGGAATTTTTTGGATTTTTGAGGAATTTGTAATTCGCGCCACGCCTATCATTGGATATTGGAGCAAGTGTTCTGCTAGCGGAACGTCTAGATGTAAGAACAAGTCACATAATAAGTTTCTATGGAATCAATAATAGCGTTTCACATCATTTTCTTTATGACTACCTCATCTCTGTACCCCACACATACAATTATCTGTAAGGTCCCTCAGTCAAGCAGGGAATTTCAAACACAGATTCAACCACAAAGACCAGGGTGGTTTTCCAATGCCTCGCAATGAAGGGCATCTATTGGTACAGGATTTAAAAATAAACCAGATATTGAATATCCCTTTGAGCATGATGAAGTTATTAATTACACTTTGGATGGTGTATCAATTCACCCAGTCACAACAAAGATACAGGCGTCCTTCCTAACTCAGTTGTCGGAGAGGAAGGAAACTGCTCTAGGATTTTACCATGAGGCCAATGGTGACTTTAAAAAAGTTTCAGAGTTTAATGGCTGTTATAGGAGAAAAGTAGGAAGCATGTACAGAATACAAATATCGTAGAGACTTTCCCAGAAAGACACACAGCTGTAATTGCTGTCAAAGGTGATTTTAACAAGTATTGACTCAAGGTTGAATACTTATCTAATCATCTAATCATATCCCCTGAAACTACTTATCTAATCATATCCCCTGAAACTATTCCCCAGGTCATTGCTGTAAATGAGAACGTGTTCTCAGTCAACTTACCTGGTAAAATAACAGTAAAATAAAAAAATATATTTCTTTTTTTTTTCATTCATTTTTTTTTTTACAAACGTTAGAATATTTCTTTCACTTTGACATTAAAGTATTTTGTGTACATCGTTGACAAAAAAAATAACAAATCCATTTTAATCCCACTTTGTAACAACAAAATGTGGAAAAAGTAAAGGAGTGTGAATACTTTCTGAAGGCACTGTAAGCCTTCTAATTTAATTATTTTATCAAAATACTTTATCTTACATTTTCTTTTGCAATAATCACCGATATGGATTTCAAGTCTGTCTGAAAATGCTAAACATTTTTACAAATGTAACCAGAACTATGCATAATGCACATTCACTAGTAATGACGAACTTCTTGTAGCAGGCACTATAGAAAATTACACACCATTCTGTCCATCTCCAACTGTTTGAACAGCATGCTAGCCTGTCCACGTTGTTCAGATCTAGTGTCCACTTTAAAATCAAGTGGCCTACCTATTATTTCTCAGAATGAGAATGAGCTTTATGCCTATTGCACATTTATAAATCACAGACTAGACAACTAGTATAGTATACTGTAAGAGTCTTTGGCTAAAATGCTGCTAGCGGTACATGGTGCCGCACACGACAAACTGAGCATTAATTTTCCAGAATCAATGTTCATTGATACTCCTGTTTCAGTAGTGTCTGCTTTGTGCAATCTGAGGAGTTGAGACATAAAGAGTATCATTAGAAAGGTTCATTTCTATATTTCAGTAAAATAATGTATTTCAGTGTTCATATGGCTGATTCTGTTATACCAAACCTCAAATGCAAATAGTGAGTTAAAAACGCTTGTCGGAGAGAAAGAAGTGCTCTCATCTTTGTTGTTGTGTGTGGCAGGGGGAGGGGTATGTAAATGGAGAGGTGCACAGTCGCAGAAGAAGTCGCGAAGGAGAAAAGACAACATGACAACAAGCAGATATAAACGCTCATAATAACAGAAAATGTGCATTTGGAATGTCACACTAAAACTTGATATATCGCACAGCCATAATGTGAACCGATACAGTATGCCTATAAAACATTATTTAATGTGAGCCTGAACCTCAACTATCACCTTTTTCAATATGAGACTAGGGAGTACAAATTGTGTTTTTTACATTGGATAAAAGTAGAGACTACGAGCTTGAAAATTGTATATCATACACAACAGTTGAAGAACAAATGCTTTGAAAGTTAATAAACTTGTAACCTCACTTTAGAGAAAGTGGCCCTTGAATGTTTTGGTAAACCTACTGGAGACCTCTTCTTTGTCTACACCCATTCAGCATCGTTCACACCATCTTAAGCCTTAGCGCCACCCATATCTTTAAGGATTAACATGTGAGGCCATGTACTAAACAACCAAAGATTTCAAGACCGAAGGATGGTTTATACTACAGGTGTGTTCGTCAGTTCAATCTGGAGTGCCAGAATGCACTCTGGGCATTCGTAAACTCAGAGCGTGGTCAGATTGTCCTTTCGTAAATATAGTGTTTCGCTCTCGGAGCGTTCAGAGCGCACACTGGACGCTCTGGCCGAGGAGTAGGGTTCTGACCTAACAGCAGTCAAGCACCCAAGATAACTGGCTAACGTTGGCTAGCTTGCTAATGAGAGAACAACTCACTCTGACCATTTTACTCGCCCTAGCAGAGCTGGTTAGGTTGTTTTTATGTTAACTCAACGTCAACAGTGAAGAGGCGACTCCGGGATGCTGGCCTTCAAGGCAGAGTTGCAAAGAAAAAGCCATATCTCAGACTGGCCAATAAAAACAAAAGATTAAGATGGGCAAAAGAACACAGACACTGGACAGAGGAACTCTGCCTAAAAGGCCGGCATCATTGAGTCGCCTCTTCACTGTTGACATTGAGATTGGTGTTTTGCGGGTACTATTTAATGAAGCTGCCATTTGAGGACTTGTGAGGTGTCTGTTTCTCAAACTAGACACTAATGTACTTGTCCTCTTGCTCAGTTGTGCACCAGGGCCTCCCACTCCTCTTTCTATTCTGGTTAGAGCCAGTTTGCACTGTTCTGTGAAGGGAGCAGCACCCAGAGTTGTACGAGATCTTCAGTTTCTTGGCAATTTCTCGCATTGAATAGCTTTAATTTCTCAGAACAAGAATAGACTGACGAGTTTCAGAAGAAAGTCCTATGTTTCTTGCCATTTTGAGCCTGTAATCGAACCTACAAATGCTGATGCTCCAGATACTCAACGAGTCTAAAGAATGCCAGTTTTATTGCTTCTTTAATCAGGACAACAGTTTTCAGCTGTGCTAATATAATTGCAAAAGCATTTTCTAATGATCAATTAGCATTTTAAAATTATAAACTTGGTTTAGCTAACACAACGTGCCATTGGAACACAGGAGTGATGGTTGCTGATAATGGGCCTCTGTACACCTATGTAGATATTCCATTAAGAATCTGCTGTTTCCAGCTACAATAGTCATTTACAACATTAACCCTGTCTACACTGTATTTCTGATCAATTTGATATTATTTTCATGAACAAAAAAATGTGCTTTTCTTTCAAAAACAAGGACATTTATAATTGACCCTACATTTTTTAACAGTAGTGTACATGAGACAGCAGCCACATTTGATTTGTGTTTATTTTATTTTTCCTTTATTTAACTTGGCAAGTCAGTTAATAACAAATTCTTATTTACAATGACGGCCTACCCTGGCCAAACCCTCCCCTAACCCGGACGACTCTGGGCCAATTGTACGCCGCCCTATGGGACTCCCGAATACGGCCGGTTGTGATACAGCCCGGGATCGAACCCAGGTCTGTAGTGACGCCACTAGCGCTGCGATTACACACACATTATAACCCAAGCTTTTAAAGTTAAGACTGTGTCTCAAATGGCCCCCTATTCCCTATTTAGTGCACTACATTTACCGGCTCTGAATAAAAGTAGTATATAGGGAATAGGATTCCATTTGGGACACAGCTTCTGTCTCTGAGAAATGTCTGTCATGCTACAAAAATCCCATTGCTGCATCCCAGCATGCCTAAAACTGTTTTAAAAGGCAGTTTCAGTTCAGAAGCAGATGGATCGTCACAGCAAGTTGCCGTGACGTGTAGTATAAGCTGAATTGGCATGAAGGTCAGAAACAACATCTTCAGGCTCGATGACTCTAAAGTTCTATAGTGGAATGAAGCTCAATGTTTATCTTCTGCTGTAAGGTACTCTATAGAGGACTCGCCACAAGAATAAATCTTTTGACAGTTGACGCAAAAAAATATTTATTGACAGGCTTTAGCCTTACCCATCCAGCATGAGTGTTATGATGGGACTGCGATTGCTCTCTGCTCCTATTGTCTACTTTCTCAATAGCCATTGAGTGATTTCATTCATGTTGATTATGTATGCATACAGCGATGTAATGCACTGTATAAAAAGCTGTGTGCTCTTGATTGTTATCACAACATGGTTGCATACAGTGTTTCACCTCCTTTTGTATTACACCTGCTGTGTAAATAAATGTATGTCGTTAATCACATCCACTCATTCTCAAATCAGTTTTGCGTGGCATACTTCATCTAACAATACACGATCAACAATCAAGTCTGCAATGACCGCCCCAGTCTTAGTCCATAGTCCCTGCCTCGCATGATAATGACCACATTCATTTCACATGTTTTTGCATTCTTCACAAAAGCATGCCGTGGTGGCTGGTCATGGATAAGGTCGCAGATCACAAGGGAACATATTAGCTACTCATAGTAATTTAGTCTGTGCCAAATGGCACCCTATTTCATTTATAGTGCACTACTATTGACCAGAGCCCTGTGGGTCCTGATCGAAAGTAGTGCACTATAGGGAATAGGTTGCCATTTGGGGCACAAATATAGTGTTGAAAATGAGTTGGTATTCCCAAACATTGCCTCACACCTAACTTGACTCCCAACTCTTCATCTCATGCCTGTGCTGACTGCTGACTCCACACATCCCTGCTGCTGCAAGCATAGACATCAACATAATGTGAAGAGATCAGGGGAACGGACCACTGTGCTCACACTTGGTGTCAGCTTTTCTTTTACTGATGTAATCAAATATGCTCTCCTTTTATCTCTCTCTGTCTCTCTCTCTCTCTCTCTCTCTCGGTCTCTCTCTCTCTCTGTGTCTCTCTCTCTCTGTGTGTCTCTCTGTGTGTGTGTCTCTCTGTGTGTCTGTCTCTCTGTGTGTCTGTCTCTGTGTGTCTCTCTGTGTGTGTCTCTCTGTGTGTCTGTCTCTGTGTGTGTCTCTGTGTGTGTCTCTCTCTCTCTGTGTGTGTGTCTCTCTCACTGTGTCTCTCTCTCTCTCTCTCGCTGTGTGTCTCTCTCTCTGTGTGTCTGTGTCTCTCTCTCTGTGTGTCTGTGTCTCTCTCTCTCTGTCTCTCTGTCTGTCTCTCTCTCTCTGTCTGTCTGTCTCTCTCTTTGGCTCTCTGTGTGTCTCTCGGTGTCTCTGTCTGTCTGTACAGGATGAGCGTTTAGTAGGTAGCTTGCAGCCAGCCATGCCTGCTTTGAAAGAGCATATTTGATTACATCAGTAAATCTGGCTGAAGGGAGGTTGGGGGGTGAGCTTCTCACATGTGTCTGTGTGCATCCCCAATGGCACCCTATTCTCTACATAGTGCACTCCTGCTTTTGGCCCTGGTCAAAAATAGTGCATTTATAAGAAGGGAATAGGTTGCCATTGGAGAAGCAAACTATCTCGGGTTGGGCTGGCAGGGAAAGTACAAAGAGGAGAGAGAGAGAGAGAGAGAGAGAGAGCAGGCAAGGTCGGGCACATGAACACACACACACACACACACACACTGTCCAGGCTTAATTAGCATTAATCACTTCTCATCTTGTAAATTCTGCCTGCTGCCAATTATCAATGATTATGCCCTACTAGCTTCAGGGTAGGTGACAGGGTTCAAGGCTGGCTGTACACCATAACATTCACTCAACAGGATTCAGTGGTAAAAATAATCTAAATTATGCTTGGTGATGGCTGTGAAAATAAAGCCTCCTCCCCAACACTTATTCTAATACCCTTTTGAAAAACCCACCGCCACCTGCTATCAGCTACAATTATCAAGTTGTAAATGTACTGTAGATGGGTTTCAGCAGCCACAGACATTTACTATTTAAGATCCAAGAAATGTCTCACAGCACTGTTCATACCATTCGCTGTTAATAATACCATTCGCTGTTAATACCATTTGCTGTTAATACCATTTGCTGTTAATACCATTGTTGGGTATACGGTAGTGAGGGTGTCTGCTATTGGAATCCAAGGGGTTTAGTGTCACGGTTGTCGTATGATGAAGCGGACCAAAGTGCAGCGTGATTATCATTCCACATATTTATTGAACTGTGAAACTATGCAATACATACAAAATAAACAGAATAAACAAAAACAACAAACCGTGATGAAGAGTTAACATACACGTACTCTAAAACAATCTCCCACAAACCCAGGTGGGAAAAACACCTACTTAAGTATGATCTCCAATTAGAGACAACGATGACCAGCTGCCACTAATTGGAGATCATCTCAAACAACAAAACCCCAACATAGAAATAAAAAACTAGAACATAACATAACATAAATCTAAACTAGACCTGTCACAACTAAAAAACCCTGTCACACCCTGACCTATTCTACCATAGAAAATAACAGCTTTCTATGGTCAGAACGTACCCCCCCCCCCCCCCCCCCCCCAAAGGTGCGGACTCCGAACGCACCTAAACAACAATGAAAAAAAAAAGAAGAAAAAAAAGGGAGAGTTAGGGAGGATGACTAATGTCTATGGCGGCTCTGGTGCAGTACCTTCTCATCCCGCGGATCGTCCAGCAGAGGAGGCGGCTCCGGTTCGGGGCGTAACCTCCGCTTTGCCCGCTGATCCCTCCGCTTTTGTGTCACCGGACCGTGGATCATCACCGGAGGTTCTGGACTGCAGACCGCCGCTGGAGACTCTGGACTGTGGAACATCGCTGAAGACTCTGGACTCTGGACCGTCGCTGAAGACTCTGGACTGCGGGCCGTCTCAGGAGGTTCCGGGCTGCGGGCCGTCTCAGGAGGTTCCGGGCTGCGGGCCGTCTCAGGAGGTTCCGGGCTGCGGGCCGTCTCAGGAGGTTCCGGGCTGCGGGCCGTCTCAGGAGGTTCCGGGCTGCGGGCCGTCTCAGGAGGTTCCGGACTGGGAACTGTCGCCGGAAGCTCCGGACTGGGAACTATCGCCGGAAGCTCCGGACTGGGAACTGTCGCCGGAAGCTCTGGACTGGGAATGCGCACTGGAGGCCTGATGCGTGGGGCTGGCACAGGTGGCACCAGACTGGTAACACACACCTCAGGGCGAGTGCGGGGAGCAGGAACAGGACACCCCAGACTGGGAAGGCGCACTGGAGCCCTGATGCATGGGGCTGGCACAGGTGGCGCCAGACTGGTGACACGCACCTCAGGGCAAGTGCGAGGAACAGGCACAGGGCGTACCAGGCTGGATAGACTCACTGGAGGCCGGGTACGTGGGGCAGGCACAGGATATACTGGGCCGTGGAGGCGCACTGGAGGTCTCGAGCGTAGAGCTGGCACAACCCGTCCTGGCTGGATGCTTACTTTCACCCGGCAAACGCGGGGTGCTGGGACAGGATGCACTGGGCTGTGAATACACACTGGCGACACAGTGCGCAGAGCCGACGCAGGATATCCTGGACCGAGAAGGCGAACTGGAGACCAGGAGCACTGAGCTAGCACCCCCCTTCCTGGCTGAATGCTCAACCGAGCTCGACAAATGCGGGGAGCGGGCACAGATCGCACCGGGCTGTGAATGCGCACTGTCGACACAGTGCGCATCACCGCATAACACGGTGCTTGCTTCGTCACTCGCCACTCGCTCCCCACGGTAAGCACGAGGAGTTGGCTCAGGTCTCCACCCTGACTCTGCCAATCTCCCCGTGTGCCCCCCCCAAAAAAAAATATTTTGGGGGGCTGCCTCTCGCACTTGCCTCGTGGTTGGTATAGCGCCTTGTAATATCGCCGCCCCGCTTTCGCTGCCTCAATCTCCTCTTTAGGACGGCGATACTCCCCAGCCTGCCTCCAGGGTCCTTTCCCGTCCAGTATCCCCTCCCAAGTCCACTGGTCCATTCCACACTGCTTGGTCCTTTGGTGGTGGGAGATTCTGTCACAGTTGTTGTATGATGAAGCGGACCAAAGTGCAGCCTGATTATCGTTCCACATATTTATTGAACTGTGAAACTATGCAATACATACAAAATAAACAAAAACAACAAACCGTGACGAAGAGTTAACATACACGTACTCAAAAACAATCTCCCACAAACACAGGTGGGAGAAACACCTACTTAAGTATGATCTCCAATTAGAGACAACGATGACTAGCTGCCTGTAATTGGAGATCATCCCAAACAAAACCCCAACATAGAAATACAAAACAAGAACATAACAAAATAGAAAATCTAAACCAGAAAAAAAAAACTGTCACGCCTTGACCTACTCTACCATAGAAAATAACAGCTTTCTATGGTCAGGACGTGACATTTAGATCCCTAGTGTTCCTATTGGCAATAATATAACCACTTAGCCCTCACCCCATCTATAAGTTGTGACAATGGGCCTGCAGGGTCCAATAATAAAGGTAGCTACATGCTTAGTAATGGGCTTCTAAGACATTTGCTTATCTCTATCTTAACTGCTGGCTAAGGAGGAGCCATGGAGCAATGCCTTTTATCTGGTCAAGACTGCAGTGAACAAAGAGAGAGCGCACCATACCCCAGAGGGGATAAGGGGGGACTTAAAACTCATTTACATTCTGCAATTGATTCCGCACACCACCCTGTCTGTAATGTCAGTCATTCGCTTCCTTTAGAGGTTTAATTAAATCCCTGACTGAGTTCTGTTCGGATTTCTGATTTGAAGTCGGAATCAATAGAAGCAAAGTGTCCAAAGATTGGAGCTGTAAATCAATTTCAACAATGCTTCCAGAATCAGAATCACCTTTATTCGCCAAGTGCATTTACACAAGCACATTTACAATATTAACAAGGAGGTCCAATACACCACCTTATCAATTACTGAATTATATAATAATTAATAAGTGTTATGGATCTGACAGCTGAAAGGCAAATGCCTCATTACAGGGCATGGGCATTTAACATTTACACATACTTGGTGATATGGTGCTGCAGTGATAGTCAACATTTAGAGACAGAAAACAGACATAGTAGTTTACATGCATTATATAGAAACCCAGCTCTATGCCTACGAGGAGGGAGTCCTCTTCCTACTCTGCTCTACACACGCTGCTGCTGCTGGTAATGGTGGTGGGGTGTCAGAGGAGATCTTATCTCTCCAATGGTTAGCTACCTAGCTGCCATCCTCTTCCCTGCTCTTTTGCTCATTCCCCTTTAATCTTGCATTGTTGCAAGATCTCCCATAAGCCATGTCCTTTTCCCCTTTTTACACCTTCCTAATATTGACTTGTACCCTCTTTTGCCCTCAGAACAGCCTCAATTCATTGGGGCATGGATTCGACAAGGTGTCGAAAGCATTCCACAGGGATGCTGGAGCATGTTGACTCCAATGCTTCCCACAGTTGTGTGAAGTTGGCTGGATGTCCTTTGGGTGGTGGACCATTCTTGATACACACGGGAAACTGTTGACGGTGAAAAACCCAGCGCGTTGCAGTTCTTGACACACTCAAACCGGTGCACCTGGCACCTACTACCATACCCCAATAAAAGACACTAAATCTTTTGACTTGCCCATTCACCCTCTGAATGGCACACATACACAATCCATGTCTGAACTGATATGATTTGAATTCCTAAAAATCCTTCTTTAAACTGCCTCCTCCCCTTCATCTACACTGACTGAAGTGACATCAATAAGGGATCATAGCTTTCACCTGGATTCACCTGGTAAGTCTGTCATGGAAAGATGTTTTGTACACTCAGTGTATATAGTGTTATGTTGAAGTGTTTCATACAAATCACTAGGGCTAGGAATTGCCAGGGACCTCACAATACGATATTATCACGATACTTACTGTAGGTGCCAATACAATATGTATTGTGATTCTCACTATTCTATATGTAATGTGATTCGATATTGCGATTTGATGTTCTAAACATATTGCTCAACATATGTCTGCTGCAGAGAGACGAAAGCATGAGACTACTAGTTTTGATCATTCAGGGAAATGATGGTGCTGAAAACATGTTGGCTCACTATCTAAAAAGATGGAGAACAAGCTATAGCATGACAAATACAAGAGTTTTGGCGCAGGTACAGCCCACTACCGCAAGCTACAGTAGCATTTTTTTTATGTTATAAATCTTGGAGTCAAATATTGATTATAATAACGTCCAAAATATGTAACTATCGACCCCTCCATCACTGAAAATCATAGTTGGTGGTAATGCCAATAGCACAGTGTTGGGGAAATATCAAAACTACATACAATCCCCACAGTGACTGTATGTAAATACCCCAACCAGAAGCCATGGATTACAGGCAACATTGGCACTGAGATAAGAGGTAGAGCTGAGGCTTTCAAGGAGCGGAACTCTAACCCGGAAGCTTATAGGAAATCCTGCAATGCTCTCCGACAAACCATCAAACAGGCAAATGGTCAATACAGGACTAAGATCGAATCGTACTACATCGGCT
Source organism: Salmo salar (assembly GCF_965601325.2). Lineage (NCBI taxonomy): Eukaryota > Metazoa > Chordata > Actinopteri > Salmoniformes > Salmonidae > Salmo > Salmo salar. The sequence goes on along the minus strand of NC_138310.1, from coordinate 36,115,688 downwards.
CCGAAGCTCGTTGGATGTGGCAGGGCTTGCAAAATATTAGACTACAAGGGAAGCACAGCCACGAGCTGCCCAATGACACAAGCCTACCAGACGAGCTAAAGTACTTCTATGCTCACTTCAAGGCAAGTAACACTGAAGCATGCATGAGAGCATCAGCTGTTCCGGACGACTGTGTGATCACGCTCTCTGTAGCCAATGTGAGTAAGACCTTTAAACAAGTCAACATTCACAAGGCCGTAGGGCCAGATGGATTACCAGAATGTGAACTCCGAGCATGCGCTGACCAACTGGCAAGTGTCTTCACTGAAATGTTCAACCTCTCCCTGTCTGAGTCTGTAATACCAACATGTTTCAAGCAGACCACCATAGTCCCTGTGCCCAAGAACACTAAGGTAACCTGCCTAAATGACTATCAACCCGTAGCACTCACGTCTGTAGCCATGAAGTGCTTTGAAAGGCTGGTCATGGCCCACATCAACACCATTATCCCAGAAACCCTGGACCCACTCCAATTTGCATACCGCCCCAACAGATCCACAGATGATGCAATCTCTATTGCACTCCACACTGCCCTTTCCCACCTGGACAAAAGGAACACCTATGTGAGAAAGCTTTGCAATGACTACAGCTCAAGAGTTCAACACCATAGTGCCTTCAAAGCTCATCACTAAGCTGAGGACACTGGGACTAAACACCTCCCTCTGCAACTTGATCCTGGACTTCCTGACGGGCCGCCTCTAGGTGGTAAGGGTAGGTAACAACACATCCGCCATGCTGATCCTCAACACGGGGGCCCCTCACAGGTGTGTGCTCAGTCCCCTCCTGTACTCCCTGTTCACTCATGACTGCATGGCCAGGCATGACTCCAAAACCATCATTAAGTTTGCTGATGACACAACAGTTGTAGGCCTGATCACCGACAATGATGAGACAGCCTATAGGGAGGAGGTCAGAGACCTGGTCGTGTGGTGCCAGGACAGAAAAATGGAGATGATTGTGGACTGCAGGAAAAGGAGGACCAACCACACCCCCATTCTCATCGATGGGGCTGTGGTGGAGCAGGTTGAGAGCTTCAAGTTCCTTGGTGTCCACATCACCAACAAACTCTCATGGTCCAACCACACCAAGACAGTCGTGAAGAGGGCACGACAAAACCTGTTCCCCTTCAAGACACTGAAAAGATTTAGCATGGGTCCTCAGGTCCTCAGCTGCACCATCGAGAGCATCCTGACTGGTTGCATCACTGCCTGGTTTGGCGACTCCGGGATGCTGGCCTTCAAGGCAGAGTTGCAAAGAAAAAGCCATATCTCAGACTGGCCAATAAAAATAAAATATTAAGATGGGCAAAAGAACACAGACACTGGACAGAGGAACTCCGCCTAGAAGGCCAAAATCATTGAGTCGCTTCTTCACTGTTGACGTTGAAGATGGTGTTTTGCGGGTACTATTTAATGAAGCTGCCAGTTGAGGACTTGTGAGGTGTCTGTTTCTCAAACTAGGCACTCTAATGTACTTGTCCTCTTGCTCAGTTGTGCACCGGGACCTCCCACTTCTCTTTCTATTCTGGTTAGAGTAAGTTTGCGCTGTTCTGTGAAGGGAGTAGTATACAGCGTTGTACGAGATCTTCAGTTTATTTGCAATTTCTCGCATTGATTAGCCTTCATTTCTCTGAACAAGAATAGACTGATGTGTTTCAGAAGAAAGTTCTTTGTTTCTGGACATTTTGAGACTAATCGAACCCACAAATGCTGATGCTCCAGATACTCAACTAGTCTAAAGAAGGCCAGTTTTATTGCTTCTTTAATCAGGACAACAGTTTTCAGCTGTGCTAACATAATTGCAAAAGGGTTTTCTAATGACCAATTAGCCTTTTAAAATGATAAACTTGGATTAGCTAACACAATGTGCATTTGGAACACAGTAGTGATGGTTGCTGATAATGGGCCTCTGTATGCCTTTGTAGATGTTCCATTCATAATCAGCAGTTTCCAGCTACAATAGTCATTTACAAGATTAACAATGTCTACACTGTATTTCTGATCAATTTGATGTTATTTTAATGGACAAAAAATGAGTTTTTCTTTAAAAACAAGGACATTTCTAAGTGACCCCAAACTTTTGAATGGTAGTGTAGGCATTACCTCAATTACCTCGACTAACCGGTGCCCCCGCACATTGACTCTCTACTGGTACCCACTGTATATAGCCTCGCTGTTGTTATTTTACTGCTGCTGTTTAATTATTTGTTACTTTTGTTTCTTATTTTTTACTTATCTATTTTTTACTTAACACATATTTTTCTTAAAACTGTTGGTTAAGGCTTTGTAAAGTAAGCATGTCACTGTAAGTTATAATACACCTGTTGTGTTCAGCGCATGTGACAAATAACATTTGATTTGAATACAAACAATGTACATTGTTCCTGTGCCATGGAAATGCACATTTGAATCAATCTAAGTGTGCTTACTGCATTAAATAATGTGTAACGTATTGCACTCCGAAGCAGCCATCAGGGGCATTCTAATATCTCCAAGGCTGTAAGACCCCTTGAGTTGGATGTGAAAGGGGATTTTTATGTTTAATGGTTTGAACTTGTAAAAATTCTATATATTATATGGATAGAACTCCCAGGTGTGGTGTATATAGTTAATATAAGTTTCCTCTTATTAGGTTTAGCCTCGGGTACATTCAGTGGTGTTGTTGCCACGTGGGAGAAACAGCACAGACTTCACATCCTCAATCTATCTCTCCACAGACTGAAGTTATGTCACAAATGATCAGCTTCTGTTTGGCGAGAGGTCAAGTGAAATATTAGGAGAGGTCCAATACATCACTCTATCAATTACTGAATGATATATTAATAAGTCAATGTTATGGATCTGACAGCTGAAAGGCAAATTACAGCCTCATTACAGTGCATTGGCATTTCACATACTGTATTGAGTCTGTGTGTTGGAGACATACATTGGAATATCAGAAACTGTATATTGGAGTTTCTTGTAGGATTGTTTTAGCAATAATTCAGTGGCTAGTGTTTACTGCATAGGCCTAGTAATCCAGACCATTTGCTTTGGATATTGTTAAAATGCCTGATGAACCATACAGGAGATCATACACAGATTGAATGGAATATAAAGCCATAACTGCCATGTTACAGTTTGCTTCTTTGGTAAACCTTCTGGAATGTCTTAGACTGTCACTGCATTCTTAACACATAATGAAATAAAACCGCTGTTGTTGGGAACGGTTTGTTGAAATGGCTGTAATACATCTCAGGGCTATGATCAGATGAGGCTTATCCATCTTTGGTTTGTAAGTGCCCAGGATTTGTCTGGTAATTCTGTGACTAAACCAGTACTTTTAAAACATTGAGGCTGGCTTAGTAGTCTGTGATGTGGTATTAAATAAGATGTGCCAGAGTTGGTCTCAACTCAGGGTTTATAGGCCATTTCCCTGGATCCAACATCAGCCACCTTGTAAATAAATCAGGCCTGACGACAAGGCTTTCCTCTCTGGAGATTTAATTTACCTCACCACCACTGAGCCAATGCGGGCAATTTTCACATCAGGACAGTACAAGGCAGACCGTCTGAGAGAAAGTGGGCTGAATGGTAAAGAGATAGAGGGAGTGGGGGGAGAGCGAGATGGAGGGAGGGAAAGAAATAAGCCATTTGAAGTTACCGGTACATTTCCTTTTCTGATTGACAGACGAAATTAGTTAGAAATGGAGCTTTGTCATGCAGTCAGTTTGTAATTAGTTTCTGGTCCTTCAATGTAAATGTACCTGGGAAGGAACTGTGGTAATGCCTTTACTATTGTTGATAGAGTGATCAAACTCATTCAGTCTCCGGTCTAGACTCCAACCAACCATTCGGATTAACAAGGAACAGTTTTCTCTCCGGGTCAAGCCATCACCAGTCATTGAGTTTATAATCACGTCAGGAACAATGCCGATGACTCGCCATATTAGTCATCATTAATTGGCAGTCATTGCTATGTAACTGTGTGGCTTTAAATACCAATGTCTTCTTCCCAAATGGCACCCTACTACCTATATAGTGCACTACTTTTGACCAGAGCCCTATGTAGTGCACTAAATTGGGAATAGTGTGAAATTTGGAATGTATGCCAATTTCTACTTTTCACATCTGGAGACAAATCATGAATCCAAAGACACCACAAGGTAAAACATTGAAGTCATTGTTATACTGTAGTGACTACTATACAATCATATTACTCTTCCATAAACATGCGTTTTGTATTCAATATAAAGACTTGAGACCATGTTTATATCTAAGGAGCTTGTGATATGCTCCCTTTTTTAAAGCTGGATCAATTCAGCAACAAGACGATCCATACTGCTGAAAGATTGTTTTCTTTCCTCTGAATATGCAAAGCAAATGCAATGCGAATTCATCAGAATTTCCAGCACCAAAATCTATTTAGTGTGCGAAAGTCTAACAAGGCCAGATTGATTCGGCAGTATTGTGAGGATTAGGAGTGAAGACACTTCATGTTTGTAACATGAGACTGAAAATGTAACTGAATAGCAAGGATTGACTTTAATTAAAGGAACTTTCAGTGGAATTTTGATGTTTTCTTCTCCATTTTCCACCCCTTGGCTTTTGCCAGTCATTGATATGTCTCAACTTCGCCCAAAAATGATTAGCAGTTGACCAGAAATTGAGCTTTTCAATTAGTTTTCTACAGCTATGTTTCATGAATAAACATTAGGTAATTTATATGCGAAACTAATCATGGAAGTTATTAATGCATCCCTTTTGCACCGGAAAGTCTTCATCCTGCACCGCTTCCTCCCAACAAAGTTTTGTCAGTATCAGGCTTGGATGCCAAAATGTCTTTACATGTGTTAGTGAACGATAACATTGAATCTATTTGTGACATTGAAAATGAAGAAGCTTTAGCTTTAATTGATATTTGCCTTGAGGCATTCTTTTTCTCCTCTCACTTCAAGCCATGGAAGAGACAGCCGTGTTCATTTTCAGTTATAATTGTCTGATCCAATCAGGGTGTTGTCCCCTCCTTTTTTTTATGGTAAAATGAACCTCAAACCATTTTTGTTATTTAACATTATCAGGGACTCCCATTGAGACCAAGGACTCTTTGTCAAGGGAGCCCTGCATGAACACAATTTATCAAATGTAGAACATGCAATACTACAAGCAATTTAAGAAGCAAACACGTTACTCAACAATGCAGTCCTCCAATAAGAATTTAAACTTCCCTAGCCTAGAGGCATCAGAGCATCAAAGGTGCAGAGAGCTCTGCAGATCATTCTATACACAAGCACAAATTTGACCTAATTATGTGGTGATCGATAGGACCTCTATAGTTAACCCTCACTGTGATCTGGTCTGGTGACTCGTATGTGAACACTACCACTATAATAGACTGGTACCAGTCTCCTAGGCAGACTCACCAAGCTATGTGAACATTCTACCTCCCTCCCTAGGGATTCTGAAACATGCTAATTTGATGGAACTGTTGATACAGCCCTCTCTCTGTGAGGACTTGAGAGGTGAAAATGAGTGGGGGCTAACTAAGCATGGGTGGGTTATGCAGGCTTAAGAGAAGGATCACTTTAAGAGACAAGAAGTAGATGGTGCAACCGCAGACAGGCCTCTGGTGGAAGTATTTATATTCTTTATTCTCTGCCAGCCTTTCAGGGGATGTGTGCACAGAGGTAGTGTGTCAATAACTGACAGTCTGTCTCAGTCAATCAGCATACCCAGGGGCTCATAGCCTCTGGTGCATGGAGAGGACTCAACAGCACCCCCATAACTGACGGGGCTCCAGATCTATGAACTAAAATTACTTTGAGTCAAACTTTCACCGAGCAGATTTATGGGTTTGTTGAGTGTGGCACACACAGCTGTTACTCACCTTTTTAAACGAATAACAATACATCTAATGCTTTTCAAAGTCTTACAGTAAAGCTGTGTTTGAAAATAATTACACCAGCTCATTTACAGAAGTGTTACTGCGCTAATCGGACCATGCATATTTTAAGACGATCTGTAAAGGCGATCTATAAAGCACTTTGTGACAACTACTGATGTAAAAACGGCTTTATGCATGCAGTGGATCTGATCCTCCAGGACAGGCCATAAGACTGCTAGATACTGTTGGGCCCCTTGATACACCTTCATTTAAGTATAAGGACAGCATGACTACAGGACTACAGTATTTCTCTGCTGTTATTCTGTAGGATAATTCTGGGGGGGGGGTTGTACTTGCTTGTGCCTCTTCCTTCTCTCTACCCTCTGAAGTTCACACATGGGGCTCAGAGAACAGAACAGTGAGACTCCTTCCTCTCCTTCCTGTGCTCCTCTCGTCTCGTCCCCTCCCCTCTGACAGCCTTGCGGTCAGAATAGACTGGCAGTCCCGGCTTTCTAATGAGTAGGATTCCTGCCGAAGTCCAATAAAAGGTGCTCACCATGTAAAACCTACACTCACACAGCCTAACAGTATTCTTCCTTGCCCTCTCCCTGTCTCCACCCCTGTAAAAAATCCATGAGAAAGTCCCCAGTGTTTTCAGGGTGTGAGAATAAAAGTGTGCGGTTTAAAAGACTTTGGGTCTGGAGGCAGCTGTGAAATAGTAATGTATAACTGAGTAAAGGGAGACAGGCAGCCAGGAGAGTAGTGAATGAGTGGTGCTGCGGTGACAGTTGTATCTACAGATAGCCCACTTCTGCTGCTGTCCATTTGATTGTGGGACGCTTATTGCTGACAGGAGAGAGGCAAGCTGTCAAACACAAAAGGGTCTCACAGAGAAGCAGAAGGGCTAGTTTGATTCCTTTTTTTCTTTTTACATCAGTTGGCTGTTCAGTAAATGATCCATCTTGGCATAGCCCCGTCCATATTTATCACCCTGTACAGGCTCAGTCCGCTCACTGCACCCCACAGCATCGGAAAGAAAAGTGAACAGAACTTACTAAGGCAGACATTATGCAGTTGTGATTGTCATGCCATTGGTATGTGTCAGAGTTGGTTGATTTAAATCTTTATGATTGACAAGGTCCCCTGGCTCATGGCCATTGTTCCCCTCGTCCATGAGCACAGCATCTGTGCCACGACAGACACCGCAGACCTCCCCATATGCAGTTAACCACCATGGCATTAATCTGCACTACCTGCCTTAACGTCCATCCACCATCCAGGCAGCTCCTCACCCGGCACCAACTGGTTGAATCAACGTTTCAATGAAATGAGGTTGAACCAACATGGAATAGACACTGAATTGACGTCTGTGCCCAGTGGGTCTACTCTCTGCTCAGGGTGAAAGCATTTGCCTGCCGCCTGCCCTCCGCCCAATGACTGGAAGCCGATAGGAGGAGAGTGAGGACCCTTTAAGAGGCAGTGTAAAAATGTACAGGCCTAATGAGGAAATAAGTGACTTATTGGCGGCACACTCATTGCCTTCATTAAGCCACATATTAATGACCATCTATCATGAGAGCGAGAAGAAGTGAGACTCTGGGTGCTTTATGGAGCGTGCATTGTCACCTCGTTCCATTTATCTGTTACCTTTGACTGCGGTAAGTGTGTAGGCATTAAGAAGAGGACAAGGATCATAGTTAGCTGTTTGCAGTGGGAAATGGACGTGAACCCTCAAACCAAAAGCATATACAGGGTTCACCAGGCCTTTTGAGTCAAGGCTTCCTGTTAATTAAATTATACCAGATGAAGTACACTGCATGGAGAAGAAGAATTTGTCAGTGCTACATCATTATATCACACCCTGGCCATTAAGTGTCTGCATGGATTTATATTCCACATAATAGTTTTTAAAAACCATATTTAGACATATTTTTCTGCATTTTAAGTCCTAAGCAAGTCTCAAGTCTTAACCTTCGAGTCTTGAGTCAAGTCCCAAGTAATAATGGGCAAGTCTCAAGTAAAGTCCAAAGTTCCACAGCTCAGGTTGAGTTAAGTCACAAGTCCCTAATTTGGGGTTTCGAGTCCTCAAGTCAATGGTGTTTAATGCCAATTTTAATGCAATTTTTTATTTCCTGTTTTTATTACACTACTAGTACACTACATAATGAACTTGAGTGAAAGATCATGTTACAAAGTTTTTTTAAATTACTTGTCATGATGTTGGCCTGTTGGGGGAGGTTTATGAACCCCCCCCCCCCCCCCGTTTGTCTCTCTCTACTCCATAAGAGTTGACTCTTGAAAAGCCCTTTGTTAACATAGAGATTCTGGGAACATCAAAAGGTGGGAAACAGAACCATATTTCGGTAATCCAACCAGTTGAAAATATGTGTTGGTACTTATGTCAGATCAGTTGGCGTCTGAGACATGATTACTGATGATAGGACGACATAAACTGTATCTTGGAAAATCTACACATTCTAGTTATCAGATTCACATGGAATTGTTGTGCAATTTAAATGTTTAAATATGAAACTATTTGTGAAAAGATTAAATGTAATTTTAGCTTCTTAATGAGAGAACGGTTTGTCATAAGAATACCACTCTGCTCACTCAGAGGCCCCGCCCAAGTGAACAGACATGGGTTGTAAACTATGAAACGCGGCGTTCTTTCACCACCATATAAACCCGTTGATGAAAATTCAACTTCCTGTTCCAAGGACGTGAGGACGAAGGTCCTACATTAAAAGGGCTCAGATAGTAACTTAACGAAATTAGCATCGAATTTCAATGTGAAGGTGACGACCTACATGCCGTAAGGATGAATTTCGACTATACCAGCCAGAATATAGCATGAGCTTAAAGTATGGCAACTTGGTATGAACTTTGAACTCTTATTCTCTAAAGAAGTGATACCGCCTAGCCGTTGCGTTAGCGCAGCAACTGTGGACATGGGCTAGGAGAGGACAGACAGGGTATCTTTTCTACCACACAACGACGATACCAACAAGTAACCGTTTTACCACCAGACATTCTTCAAAGGACAACCCTGCCTTCCATCTACAACCAACCGATCGAAGTGCAGCTCTGAGTAAATATTTATTGCATTTTCTTTTTCCAAATGGGCGGTTATTTAGAATGCATAAGATTCTGTATTTACGATAGAGTAGCTGCCTACGGCCCGATAGAGACACAAAATATTTTTGTTACTCAGTCTTTCTTTGTGTAAGCAGCCGTAATATCTGTTCCGTCCGCTAGGGACCTTTTCCTTTATGACATAATTTGTAATCAATGTTTGATCCATTCTGTGTAGATGTAATTCTGTGTGATTATTTAGGTATTTAGTAAATAAATAATTAAACCAAATTTTGTATTGCTGATTCAACTTGTTAGCCAGGGTTCGTGAAGAATTTACAACTTTCAGATGAGACTAAATAAGGTGACGATTAAATATTGACTGCTACTGATGTAAAAGATTACTAGGTCTTTAAGAGTTTATTCGGAAGATAACAGCTCTATAAACATTATTTTGTGGTGCCCCGACTTGCTAGTTAATTACATTTACCTGATTAGCTTAATCAGGTAATATTAATTACAGAGAAATTATTTTATAGAATAGCATGTCATATCACTTAATCCGGCATAGCCAAAGACACAACATACTGTAGAAAGGCCATACAAATGGCACCAATGACAATAATTTTGGGCTCTTAGGTTTACAATGCATTGCATTTACAAAATATAAAATTAGCCAAGAGTTATCACCCATTTGTGAGCGATGGGGCTGCAGTATGATTCCCCCATGGCTGAACACACGCTCCACAGGAGCATTTGATGCAGGCACTGCCAAGACTCTCATTTCCACTCAGAATAGTGAAGGAAGAGTGTTTCTGTTCATAGCCCTGAACCAAAGGTTGTTCTGTCCTTTGCAAATGTCAAGGCAGTGGCTGAGATGCTGGAGTGCCATATACTTCTCTTTTGTTGTCTTTTGCAATATGCTGCAAACAGCCCTGACTCCTCTCCCAGAGAACAGTCCTCAGTGGTGGTTGGATCCACATGTTGCCCAGTCTCTCGCAGAATTACATCTATATAGACAGAACAAATATAGACAGAAACAAAAGGTTAATCTTGCTATTAGTAGTGTACTATTTAAATTAAAATGCTGTATAACTTAAATTAATTAGGCTAAGTATTAACTCTATTGGTAAACTTTTTATAATAAAAAGATACACACCTTTCATCATTTATCACCTCGTCCATCGCATCATCCACCAGAACATGATGTTGCAGCCACATCAGGGAAAATGATGGATCTAGCACAACTGCTTTAAGATAGATATGGCCTGAGAAGGGCGCAATCTCCAGATGGGGTGGCCATCTTGACATTGATGAAGATTCCAATGAATCTCCTCTTCAGTGATGCTTAGAGACTTCGGACCAGGCCAGTAAGGTAGCTTCCTTGAGGTTTCTGTGTCTCCAGATGATTGTGTAGGGAAAGAATGCAAGGAACCACTGCACTGATTGTGGCAACTTTCTCTCTTTGTGTAACGCCTGTCTGGAAGAGGGAACCAAGGTGCAGCAGAGGATGTGTTCATCATTAGAATTTTAATTAAAAAAAACAAGAGAACACTACAAAAATGAACAAGAACGACAGCAAACAGTCCTGCTAGGTATAAACTAAACAGAAACAATTACCCACAAAACCCAAAGGAAAAACATGCTCCTTATGTGTGACTCCCAATCAGCAGCAACGAGCTTCAGCTGTGCCTGATTGGGAGCCACACACATGGCCCAAAACAAAGAAATACCAAAACATAGAAAAAGGAACATAGAACGCCCACCCAATGTAACAAGCAGCAGAGGAAGGAGCAGCACAAGGAGAGGCACCAGGAGAAAAGCTATCTGGAGTCATGGACTTGGGAGGAAATCCTGGACGGGAAAGGACCATGGGCTCAAGCTGGGGATTATCGCCGCCCGCAGTGGGAGATCGAGGCGGCGAGAGCTGAGAGGCGCTGGTATGAGGAAAGGGAGCGCAACGGACACGGGAGGCAGCCCCACAATTTTTTTTGGGGGGGGCACACGGGGAGATTGGCGAAGTCAGGTGGTAGACCTAAGCCAACTCCCCGTGCTTACCGGAAGCAGCGTGGTACTGGTAAAACACCGTGTTATGCTGTGGAGCGCACGGTGTCCCCAGTGCGTGTTCAAAGCCCGGTGCGCTACATACCAGCCCCCCGCAAGTGCCATGCGAGTGCAGGCATAAGAAGGCCCACCCGGACCCTCCCCTTCAGAGTCAGGTTTTGCGGCCGGAGTCCGCACCTTTGGGGGGGGTACTGTAACGCCCTGGCCATAGAGAGGGGTTTTTTGTTCTTTATTTTGGTTAGGCCAGGGTGTTACATTGGGTGGGCGTTCTATGTTCCTTTTTCTATGTTTTGGTATTTCTTTGTTTTGGGCCATGTGTGTGGCTCCCAATCAGGCACAGCTGAAGCTCGTTGCTGCTGATTGAGAGTCACACATAAGGAGCATGTTTTTCCTTTGGGTTTTGTGGGTAATTGTTTCTGTTTTGAGTATTTTCCTAACAGGACTGTTTGCTGTCGTTTTTGTTCAGTTTGTAGTGTTCTCTTGTTTTTTTAATTAAAATTCTAATGATGAACACATCCTCTGCTGCACCTTGGTTCCCTCTTCCAGACAGCCGTTACACTTTGGGTAATACCTGTGTGTCACGTTCTGACCAGTGAAAAGGGTCATTTTTCCATAGTAGAATGGTCAGAGCGTGGCAGGGGGGTTGTTTTGTGTGTTTTGGGGTTTTTGGTTCTAGGGGAATTTGTTCTAGTTTTATATTTCTATGTTTCATTTTCCATGTTTGGCCGAGTATGGTTTCCAATCAGAGGCATGTGTCTTTTGTTGTCTCTGATTGGAAGCCATACTTAGGCAGCCTGTTTTCCTTTGGGTTTTGTGGGTGGTTATTTTCCGTTTAGTTGTTGTACCTGACGGAACTGTTGAGCGTTTGTTATTTTGTTGTTTGAAGTGCATTCATTAAAATCTAAGATGAGCACTATACACGCTGCGCCTTGGTCTCTTCAATACGATGCTTGTGACAGAACCACCCACCACAAGAAGACCAAGCAGCGTAGGAGGAAGAGCGGGACCGAGCACTATGGCTCAGAGTCATGGACCTGGGAGGACATTCTAGATAGGGCAGGACCCTGGACAAGGCCGGGGGAGTATCGGCGTCTGAAATGGGAGATAGAGGCAGGGAAGGCGGAACGGCAATACTGGGAGGAACGGCTGGAACGGCAAGAGGAGGCTGAGAGGCAGCCCCCCCAAAAAATTTTGGGGGGGGCATACGGGTAGTTTGGCTAGGTCAGGGGGAGCCCTGACCTAACTTCCCGGGCATACAGGAGAGAGCCGTGGAGCAAACCGGAGCCAAGAAAGGAGTCAAGCGCTGAGTTCGACGCGAGATTCCGGGAAATGGTACTGGCGGAGAGGGCACTGCGGAGCAGGCGTGCAGAGGGGCGAGAAATGCATTACGGGGTGATGCGCACTATCTCGCCCATCCGCACGCACAGTCCGGTGCGGTCGGTACGGGCTCTGCAGCGTTGCCAGGCGAGAGTTGGCCGGCAGCCATGAAGAAGTGCGCCGGCTCAACGCATCTGGCCGCCAGTGCGTCTCCTCAGCCCAGTTTATCCTGCGCCTGCTCTACGCACGGCAGCCCTCATTCCCCAGCACAGCCCAGTTCGCCCTGTGCCAGCGCTCCGCCCGTGCCGGGCTACAGTGACCATCCAGGCAGGACGGGGTGTGCCAGCCCTGAGCTCCAGACCTCCGGTGCGCCTCCACGGCCCAGTGTGCCTTGTGCCTGCTCTGCGCACCCAGTCTCCTGTGCGTCTCCCCAGTCTTGTGAGACTGGTTCCAGCTCCCCGTAGGAAGCCTCCAGTAATGATCAACGGTCCGAAGCCTCCAACGATAATCCATGGCATGAAGCCTCCAGTGATGATCCATGGCCCGGAGCCTGTAGGGTTAATCCATGACATGAAGCCTCCAGTGATGATCCATGGCCCGGAGCCTGTATGGATGATCCATGGCACGAAGCCTCCAGTGATGATCCATGGCCCGGAGCCTGTAGGGATGATCCATGGCACGAAGCCTCCAGTGATAACCCATGGTCCGGAGCCTCCAGTGATGATCCATGGCACAAAGCCTCCAGTGATGATACATGGCGCGGAACCAGTAGTGATGATCCATGGCATGGAGCCTGCAGTGAAGGTCCCCAGTCCGGAGCCTCCAGCGACGCCTCTCAGCCCGGGGCCTCCAGCGACGGTCTGCAGCCCAGAGTCTTCAGCGAAAGCCAACATCCAGCGACGTAGGTGATGTTGGCTTTCGCAACTGGTTGAGCCCTGGTACATACTTCCAAGTACGCTATTTTTTAGATGTTGGCCTAGCGGAGTTACACAGTAATAGCGTCACTGCTATTACCTTCACAACATACTATGGAACTCCGTTTTGGTTTTTGAGTGTCAAAAAAGATAGATGTCAAATAACACTATTTGACAATAACACTATTTGATGCATTAAATAAGCTTTTAATTTGACATGTCAAATAACACAGTTCTATTATAGAAGGTTGTGTGTTCTGAATTTGCACGTGCAAGCCAAATGCCACCACTACTATCAACAGCACTGTCAAAGCTGTACCAAAAAAGTCTGCAAACAAGAAAACACCGGCAACGAACCATGTGTTTACAATACCGCGTTGGTAATAAAGCATTATTCGTTCGACCACAACTTCTGGGGTAGCTAGCTAGCTTTAGCTTAGTACCTTTTTATTTATTTAAGCTTTATTTAACTACCTAGCTAGCACCAATACAACCAGCCTGAAAACAATGACCAGTAGAAACTGCAGTCATTTTCATTATTCTTAGCAATGATTTAGGAATCCTTGTGAGTAAGTATTAGCTAAGTAGCCACTTGTTGTTCACCTATTGAAATTGAACTTCAGTTCATGAAAAGAAATAGCTAGCCAGCTACTTAACCCTGTTTCCCAAAGCTAACGTTATAAGCAGCCAGCTAGCTTTATCTGGCTAGTGAGGCTCGACCGGAACGGGTAATGTGTTGTGAAGCTAGCCACAATAGGATTAGTCACAATAGTGGAATTTGAGGTTTGCCTTCAAAATAAAAGTACCTCTTTGAAAGGGATGCAGAAGGTTACAATTGGTGGAATCATGCCATATTTAGACTAGATCATGTTAAACAAGGTTGGAATGTGAAGCAATGAAATGGGGTATCAGTCTACTCGGTGACACCCACAAATCACAACTGTGAAGAGTTTATGCAAATATTAGCATTGTAGCTCTTATCACGGGACTGTGACTGTGTGAAATCACCTCCCCAGTCAGCCTATTGTGTGTATTGACATTCATATGGCACTGTACAGCTTTACCTAAGGCCTGGGGATCAATTAAATGGGGTATCAGTCTACACAATACCCAAGATATTTTTTCCAAAAAGTGACGAAAGCCCTTGTGTTCAACGATGAACAGGGGTATGTTGCAATCCACAATAAGATGTGACATTATGGAATTAGTGATAGCTTTTTACTGTGGATGGTTTGTGTTGTACAGTTGCACAGAGCATGTCTCTATGAATTGGGAGATGTGTGGCTGCTGAGGGTCACAGCTGATCGTCTTCCTCTTCTGGTATTCATCAAAGCTATAAAATACTTATACTATTTAGTCAATTGCTTTATATGACCATCACCATAATTGTTTGTTGAATTCATGAATGAACATAACGTTTAGGAAACTGATATAATTCAGTAGGTAATTGTCTGAATTTACAATCTTTTTTTATGTTGTAGTAGTAGGCCTACATAGGGATGTTAAACAAAGCAACAATATAAATGTGCTGTCCACTTTGGACACATGGTAAGGGGAGCCATTGCAAGCTATCTAGCTAACGATAGTAAGTTCCAGAACATTACCTCACGTCAGCTAGCTAGCTCACACAGCAATAATTCAATTCTTACCTCTCTTTATGGGACTTCATATGTCTGACAAAGTTTGAGGTTTTTGCAATTTCATCTGTAATTTTGGACCCACGTATTTTACAAACTGAAGCCATTTTTTTCCTCACCACCACATAGTCTTTGAAACCGAATGCAACGATTTTTGGGAACCGATCCAGATGATGCCATGATGATTACAGACTCAGTCAACGTCTCTTTCAATTGACGAACTAGCGTCAGAGATACTATATATAATGATGAGATGGTCTCCTCCCTTGACATTGGGAGTTGTTGTCCCGAAGGCGGGAAGGCGGGCGGTCTGCTTATCGTTCTGCATGTCGCTGTAGTCACGCGTGGACAGATTTTGACGGGTGTGGACCCTCTCACTTCGTCTCTTTTTCTCTGCTAACGTTGACAGATAGTTTGAGTGACATTGAGAAATGTCAGATTAGAGTCGAGTGTTTGCCCACTCCCACCCACTGGGTGCGCGTAGAGAGGTCTGTGGAGCTTGGTTGTCTAATATCAGAAGGTGATGGTAGAGGAGGTTAGAGAATGAGAGGAGTGTAATGTCCTTTCGGGATGGGGAAATCTAAACAAGTCTCCCGGGTCTTTCGAGTCATACAGCTCAAGTCCAAGTTAGGTCACAAGTCATAGATGCTAAATTCGAAGTTGAGTGGCAACATTTGAGTCCACATATCTGTAAAAGGGGGATTCTCTATACACTTGTCAATGGTGGATGAAAAGGATTATGATCGTTTTGCCATAACTCACCATTCCAAAAAATGACCTGCAAACTAAGCTGAGGAGTGAAGGTAGGCTTCGTTTGACACAACCACAGACCGAGTAGTTCATTCATACTAGAAAGAGTTTAACTGAGGAAGACTACCCTCTATGAGGACACAGCTTGCAGTATCCATAGACACAACATGTACTTACTTCTCAACTTGTTGTGTTAGGATAAAGCGATAAAAGGCTGTGGGGGGATATCGTAAGAGTGAATTTTGGGATCTTCCACTCATGTGCTGTATAATAATAGTTAATGATTTCGTCACATTGTGTTCTCTTTTCGGATGCTAGAAAAAAATGGCTGCCTGAAAAGGAGACAAGCAAAGGCATCAGTAACATAGAAATTAACAATCTGTCTGGAATCTATTTTACAGAGAATGTGTCATTATTGGCCCCCCTGCCTTTCAGGTTTAGAGTAAGGAATTAATTATACAGGTTGTATATCCCCTTCCCCCTCCAATCCACCTCCCGTAGCAGAAATAACATAATTTAATCTTCTTCTGCTTGAAACAATTTTCAATTTGTCACTCAATGATCTGGGAAGATTATGAGTTAGTCTCTTTTCTGCTTACCTGATTCTTTATTTCTCTGTCTGTCCTTCATACGTACATTGTCACTTGTTTTTTAAAGTCCTCTTCTAGGTCTGTTTAGGAAATCTATGGTCAAAATAATTATTTATTTATGCATTGCGAAAATACATGCTTGGATTCATTCATGTACTCAACAACATAACAATGTGAAAGAAGACTGAAAAATATGAACAGTAAAAAAAAAACAGCAGTGGAAGGAATGTTTTTTTTTCAAGCTTTTTGAACATGACAGAATGGAATAGAACAGAATAGTTACATACTTGTTTTGCTGAGAGTTTACTCTTATACTTCAATACATTCATTTCTTTGTCAAAACTAAGGCAACCTATACATTTGTATTTTTCCATTTATAAAATACCTATTTAGTGCTGAAGGCCTTTATGACTGCAGTCAATAATGACAGAATTGTCTTGCCAAACTGTGCGCGACAAATCGTGAGAATGTTGTCAAAAAGACCTTGCAAAATCTCCAAATGTCCAGGGTAATTTCTGAAAGTATGAACCCCAATCTGGCCTTATGTATTGAGTCCTGTACTCCAAAGTTTGGGTGTATGTTTACACTATAATCTGTTTTTTTGGTGAGTGCACCTTAGCCTTCATTGATTTGTCTGTTAGACATGACCACATTTGTGGGAGGTGGTGGTAGAAAGTGGGGCTGGGTGATTAGATTTCAGTGGATAAAATTGGATTTGATGGTGGGACATAATAGCTTTCATGGGCTTTTACAGTACAGCTCTGAATGGCTTAACCATATTGTCCTTGATGGGATTGAGGTTTAATTCTGGGATTTTCTCAGCGATGACGTCCTGTTCCTCCTTATTGTTCTTGGCCCAGGAGTAGAGGGCTGTCCTGAACTAGAGTCTTCACATGAAGATTCCAGAACTTAACCCAAAATGACACCCCATTCCCTTTATAGTCCATAGGACCCTGGTCAAGAGTACTGCACTATAAAGGGAATACTGTGAAGGGGATACAGTATGGTGCCATTTGGGAATGCATCCAAGATCTGTCTTGAACTAAAATCCCATCTAATATTGTGTAGCCTTGTTGTTAGATCAATGTTTCCCTCCCTCTCTATTAAATCAATGAGGAACTCTATGGTAGAATGACTGTCAAACCTGTGCCAGCTGCTTTCTGAACTGACTTGAAGGAATAACCTGATATGAATTGTGCTAAAGTAGGGACATATTGGGCATTTTGGCATCTTCACAAAGACATTCTTTGCACAAAGAGGAGGGTTTGCGGCGGAGATAAGATGCAGTCAGGCTCAACAGTCACAGTACGGGTAATCAGTCCTCTCCCAATGCCTCTGCTTGGTGGTCTATTCTGATTACATTCATCGACAAATTGCTCTGAAAAGACTGATTTTGGCTAGAGTGGAAGAGAATTGCTTAAATTGTTCTCCTTGTATTCTTCTTTTCTGACGATGTTAACTTGTGAAGAATGAGAAACATTGTCACTCCGCAGAGAATTACAGATTTTCAATATGAACATGGGGAGAATAGTGAATCCAAAGTATTGCCTCTGTATGTGAAAGATCAATTGTTCCTATAGTTAACAGTGACACTTTTTTTGCCTCTTTGAGAAACTATTTTTCCAGGCATCATTTAATTCTAGGACACATAATAGAAGAGTAGTTTGAATTACTTTCCTTTAGCTCAAAATGTTAGCAAAAAGCTTAACATATCTATCAGCGCTGGGTTTTGTTTTGAATATCAGTCATGGTCACCCAGAACACTGCATTGGTTGCTCTTTTTGAAGATTTAGGCTGCATATCAATAAAGCACCTTGTGACAACTGCTGATCTGAAAAAGGCTTAGTTAAATAAATGTATTTGATTGGTTAGTTCCATCAATCAATCTGTCATTCTCTTTGCAGGAGCCACAGGTGACATCCTGCCAGACTCCCTACCGTCAGTCCCAGGTACCCTGCCTCACTTCATGAAGGAGCCAGAAGATGCCTACATCATCAAGAGCAACCCGATCAAGCTGCTCTGTCGGGCTGTGCCCGCCCTGCAGATCTTCTTCAAGTGTAATGGAGAATGGGTGCACCAGAATGAACATGTGTCCCGGGAGTACATGGATCAGAACACTGGTAAGAATCCATAGAGATCCTATAATCCAAGGGTATTCAAATCCTACCCTGGAGGTCTGGACTGGAGTACTGCTGGTTTTCTTTTACCTGATAATTAATTGCACCTATATTGTGTCCAAGGTCTAAATTGGTCCCTGATTAGAGGGGAAGAATGAAAAAAAAGCAGTGGAACTGGCTTCTAGGTCCAGACTTGAATTTGAGGGCTATAATCCCATAGATATGCTATTTTCTGTAGTTCTGTGTAATGTAATATTTACTCTGTGTAAGATGCATCATTTCTATCGCCTCCCAGTCTAACTACTGCATAGTGAGAGGGCATCTGGATTCACTGTGACCATGTGTGGGATCATGGGCTGGCAAACAGCACCGCATATTTGTTTGGGGAAAATAAGTTCTGACATTTTGTGATTTAAGATAATCTTCAACTTGATACAGTAAGGTACATTTAGCTAACATATTGTTACTACAGATACTTTTCAGTCTATAGGCAGTTGTCTTTTTTAAAGTTTCCAAAGACAGTTAAAGTTAAGCAACAATTAGGCTGATATCCGAAAACATTTCATATATTCTTTACTACATAATTCTATCCGTCACCCGAAATCGGAAAAAAAAAACCACTCCAACTTGCCCTCATAATGTCAACAGGTAATTTGTGAAGTTGTGTTGAAGTTATCATGTAGTGTGATATAAAGGAGATGGTATATTCAGCCCAATTAAACCCCATCAGGCTGGTGTCAGAGAGGGACGTGCAGAACAGACTAGGCATGTGTCACAAATGGCACCCTATTTCCTATATAGTGCACTACTTTTGACCAGGGCCCATAGTGCACTATGTAGGGAATAGGGTGCAATTTTGGATGCACCCTATAGAGCAGGTTGTGTTGATTAGAAGCCTTCACTTTAGTTCTGTTTCCTGAAGGGCTTTCTGGGAGAACACAACTGATGTGACACCTCGTCTGGAATGTGCTCTGATTAGTGGCTTCTCAAAAGCGGAAGGAATCTTTCTGGTATTCATGAAGGTCCCTCTGCAGGAAAGCCTGTTTAATTGCTTCTGGGAGTTCATTATTGTGTGATTGCTGTTCTGTGAAATTGTTGTGTGACTGATAATGGGGGAAATGAAAGTCAGAACTTTGATTATTTTTGCTCTGTGTGAGTCAGGAAGTACATGGGAAAAGTATTAGGGAAAAGTTCACTGTTCTGGTTTTATGCTACGTCCAATGGTTGTTAACAAGAGGCGAGCTAATTCATTTATTTCAGAGATCAGAATGGAGCATTATCTAACAACAACGACAACAAGTGAAGTGCCTGATGTTCTGTTTTAAGTGGTAGGTGGGCTGTGAGCCAAAAATACAGTTGAAGTCAGAAGTTTACATACACCTTAGCCAAATACATTTCAACTCAGTTTTTCACAATTCCTGACATTTAATCCTAGTAAAAATGCCCTGTCTTAGGTCAGTTAGGATCACCACTTTATTTTAAGAATGTAAAAAGTCAGAATAATAGTAGAGAGAATGATTTATTTCAGATTGTATTTCTTTCATCACATTCCCAGTGGGTCAGAAGTTCACATACACTCAATTAGTATTTCGTAGCATTGCCTTTAAATTGTTTAACTTGGGTCAAACGTTTCGGGTAGCCTTCCACAAGCTTCCCACAATAAGTTGGGTGAATTTTGTCCCATTCCTCCTGACAGAGCTGGTTTAACTGAGTCAGGTTTGTAGGTCTCCTTGCTCACACACGCTTTCTCAGTTCTGCCCTCAAATGTTCTATAGGATTGAGGTCAGGGCTTTGTGATGGCCACTCCAATACCTTGACTTTGTTGTCCTTAAGCCATTTTGCCACAACTTTGGAAGTATGCTTGGGGTCATTGTTCATTTGGAAGACCCATTTGCAACCAAGCTTTAACTTCCTGACTGATGTCTTGAGATGTTGCTTCAATATATCCACATCCTTTTTTGTCCTCATGATGCCATCAATTTTGTGAAGTGCACCAGTCCCTCCTGCAGCAAAGCACCCCCACAACATGATGCTGCCACCCCCGTGCTTCACGGTTGGGATGGTGTTCTTCGGCTTGCAAGCCTCACCCTTTTTCTCCAAAAATAACAATGGTCATTATGGCCAAACAGTTCTATTTTTGCTTCATCAGACCAGAGGACATTTCTCCAAAAAGTATGATATTTGTCTTCATGTGAGGTTGCAAACCGTAGTCTGGCTTTTTTATGGCGGTTTTGGAGCAGTGGCTTCTTCCTTTCTGAGCGGCCTTTCAGGTTATGTCGATATAGGACTCGTTTTACTGTGGATGTAGATACCTTTGTACCTGTTTCCTCCAGCATCTTCACAAGGTCCTTTGCTGTTGTTCTGGGATTAATTTGCACTCTTCACACCAAAGTACGTTCATCTCTAGGAGACAGAACGCTTCTCCTTCCTGAGCAGTATGACGGCTGCGTGGTCCTATGGTGTTTATACTTGCTTAATATTGTTTGCACAGATGAACGTGGTACCTTCAGGCGTTTGGAAATTGCTCCCAAGGATGAACCAAACTTGTGGAGGTCTACAATTTTTTTCTGAGGTCTTGGCTGATTTCTGTTGATTTTCCTATGATGTCAAGCAAAGAGGCACTAAGTTTGAAGTTAGGCCTTGAAATACATCCACAGGTACACCTTCAATTGACTCAAATTACAGTAAAATATGTCTATCAGAAGCTTCTAAAGCCATGACATCATTTTCTGGAATTTTCCATGTTGTTTAAAGGCACAGTCAACTTAGTGTATGTAAACTTCTGACCCACTGGAATTGTGATACAGTGAATTATAAGTGAAATAATCTGTTTGTAAACAATTGTTGAAAAAATGACTTGTGTCATGCACAAAGTAGATGTCTTAACCGACTTGCCAAAACAATAGTTTGTTAACAAGAAATTTGTGGAGTGGTTGAAAAACGAGTTTTAATGACTCCAGTGTTTGTAAACGTCCGACTTCAACTGTATGTTGCTAAATGAGGAATTATTGTCATCAAATTCAATTATTTCGTTTTTTAAATGGATACCATGATCTCCAAACCAAGCACTGTATTTTAATAATTATATGTAAATTACCAAAAGAATGCAAATGGCACCCATTGCACTGGGATTGGAGGAAAAAGCTTGTTTTAATGAGAGGTTAAATATCTGTATATGTAGAGGGTCTGACAACCTATTGACCAATTAATGTCTGTTAACTCTACAATAAAGTTCCTCGCTAAACCCATGGGGTAATTCGTTGTCATGTTAACAGTACCATAATGGCTCGTATTGCTTATTTCATAAGGTTAGAAACTTGATATTGTCCTTTTAATTTCATAGTGTCAACGTGTTGTTTTCCTACTGTAAAGGAAGGTATGGTCTTTGAACCCTGAGTAGGTCAGGTCTGATGTAGGATTTGAAAGCAGTTTTGTATTCATTAACTCGGTTCATACTTGTTCAGCTCATCTGCATTCTCAAGTGGATAACCGTCTGCTCGTTGAGCTCCCTCCAGACGGAGCCACCGCCTCCCCACATGGTACTTAACCTAACACATTATCTACACTCTCTCACTACGCAATTTCACAGATTCTGATTCAAGAACGCCCAGTGTTAAAAAAGAAAAGTTCATCCTTTTTACCTCGCTCTGCCTTTAAGCTATATCCGGGGAACAATTATTAACTTTTTTACCATCTCCTGCACTTAACCGCCTGCGGTGTTGCCTTGCCTAGGCTGTAAAACCAACGGGTTCTGCATCAGAAGGAGACCCGAGTGGATTTGCAATTAAAAGAGCCTGACTGAGATTGTCCTGTCCTCACCTCACGCCCGGCATGCTGCATAGCCTGCTAGCTTTATATCAGCACTAAACTCATAACTACCATTGATAACAACATGCTCAACATTGCTTTGTCCTGCCTTGGTAATGGACAGCCAAATTGTGTATTGGATTAGGCCAAGCTAATCAAAGCAGCAGATCTATGATGAATTGGATGTTATTGATTAGGACATGGGCCTTCAATGCCACCAAGAGCACCATGATGATAACATCTCTTATTTACCAAACAGGCTGATGAATCACAGCCACAGATAAGAGGCGCTACAATGCCCTTGAGTTAACCAGACTGAGGCACAGGGAGGAGGGAGGAGAGAGGAGAGCTCAGAGGAGGAGAGGAGAGGAGGAGGGGAGAAGGAGTGGAATGGAGAGAGGAGAGAGGAATGGGGGAGTGGAGAGCGGAGAGGGCAGGGGAGGGGTGAGGACAGTGGAGGGGCGAAGCTTAGATTTGGTCACAGACTAAAGACAGCCAGTGAGTTGAAGTAGTAAGCTGAGAATGTACTGTCACTAAGTGCTGCTTATGGAACTTTTCCTTTCTATTAACCTTCCTACCTCTTACGAAAATCAACTTATCGGGCACAATTTGTCCATGATTAAATGTCTATGGTAATATCAGCAGCAGTGAGAATTCAGTTCAGACTGCACTGGTGTTTTAAACCATGGTATGGAGTGTGTTGACTAGAGATAACCACAGACAGCTGTGCTGAGGCCTTTGGGATGAAGCAGGGTATTGTCAACCTGTCAGTAATTGATTTTTTGATAGGGTCAACATGCCTATACATAATTGAACAGCGGAGAGATTACTGGGAAAAGCATGTCACAGTGGCCTCCGATTTACATCGAGAGCTGCAAGCGATAACGTGTTCTTATAGGTTTAAAATGGATAAATGATTGGATTGGCGTGCTCTCTCCATATTTACATGAGCCTTTTGCTTAGTTCCCTATATTAATTCCCTATTTTTGTCAATGGCTTACCACTAAGAGTGGAGAGCATTGTCGTCTTGAAGACCTTACTGCCTCAATGAATTGGGGAAATACGCACCGGGTTCCGTGTCAGGGAAATATTGGTCCCCAGGGTGTTTGTTTGGTGGAAACTGGTCCACTCCCTCCCATAAGTCTGAGACTAGCGAATCATCACTTGTCTCACAGAGTTACTTGTCTCACATATTCCCAAATGACACCCTGCTCAAAAGTAGTGCACTATATAGACAATAGGGTGCTCCCGAGTGGCGCAGCTGTCTAAGGCACTGCATCTCAGTGCAAGAGGTGTCACTACAGTCCCTGGTTTGAATCCAGGCTGTATCACATCCGGCTGTGATTGGGAGTCCCATAGGGCGACGCACGGGTTTGGCTGGGGTAGGCCGTCATTGTAAATAAGAATTTGTTCTTAACTGACTTGCCTAGTTAAATAAAGGTTAAATAAAACATAAAGATTTGGGACACCGTCACAGGCACTTTGTACTGGAAGAGGGAGGGATCTACAAGAAGGACATATCCTCAATACCGATTAGTTAAAGCAGCCTGTGTAGCTATGTATACAAATTCATTACAAATGAAATGCTGAAATGTCTTGAGTCAATAAGTGAACATTTGCTTATCAAGTCACATGATAAGATGCATGGACTCACTCTGTGTGCAATACTAGTGTTTAACATGATTTTTGAATGACTACCTCTTCGCTGTTCTCCGCACATACAATTATCTGTAAGGTCTCTCAGTCGAGAAATTCATTTCAAACAAAGATTAAACCACAAAGACCAGGGAGGTTTTCCAATGCCTCGCAAAGAAGGGCACCTATTGGAGGATGGGTAAAAACAAAAAAGCAACCTTTGAATATCCCTTTGAGCATGGTGAAGTTATTATTAGGCTTTGGATGGTGTATCAATACACCCAGTCACTACAAAGATACAGGCGTCCTTGTCACGTCCTGACCAGCAGAGGGAGCAATTGTATTAGTTTTGGTCAGGACGTGGCAGGTTTTTGTGTGTTAAGTGTTATGTTGGTGATTGGACTCCCAATTGAAGGCAGGTGTGTTGAGTTGCCTTTGATTGGGAGTCCTATATAGTAGTGTGTGTTTTTCTTTGGGGCGGTGGGTAGTTGTTTTTGCACTGCGTTTTGTGAGCCTGCAAAACTGTTCCTGTTGTTGTGAGTACTGGTTATTGTTTTCCCTGTGGATGCTTTGTGTGTTTTTTCATTAAAAGAATATGAGTATCCACATACCCGCTGCGATTTGGTCTATTCAACACGGCTACACCTGTGACAGTCCTTCCTAACTCGGTTGCCGGAGAGGAAGGAAACTGCTCAGCGATTTCACCATGAAGCCAATTGTGACTTTAAAACAGTTAGAGTTTAATGGCTGTGATAGAAGAAAACTGAGGATGGATCAACAACATTGTAGTTACTCCGCAATACTAACCTAAATGACAGAGTGAAAAGAAGGAAGCCTGTACAGAATAAAAATATTCCTGTTTGCAATAAGGTACTGGAGTAAAACTTCAAAACATTTGGAAAATAAATTAACTTTATGTCCTGAATACAAAGTGTTATGTTTGGGGCAAATCCAACACATCAATGAGTATTGTACCTACCACTCTTCATATTTTCAAGTATGGTGGTGGCTGCATCATGTTATAGGTATGCTTGTCATTGGCAAGGATTAGGGAGCTTTTGTTGTTGATAGAAAGAAACGGAATAGAGCTACGCACAGGCAAAATCCTGGAGATAAACCTGGTTCATTCTGCTTTCCAACAGACACTGGGAGATGAATTCACCTTTCAGCAGGACAATAACCTAAAACACAAGGCCAAATCTACACTGACATTGCTTACCAAGATGACATTGAATGTTCCAGAGTGGCCTAGTTAAATTTGACTTAAATTTACTTAAGTTTATGGCAAAACCTTAAAATGGCTGTCTAGCAATGATCTACAACCAACTTTACAGAGCTTTGTTAAAAAAAAAAAGAATTGTTAAAATAATAATGTGCAAATGTTGTACAATCCAGGTCTGCAAAGCTCTTAGAGACTTACCCAGAAAGACACACAGCTGTAATTGCTGTAAAAGGTGATTCATACATGTATTGACTCAGTGGTGTGAGTATTTGTGTAAATTAGATATTTCTGTATTTCATTGCCAATAAATGTTCTTTCTAAAACATGTTTTCACTTTGTCATTATGGGGCATTGTGTGTGATCACATTTTAATTCCGGCTGTAATACAACAAAATGTGGAATAAGTCAAGGGGTATGAATACTTTCTGATGGCACTGTAAGTATTTATGATGTTATGGATGGACTGCTCCTTTGTATTTGTATTTATTAAGTATCCCTGTTAGCTGTTGCCAAGGCAGCAGCTACTCTTCCTAGGGTCCAGCAACATTAAGGCATACAATTTAAAATATTACATGACATTACATTTCATAACACTTTTCACAATAAGTGTGTTCCCTCAGGCCACTACTCTACAATCACATATCTACAATACAACATCCATGTGTATGTCTGTATAGAGTGCATATCTTATCATGTGTGTGGCTGTGCCTGTGTGTGTCTCTTAACAGTCCCCTCTGTTCCATAAGATATATTTGCATCAGTTTTCTTTTACCGATTCTACTGCTTGTATCAGTTACCTGATGTGGAATAGAGTTCTATGATGCTGTTAAGATCTATGCTTCCCACTACGATCTTTTTTGTTTTTAATTAAGCTAGAAACCTTAGTTGCTACATTAATTATTTTACTTATACATTAATTATACCCATTGATTCTTGAAGAATATAACTTATTAACTGTCATACCGCCATCAAAACCCTAAATATAACCTTGTTTTACTCCAATGTTTGTAAACAATGTAAATCTAAACAAACACTTTATGGCCTGCACATGGTTAAAACTATAATTTTGATATCATGGATGGTCAGTCCTTGCATCCATAGTTCTGTCTATGAATGGTTACATTTTACCAAAACAGAGGCAGGGTGTCTGCTTTGTTATTGTTTAAATTAAAGATTCTAGCTTTAACCTAGTTTAAATCTCCTTCCTTATCAGGTGTAAATAGTCGATATGCTGAAGGGAATCACACACAAATGGGCCCCATATAGACCCATATATTCCATTAGGATTCAATGCCCACGGATTGGAGAAAAATCACTGACCTTTCTTGTTGAGTCTGTGCATAGTGAATGCTATCGTTGGTGAGCAGTGAACAGACAAAGTCGTTGCTGTCTCCTACATAGATTGGAGGCACATGGAGAGTGGCAGGTCCTGGCTGGCCTGGGCACTATGGGGGAAGAGAGGCCTGAGAATAGCAGATAAACAACCCCGGTGGTCACACAGACACACACACCTGCCAGGAAACCCGGCTGTGTCTAATTCCCTGACCATGTTACCTTCCCTCTGTCCTTGTTCACTTCCCTTCATGGAACTCACTGAGACAACTGGTTTGGTGTAAGCAATAGCTCGGCTAGCACCTGGTTTTACACCATATTAGTTTCACATAATATCCAGTCTTGTCAGATCAGTGAAAGAGTGTAAATGAGGGCAGATGGAAGGGAGCAAATTTCTTGAATGAGACACAGGAGAGTCCAGGGGAACAACAGCATACAGGCAGCAAACAGGCAGCATACACGCTGCAAACATTCAGTGACACTATGCTTCCCCCTCAGCAGGGGCCTTAGCCTCACCACACACTCAACCCTCCTATATCATGAATGCTTTTGCCACTCTGTAATGTCCACTAAAGCGAGGATTAATGTTATCTTTGTCCCATGGTTCCTTCGTGACTCCGTTAATGGGGTTGTTAACTGAATGTGCCCAGACAATACAATTCACCTCACACACATACTGTACCTGTATATCAAAGGCTCCTTAGAGGGGGGAAATACATTTTATTTGGTCTTACCTCAGGTTTCAGCTAGTCCGGTGCCGATGGGTTGTGTTGTAAATGTCAACTTTTTTTATCACAGAAAAAGGAGCTTTACCTTTTTTGTTTGGATTACTATTCTGTTTTGACTTCCATGTCAGGCAAGACTGGGTGTATTGGGGTCTGTGTTATATGGAGAGGTCTGAAATTATTGACACCCTTGATAAAGATGAGCAAAAATGACTGTATAAAATAAATAATTCAAATACTGAGATATATTGTAATTAAAATAGTGCGCTATCCACTACTGACGTGCATGGTCAGAGTTCTATTTTCATGTCATTTGGACCAAAGCACCGGTTCCAATCCAAGTGCCAACTCAAACTTCATTCGTTTGTTGGACGATTTGAAAATAGAGCTCTTCACCACACACACCTATGAAACCCTTCTTCCATCGCCAACAGACAACAGTATGACATTGCGTATCGCTTTCCTTATCTACGCACAGATGGAGACAAAACCCAATATGCAAACTTCTCTTCCAATATTTCCTGTATGGGTGGGTGAGGTTTTAGTTATCTTTCCCCTGTTGCAGTACAATGCCTTTTTTTATAGGTTTACTTACTAATTATTTCTGCTTATAATGCCGTTAGTGGGCTGTGTTTATTTTTCCAGACTTTTGATTTCATTTAAATGGGATATTATTTTGTTGAAGATGTATAGAAGAGACTTGGCTCTGTCAGTGTAGTTGGCTGTATTATTAAAGAGTTAAACAGTGAACATTGGGCCTATTTGATGTAGCAGACAAAGGCCTCGTCTGGATATACTGTAGCTGCCTCTCTCTGCAGCGGATAATAAAAGTGGTGCATTGTCAAGTAAATATGTCCCCAAATGCAGGTGAACATTCTGTAATTAAATATTTTGTCTAGTAGATATGTTCGTTAGTGTGTGTTCGTGTCTGTGGGCTGAGAATAAAGGGTATATGATTTCGTAATAGATGTTCTGTATTAATTATGCGATAAGTGCCTGTCATTGTTTTAGATGGGCCTTTTTTAGAGCAGTACCTGCCTTTTATGATCATCATTTATTTGTGGTGACATGACTGTGCTAATGCTGTTTCTCTCCTCAGCTGAGAGGTGTTTTGTCCTTAATTGCACTCAGTGTTCACATGTACCATAGCTGCCTTGGTAGACTGGGATACTCACTTGCACGCACCTCACACATCCACCCACCCACCTACACACACACAATCAACCCCACTGCAGTAAGTCAGAACTCCTTAAAGTGCAAGTGAATGCAAAAAATATAGACTCTGTGGTATTGATATTACTAAAACGTTTATTCAAGTGCCAAAATGAAATAAAAAGTCTAAGTAAGATCATTTGGGTCATAAAGTCAGTATATTCTAAAACAGAGTTTTGTGAGATTTGTTTAACAGGTCGCCATGACTTAAATGAGGGTTAGGTTTTGATTCAAATCCTGCCCACACGGGACCACTGCCTGGCACAGTCTAATCATGGCGGGCAGTAATCAAATCATCCTGATCACAGCTGCCCGGTGTGCTGCAGTGAAAGCTATCCAATTGCTCACCAGAATCAACCTACAACCCGCCCATTTATTTAGAGACAGTCTGGAGCGCCTTAGAAAACAATAGATACAAGACATTGTCGCAAATGTTATGTTGAAAGAATAAGAGTTTTTTTCTAAACGGCTTGGTTTTTCTCCAACTAAAACATCCTCACGCTGGTAAGCTAACCTTGGCATGACACACACAACTTTCATTCAAAGATGGCTACATTTAGAAAGCAGGAAATGCATTACGAGCGAAGCATGGGATTCCCTGACCAATCACGTTCACACTGTCAAGAGGGACAAAAAAACATTACTGCCTGGATACGATATAGAAAACATAACACACCCATATCAAGCCACACCCCCAAGACACATCTAGTTCTTGTTAATGAGCCACCGGAAAAGCGCAGGTGGAATCGGTAAGTCGAGCCCCTCTTTAATGTGGCAGATATTGATGAAGGTTCAAATGATTGCGGTAAGATATGGTCAAATACATCACCATACTTCTCTCTCATTTGTGTGATCAACACTTATTGAAAGCAACAAGATTTCCACACACCCATTTTTAAAGCCAACCCTCCCTTGTGAACAACTTGAGCAGGAAACAGAAAGCCTGGTGTTGACAGGGGCCAGTAACGGGCTCTGAGGGTGGGAGGATGTGTTAAAAGGGAATGCTCATTGGAGACACGCTAGCACACTGTGCAGGTGAAGTAGTGATGGCTAGTGCACTCCAGAGGACCTTTGACTTTGTACTACCCACCACCAAAGAGCCTTCCAGGGGATTCTGGAAGGGAAGTGTAGCTCAGGGCTTCTTTCCAACTGCACCGCAGGGAGACCCAGGGAAGACCCAGACCTGCAGGAGAGTAGGAGGCAGGCATTGATGGGAATTGTAGTGGTTTGAAACACTACAGATAATTGTCTATGTAGAACATATTATGAAGAATAATCAGGTTTGAGCCAATGCAAGCCATGTGCCAGTATAGAGATATATCCTTGTTCCAAATCTCACCTGTTTTTTCACGATGATCCAAGCCCTCTGAAATTGAAGTGGGATCCAGCCTCTTCCTATGCCATTCCTGTTGTCCAACTCAATAAGCTGAGCCATGGCAAGGCAACAGAGCAAGGCCAAAGGGAGAGCAGATTAGCCTTGCTTTGTCCCATCCAACTAGGCTCACACCACCCTAACCTCCATTCTCATTTAAAAAAAAGCCAATAGCCATGGCTTAAGTCTCTCTCTCTCTCTCTCTCTCTCTCTCTCTCTCTCTCTCTCTCTCTCTCTCTGAATAATTCTGCCTTTTGGATGGCTTAGTCACTGGGAGAGCCACTTGGATAAAGAATAAAGCAGTGGGGTGGAAGGAATCAGAGGTTTAGTTTAATAAGTCCTGTCAATGGTGTTCCGCCTGTAAACAAATAGGGGTGACAGATGACAGAGTGTCGAAACTCGGGTCTGTCTCTCAGGCACACCACCTGTCCCGGACGGTTAGTCCTCAAGGAAATGTGCCCCTCAGAGAGACGCCAGAGAGTGCAGGACCTGCCAGCTTCTATTAGCATATTGCTCACAGTGTTTCTTTTTTGGGGGGGATTATGTGCAGTCATTAGTCATGATTTTCTCTCCTGTCTCTTCACCCCCACTCTGTCAATTGCCATATCTCTGCAGGGGAATTATGAATTATGTTTGTCTCACTAAGTGAAGTGCTGGTTGGCTGTAGTGGATTTTTTTGTTCATCTCCAGAGTGGCATGCTCCACGTGTTCCAGTAGAATTCAAATTTGTTTGGAGGATAGCAGGGGACCGAGTTCCAACAACATTTTTGCTGTAAAATCTGTTTGGAGACTAACAGGCAGCTGAGGTTGTTTGTTAACATCATCCATTAACGACTTTCCTCACAGCCTCAACATAATGTAGGCTAGCTGATTTAGTTCTGAGTGGCATGATTGTTCCTATACATACAGCGGACCTTTAAATATGTATCTTGTTCTGTATCTTCAAGCAACAGCATTAATCTAGGGACATGTTCCTGCTGCTATTCAGTGTGGTGTTTAATTATTATGTATTCAAAAGTCTGAAATGCAGTACATGGTGTGCTGGTGTGACTGCCAACGAGCATGTTAGATTAGGCTGCATTTATTGTTGTGTGCAGGAGAGGAAACCCAGAGGAGAGGACAGGGTGCTGAGAGACTAGGGTTATGTCCCAAATGGCACCCTATTGCCTAGTGCACTGTATAGTTCACCAGGTAATAGCCCATACCGCTCTCGTCAAAAGTAGTGCACTGTGTAGGAAATAGGGCGCCATTTGGCACGCAGCCTAGATTGGTATTTTTCTGTCCCAAGCCTCACACGTTACATCTTTTCACTAATCCTGTGTTTGGGAGGGCTGCAGGCTATGGAGGCTCTGAAAAGGAGGAAAGAAAACACATGACAGGTCCCTAAGCCCATGGCTCAGATTAAAAATGGAAGCCTTTATCAATACAGAACTATATAACAGGTCTGCAAAGATTTCAGCTGGGGAGGTTTATGTTGCGACACTAAGAGGATTTCATAGGGAGACTCCATTGGTACGGACATGCTTTAATGTGCTTGTTCTAAAAATGTGCTGGGTTTGAATTGTGCTTGCTATGCTTGTGTAACTACGGTTCATGCCAGGGGTACTCAACTCTTACCCTACGAGGTCCGGAGCCTGCTGGTTTTCTGTTCTACCTGATAATAAATTGAAACCACCTGGTGTTCCAGGTCTAATGCGGTCCCTGATTAGAGGTGAACAATGAAAAAATGCAGTGGAACAAGCTTGGAGGTCCAGTTGAGTTTGAGGGGTTAATACTCTGTGTTATTGTGTCAGGGTAACCTTTATTTATTTACCCCTTTTTTTGTGATATCCAATTGGTAGTTACAGTCTTGTCCAATCACTGCAACTGCTGTACGGACTCTGGAGAAGCAAAGGTCGAGAGCCATGCGTCCTCTGAAACACAACCCTACTAAGCTGCACTGCTTCTTGACACACTGCTCGCTTAACCCGGAAGCCAATCGCACCAATGTGTCGGAGGAAACACCGTCTAACTGGCGTCCGAGTCAGTGTGCATGCGCACCGGCCCGCCACAGGAGTTGCTAGAGCGCGATGGTATAAGGACACCCGGCCGGCCAAACCCTCCCCTAACTCGGACTATGCTGGGCCAATTGTGTGCCGCCTCATGGGTCTCCCGGTCGCAGCCCGCTGCGACACAGCCCGGGATCGGACCCGGATCTGTAGTGACGCCTCTAGCACTGTGACGCAGTGCCTTAGATCACTGCACTACTCAGGAGGCTGTCATTGTAACTGCTACATCAGAGTTTTCCAACTCCAGTCCTCCAGTACCCCCAACAGTACATATTTGTGTTGTGGCCCCAGACAAACACACCCAAATCTAATTGTCAACTAATCATCAAACCCTTGACAAGTTGAATTGGGTATTTTTGTCCGGGACTACAACAAAAAGTTGCGGGTAGAGGACCGTAGTTGGGAAACACTGCTGTACATATTGTATTCTTTTTGAAGCAGTTCTGATGTGAAGCTTTTAGTGGGGATGATGATGCTCAAGCCGAGGGTCTCCCAACCCTCTCCTCAGGGAACACCTGATTAACTGGCACACCTGATTTAATTAGTCAACTTATCCACAAGCCTTTGACTAATTTAATCAGGTGTGCCAGTTTAGGTTAAAAACAAAAATATAAAATGTGTTGGGGGGGGGGGGGGGGGGGGCAGAGGAGAAGGTTGGGAAACCCTGCTCTAACCACACTATTTTACCACACTATTGATTAGAACTACCAGACAGCTATGTGTATAGTAAATATTTTATCCAGTCCCATCCCACTCTCCCTTAAAGATCTCTCAACAACAGTTAGGACACTCTAAGCACTCTAAGGATTCCAAGGACTGAGTGCCAGAGGTCCTGTACATGTTCTCGGTACATTGTTTCTTTCTCCAAAGAACATTTGATCCAGAAAGTAACATCACTTACTGGCTGTTTCTTTATTTTAAAAAAAAAACACTTGATGCAGACAGTAACATCACTTACTAGCTGTTTCTTTCTGCAAAGAACATTTGAACCAGACAGTAAAATCACTTACTGGCTGTTTCATTATTTAATAACACTTGATCCAGACAGTAAA
Source organism: Salmo salar (assembly GCF_965601325.2). Taxonomy (NCBI): domain Eukaryota; kingdom Metazoa; phylum Chordata; class Actinopteri; order Salmoniformes; family Salmonidae; genus Salmo; species Salmo salar. The sequence continues at coordinate 36,082,921 of NC_138310.1, read as the reverse complement.
ACTACTTACTGGTTGTTTCTTTATTTAAATAACAGTCGATCCAGACAGTAACATCACTTACTGGCTGTTTCTTTCCCCCATGCAGGGCTGAAGGTGCGTGAGGTGTTGATCAACGTGTCCCGTCAACAGGTGGAGGACTTCCACGGCCCAGAGGACTACTGGTGTCTATGTGTGGCCTGGAGCCACCTAGGCACCTCCAAGAGCCGCAAGGCCACGGTCCACATCGCATGTGAGTAGCCTACTACAGTATTGTATCACCCATAGTAGTTTTTCCCAATACTATTCCTGTGGACCCAAAGGGGTGCACATTTTGTTTTTTGTTCTAGCACTTTATTCTTGATTCAACTAACCAACTCATCAAGCCTTTAGTTTAATCAGGTGGGTTAGTGCTAGAGAAAAAACTAAAATGTGCACCCTTTTTGGTCCCCAGGACCAGGATTAGGAAACTGACCCATAGAACTTACCTGGTAAAATAAGGGTTCAATTAAAAAAAATAATGACCTGAAATGATATTCAGGTCAGTTATGCCATTGTGGGTGGACTGGTGTCATTGAGTGTCCCCGTGAGTTTACCAGTCAAATTTCCATGGTCAGAGACCGAGTTTCTATGTCCGTTCCACTCATTGTATTTATAAAGCACCTCAGTCTCACATTATGGCTAGTGGCCAAAACTGCACTGCAGGATTGGATGGATAGAAAAGCCGACGTGCAACTTAGCAAAAAAATTATCCCCCATGACATATACTTTTAAGTTTAATGGGCATATTATGTATGAATATGTACTCATCAGCCAGTACAGTCTATCCTCCAAATAACCTTGGCAACCTGCAGACAGATGGAGCTGGGGAGGCAGAAAGGAAATGAGACCACCTCCTGGTTCATTCAGACTTGTTCCTCACTCCCAAGGTTGATGTCGTGTCCAAACTAAGGGCAGGGTAAGGCAGGGAGAGTCAGTGGCAAGTGGTGTTAGTGATGGGGAGATTGAGGGCAGGCTGGGCATGGGGTGGACTGACAGCAGGGTGTTATCTCCCCACACAGACCTGAGGAAGAACTTTGAGCAGGACCCCCAGGGGAAGGAAGTTCCAATCAAAGGGATGATTGTGCTGCACTGCCGCCCCCCAGAGGGAGTGCCAGCAGCAGAGGTAAGACCCCAGCTTCCCAGCTCTTAACAGTTATGACCCCTCCAACAGGGTGGGAGCCTCTCTGTGCAGGGAAACAGCTTACCTTACACTCCAGGCTGTTGAGAGGCTCTAGAATAGAGCGTTTCAACTCTTATGCAGCAAGGGGAAAACTGTCTGCTTTGAACACATATTTATTCCCGACTGTGTTGTGTCAGCGGTAGGCATACACTACACACTGTGATTTTTTTTATGATGACAGTGTTATTGGATGCACTGTTCAAAATTAATGTGCATACAGTATTATTTAAATGCAGTGTCTAGAGTTAATCAGTATGAACTATAGCTCTGTGGTGCATGTGTGGGTTTGAGTGGATTTTGGCTGTGGGTAACCTGTGAGTTATGAATTATTCAGCGTGAAGAGGATGGTGGGGTGATGCCAGCCTGGTTTGCGTACCAAATCGCACCCTATTCCTCATGTAGTGCACTACTTTCAATCAGAGCCCTATGGGCCCTGGTCAAACCCCAAATGGAATATGGTTCCATTTGGGATGCAGTGTCAGGCGGCTCAAGGAAGCAGGAGGGGTGAAGTCAAGCGCAGGAGACACAAGTCCGTGAACACACGTTTAATAAGTATCCACACTTGTCCAAAACAGGTAGGGCAGGGCGACAATACAAAATGCCCATAAACAGCCCGAACACAGTGGAGGGACGCAGCCCAAAACACTGCATAAAACACACTGGCAGAGGAAAAACACCTGTTCCCCAGACTAAAGTCCTGACGCAAAATAATCACACACAAAAAACAAACCTACACAGAAAGACTAAATAACCCCCCCACTAATGAACTAATACAAAACAGGTGTGTACCTAACCTAGACCTAACCAACAGAAAATGAAACAGAGGATCGGTGGCAGCTAGTAGGCCGGCGACGACGACCGCCGAGTGCCGCCCCGGCGAGGAGGGGCACCACCTTCCGTCGATGTGGTGACAGTACACCCCAGACGCGCGGCTCCCGCAGCGCGCCGACGCCGGCCTCGAGGACGCCCCGGAGTGCGAGGCGCAGGGCGATCCGGATGGAGGCTGTGGAACTCCCGTATCAGCAATGGGTCCAAGATGTCCTCCACCGGTACCCAGCACCTCTCCTCCGGACCGTACCCCTCCCAGTCCACGAGGTACTGTTGGCCCCTCACCCGGCGCCTGGAGTCCAAGATGGACCGGACTGTGTACGCCAGGGCCCCCCCGATGTCCAGGGGGGGTGGAGGGACCTCCTGCACCTCGGTGTCCTGCAGTGGACCAGCTACCACCGGCCTGAGGAGAGACACATGAAACGAGGGGTTAATACGTTAATAATAAGGACTCTGTAACCTGTAACACACCTCGTTTATTCTCCTCAGGACTTTTAATGGCCCCACAAACCGCGGACCCAGTTTCCGGCAGGCAGGTGGAGGGGCAGGTTCCGGGATGAGAGCCAGACTCTCTCCCCTGGGGTAAACACGGGGGCTTCACTGCGGCGGCGGTCAGCGCTCTCCTTTTGTCATCCCCTGGCCCGTTCCAGGGAATCCTGAATGGCGTTCCAGGTCTCCTTAGAGCGCTGGACCCAGTCCTCCACCGCAGGGGCCTCCGTCTGGCTCTGATGCCAGGGCACCAGGACCGGCTGGTAACCCAACACACACTGAAAAGGCAACAGGTTGGTAGAGGAGTGGCGAAGAGAGTTCTGAGCCATCTCGGCCCATGGCACGAACTTCGCCCACTCCCCTGGCCGGTCCCTGCAGTAGGACCGCAGAAACCTGCCCACATCCTGATTAATCCTCTCTACCTGCCCATTACTCTCGGGGTGAAAACCTGAGGTCAAACTGACTGAAACCCCCAGTCGCTCCATAAACGCCCGCCACACCCGGGACATGAACTGGGGGCCTCGATCAGAGACGATGTCCTTAGGCACCCCGTAGTGCCGGAAGACGTGGGTGAATAGAGCCTCCGCGGTCTGCAGGGCCGTAGGAAGACCAGGTAAGGGGAGCAGACGGCAGGACTTAGAGAACCGATCCACAATAACCAGGATCGTGGTGTTCCCCTGAGACGGCGGGAGGTCGGTGAGGAAATCCAACAACAGGGGGGACCATGGTCGCTGTGGAATGGGGAGGGGCTGTAATTTCTCTCTAGGCATGTGCCTAGGAGCCTTACACTGGGCACACACCGAACAGGAGTAGACATAGCGCCTCACGTCCTTCACCAAGGTGGGCCACCAGTATTTCCCGCTAAGACCACGCACCGTCCACTCAATCCCTGGGTGACCCGAGGAGGGTAGCGTGTGCGCCCACCGGATCAACCGATCGTGGACACCGAGCGGGACGTACTTACAACCCACGGGACCTTGAGGGGGAGTAGGTTCTGCCTGTAATGCCCGCTCGATATCCGCCTCCACCTCCCAGACCACCGGTGCCACCAGGCAGGAGGCTGGAAGTATGGGAGTGGGATCGGTGGACCGTTCCTCGTCGTCATGGAGACGAGACAGTGCGTCAGCCCTAGTGTTCCGGGAACCTGGGATGTACGAAATCGTAAACTGAAATCTCGTAAAGAACATAGCCCACTTGGCTTGACGAGGGTTCTGTCTCCTCGCCGCCCGGATGTACTCCAGATTACGGTGGTCGGTCCAGATGAGAAAAGGGTGACGCGACCCCCTCAAGCCAATGTCTCTACACCTTCAGGGCTCTTACCACAGCCAGCAACTCCCTGTCCCCCACATCATAGTTACGCTCCGCCGGACTCAGCTTCTTAGAGAAGAAAGCACAGGGGCAAAGCTTCGGGGGCGTGCCCGAGCACTGTGATAGCACGGCTCCTACCCCAGCCTCGGACGCGTCCACCTCCACTATGAATGGCAAAGAGGGATCCGGATGCGCCAGCACTGGAGCATCGGTAAACAGAGCCTTCAGGCGACTAAAACCCCTGTCCGCCTCCGCCGACCACCGCAACCGCACCGGCCCCCCTTCATCAGTGAGGTAATGGGAGCCGCCACCTGCCCAAAGCCCCGGATAAACCTCCGGTAGTAATTGGCAAACACCAAGAACCGCTGCACCTCCTTCACAGTGGTGGGAGTCGGGCGAATTACCCACGGCCGAAATGCGGTCACATTCCATCACCACCCCGGATGTGGAAATGCGATACCCCAGAAAAGAGATGGCTGGTTTGGAGAACTCACATTTCCAGCCTTGACGTATAGGTCATACTCCAACAGTCGCTCAAGGACTTTACGCACCAGAGACACATACGCGCCGTGTGTGGTGGAGTAGATCAGAATGTCGTCGATGTACACCACCACACCCTGACCGAGCACGTCCCGGAGAATCTCGTCCACAAAGATTGGAAGACGGCGGGAGCATTCTTTAACCCATACGGCATAACGAGGTACTCATAATGGCCAGATGTGGTACTAAATGCAGTTTTCCACTCGTCCCCCTCTCGGAGCATCATGGTCACCTAATAATCCCCAGTTTCCAATTGGCGCATTCATCCCCCTCCTCTCCCCTGTAACTATTCCCCAGGTCGTTGCTGCAAATGAGAACGTGTTCTCAGTCAACTTACCTGGTAAAATAACGGATAAAATTTGGATGGCTGAATGTATCCCTGCCTCAAGGACTCAGTGACGAATGTCTCCATAGCCACTGTCTCCTCCTGAGACAGGGGATACACGTGACTCCGGGGAAGTGCAGCGTCCACCTGGAGGTGTATCGCACAGTCTCCTTGTCGATGAGGTGGTAATTGAGTCGCCTTCGTTTTACTGAAGGCGATAGCCAAATCGGCATACTCTGAGGGAATGTGCACGGTAGAGACTTGGTCTGGACTATCCACCGTAGTCGCACCGATGAAAACCCCTATGCATCTGCCCGAGCACTCCTTCGACCACCCCTTAAGAGCCCTCTGTCTCCACGAAATGTTAGGGTTGTGAGTGGCTAGCCAGGGGATCCCTAGTACCACCGGAAACGCTGGGGAATCAATGAGAAAGAGACTGATACTCTCCTCATGACCCCCCCCCCCCCGCATTACCATGACCAGTGGCATAGTGACCTCCCTGACCAGCCCTGACCCTAGTGGTCGACTGTCTAAGGCGTGCACGGGGAAGGGTTGTTTCCACCTGAACCAGGGGAATCCCTAACTTAGTGGTGACCCCACGGTCCATAAAACTCCCCGCCGCACCTGAATCGACTAGCGCCTTAAGCCGGGAGTGAGGGGAAAACTCAGGAAAGGAAACTAACGCATGCATGTGACTGACAGGGGGCTCTGGGTGAGGCTGGTGCTGACTCACCTGAGATGTCGAAGGAGTGCTCTGCCTGCCCTCTGGACTCCCAGGCGAGCTCCTCCAGCACCGGTCGACAGTGTGCCCTCTACGACCACAGTGGGTGCAGGAGAGGGCTCCCCCCCCCCAGTCTTCCTGGCTGCAGCCCCCCCTATCTCCATAGGCGTTGGAGCAGGAGGGCTGGGAGGTGGAATGAGCAGGGCCCGGTTCGGACGCCCGTGGGCGGCCAGCAGGTTGTCCAGTCGGATGGACAGGTCAATAAGCTGGTCCAGGGTGATGGTTGTGTCCCGACAAGCTAACTCCCGGCGGACGTCCTCCCTTAGGCTTCAACGGTAGTGATCTATAAGGGCCCTCTCATTCCACCCCGCTCCAGTGGCCAGGGTCCGGAACTATAAAGCAAAGTCCTGCGCGCTCCTTGTCTCCTGTCTCAGGTGAAACAGTCGCTCACCCGCCGCTTTACCCTCCAGGGGATGATCGAACACTGCACGGAAGTGGCGGGTGAACTCCGGGTAGTGGTCCCTGGCTGAGTCCGGACTGTCCCAAACGGCATTGGCCCATTCCAGGGCTCTACCCGTGAGACACGAGACGAGGACGCTGACACTCTCCTCTCCCGAGGGAGGGGGATGGACGGTCGCCAGGTATAACTCCAGCTGGAGTAGGATACCCTTACACCCAGCGGCCGTCCCATTGTACTCCCTCGGGGGCGCGAGTTTAACCCAGCTGGTACTGGGTGCTGTCGGCGCTGGTAGAGGTACAGGCTGTTGAGCAGCCGCGTTAGTGGGGGCGGGAGCGCTTCGGTCCCAGCTCTCCAGGCGCGCCAACACCTGGTCCATGGCGGTGCCCAGCCGGTGGAGGATGGCGGAGTGTTGGGCAACCCTTTCCTCCATGGACGGGGTTGGTGCTGAGGCTCCTGCTGACTCCATCAGTTAGGTGTGTGATTCTGTCAGGCGGCTCAAGGAAGCAGGAGGGGTGAAGTCAAGCGCAGGAGACACAAGTCCATGAACACACGTTTAATAAGTATCCACACTTGTCCAAAACAGGTAGGGCAGGGCGACAATACAAAATGCCCATAAACAGCCTGAACACAGTGTAGGGACGCAGCCCAAAACAGGAAAAACACCTGTTCCCCAGACTAAAGTCCTGACGCAAAATAATCACACACAAAAAACAAATCTACACAAAGACTAAATAACCCCCCAACTAATGAACTAATACAAAACAGGTGTGTACCTAACCTAGACCTAACCAACAGAAAATGAAACAGAGGATCGGTGGCAGCTAGTTGGCCGAGCGCCGCCCGGGCGAGGAGGGGCACCACCTTCCGTCGATGTTGTGACATGCAGACTAAGCTGAGAAGAGCCCAGAATCTCTTCTCCAGTCCTTTGTCAACATAAATGAGCCCAGCCAGAAGTGAAAACTGTATAACACAGAGCAGGCGTTCACAGCCCAGACCATTCCATTGTACAGTACCCACCTCTTCATGAAATATTGAGATTGCAAGTGTAGTGTGAGGTTTTTGGGAGCCTTTTTTCGGCAGGCTGGCTGACTATGGGATGGATGCTGCTCCCGCTCCTGCTCACTCCACTCCCAGCTGTAATAGAATGTGAGTTGGTATCTTTGATGCACTGTAAACATCCCTCTGGAGGAACGTGTTCAGAAACTCCTTCAGTCAGCAATGATGTCGAGGCGAACTAATAAGTCGCTCAGAATTGGATACATTTTGCATCATTGTGGCTGAGACCGCTTATATAAGCCTGTGCCTGGCACTTTGGGAGAGGCTGGGATTGTCTCCTAGCTCGGCTCTCTGGAACATTACTTGCATAAGGGAAATGTGACACTGGAGTTACTGCTCTGCTCTCAACTTGGCTCTCCATCTCACTTCTCTCTACAAATTGTTTCAGGCACACATTTTCAAGTGAGGCAAATAAGTGAGTTGCTTTGAAAACACACTGCATTTTGGCATTTTATTCTCATTCAAATCAGATATCTATGGACATTGCAAATGTGCTGAAGCAAAGAGCAAGCCAATACTCTTAATTTTACATTTAAGACTAAGTTTCAGAGGTCGTTTTTAATTTTCACTTCATAAGGGGTTTCATTAAAATATAAATCCAACTTCAATCATTGAGGTAACCAAGCACATTAGGAATAGAAGGAGAAGTATAAAATTATATATTCCTATCCACCCCAAGAATAATAATACAGCCTACTCATACCACTTTTATTTTGTTTGATCTGCCATCTGTTGGAATTATTTTTAGCATTTTAGCACCGCAGCAGAGGTTAGCGAAGTTAACAAAGTCAAAAATGTGTGAGAGAATAATTGACTGTGGTTTCCTATTTTTTCATCATAACACATTTACTCTTGTATTAAAGAAGTAATGAATATTTGAATGAGGAGTGTGAATATGGTTTAGATGTATAACATTTCAAATCATTCTGACTGGAGCCAACATCAGATAACCTTGAATAATGAACCCATTCTAGGATCATCTGAAAGGAAAGTGAAATGAACAGCCAAACTCTAAACCACCACACTTAATTTATGTAAATAAAAGAAAATATCTTAATGTGAAATGAAACGCATTGAACAGTCTCAGAAATGGGAACCCAGACCATGACACAAAATACTGAACAATTTCAGGGCCGCGTCCCAAATGGCACCCTATTCCCTAGTGGTACTACTTTTGACCAGGGCCCATGGTGCACTACATAAGGTATCATCTGGGATGCACAAGATAATAATTCCAAGTGTTTCAAATGTAATTATTCATAAATGGAGAAAAAAATCACATTTTAAATCACAGAGAAAAGAACACTGGCGTGCTGCTGTGTGATTATTTGTACGACATGCTACCTCCATTACTGCTTTTGACTAATTTAGCCAATTGAAGTGAAAAGGAACAAAAGGCACTAAAACAGCTTGTTAAACTCTTAGTGCATTTCCATTGTGGCAAACAAGAAATATATTACATTCGACATGTAATTGCCTTCCTTTCTTGTTAGTTTCTTCCAAAATACACAGACTTTACTATTGCCATCAAAGTAATTGTAAATGGGTGATACTATTGATTCACTGTAACTAATTTCAGTGAATATGCTACATTTTGCTACAAAACCATTCCACATTCAACCTTATGTGCTCGCTTCGAGGCAAGCAACACTGAACCATGCATGAGAGCACCAGCTGTTCCCGCCCACTTTGATCTTGCTCTCCGATGTCTAAATGACTATCGCCCCGTAGCACTCACATCTGTAGACATGAAATGCTTTGAAATGCTGGCCATGGCACACATCAACATCATCCCAGACACCCTGAAACCACTACAATTCACATACCGCCCTAACAGATCCACAGATGACGCAATCTCTATTGCATTCCACACAGCCTTCTCCCACCTGAACAAGAGGAACACCTATGTGAGAGTGCTGTTCATTGATTACAGCTCAGTGTTCAACAACATAGCGCCCTCCAAGCTCATCACTAAACTCAGGACCCTGGGAATAAACACCTCCCTCTGCAACTGGATCTTGGACTACCAAAACATTTCTGCAGTATTGAAGGTCCCAAGAACACAGCGGCCTCCATCATTCTTAAATGGAAGAAGTTTGCAACCACAAAGACTTCCTAGAGGTTGCCGCCTGGCTAAACTGAACAATCGGGGTTGAAGGGCTTTGGTCAGGGAGGTGACCAAGAACCCTCTGACAGAGCTCCAGAGTTCCTCTGTGGTGATGGGAGAACCTTACAGAAGAACAATCATTTTTGCAGCACTCCACCAATCAGGCCTTTATGGTGGAGTAGCCAGACGGAAGCCACTCCTCAATAAAAGGCACATGACAACCCACTTGGAGTTTGCCAAAAGGCACCTAAAGACTCGCAGACCATGAGAAACAAGATTGTCTGGTCTGATGAAACCAAGATTGAACTCTTTGCTCTGAATGCCAAGTAGCACGTCTGGAGGAAACCTGGCACCATCCCTACTGTGAAGCATGGTGGTGGCAGCATCATGCTGTGGAGATGTTTTTCAGAGGCAGGGACTGGGAGACTAGTCAGGATCGAGGGAAAGATGAACAGAGCAAAGTACAGAGAGATCCTTGATGAAAACCTGCTCCAGAGCACTCAGGACATCAGACTGGGCCAAAGTTCACCTTCCAACAGGACAACGATCCTAAGCACACAGCTAATACAACGTAGGAGTGGCTTCAGGACAAGCCTCTGAATGTCCTTTAGAGGCCCAGCCAGAGCCCGGACTTGAACACTATCGAACATCTCTGGAGAGACATTAAAATAGCTGTGCAGTGACGCTCTCCATCCAACCTGACAACGCTTTAGTGGATCCGTAGAGAAGAATGGGAGAAACACCCAAAATACACAGGTGTGCCAATTTTGTACCCAAGAAGACTTGAGGCTGTTATCACTGCCAAAGATGCTTCAGCAAAGTACTGAGTAAAGGCTCTGAATACTTATGTAAATGTGATATTCCCATTTTTTATTTTTAATACATTTGTAAAACTGTCTAAAAAACTATTTTTGCTTTACGTTAAAGCCTTATTTTAGAATAAGGCTGTAACGTAACAAAATGTGGAAAATGTCAAGAGATCTGAAAACTTTCCGAATGCACTGTATATACACTACATTACTAAAAGTATGTGGACACCTGCTCGTTGAACATCTAATTCCAAATTCATCGGCATTAATCTGGAGTTGGTCTTCTCTTTGCTGCTATAACAGCCTCCACTGTTCTGGGAAGGCTTTCCACTAGACTTTGGAACATTGCTGCGGGGACTTGCTGCCATTCAGCCACAAGCATTAGTGAAGTCGGCACTGATGTTGGGCGATTAGGCCTGGCTCACAGTCGCCGTTTCAAATCATCCCAAAGGAGTTCAATGGGATTGAGGTCCGGGCTCTGTGCAGGCCAGTCAAGTTCTTCCACACCAATCTAAACAAACCATTTCTGTGTTGACCTCTCTTTGTGCATGGGGGCATTGTCATGCTGAAACAGGAAAGGGCCTTTGACGAACTGACTTCTTGATAAGGTGGCATCCTACGACGATCCCACATTGAAAGTCACTGAGCTTTTCAGTAAAGCCATTCTACTGCCAATTGTCTATGGAGATTGCATGCCTGTGTGCTCGATTTTTATACACCTGTCAGCAACGGGTGTGGCTGAAATAGCCGAATTCACTAACTTGAAGGGGTGTCCACATACTTTTGTGTGTATAAATGTATGTATGTATGTATGTATGTATGTATGTATGTGTGTGTGTGTGTGTGTGTGTGTGTGTGTGTGTGTGTTTGTGTGTGTGTGTGTGTTATATAGTGGCCATATCTACCTCAATTACCAAGTTATCGTTACTCATTGTGTATTTATTCCTTGTGTTATGATTTTTCTATTCTGTCAACAACAACAAAAATCTCTCTGCATTTTTGGGAAGGGCCCGTAAGTAAGCATCTCACCTGTTGTTTACGAAGGATGTGACAAATACAATTTGATTTGATTATTTGATTTTATTATGTGCCCTCATGCTTCTTTCCAATTCCCTAGCTCTGCTCCCTCTGTTAATTCCGCACAGGTCAGAGCAAGCTCTCCAAGAGAAAATTATGAGTTTCGTTATTAAGCCAAGCAATTACGTTCCCCAGTGTGGTCGGGCAGTGCAGTAAAGAGCTCAATTTTCTTTCCTAAGATAAGACAGATCTGGGTGGAATAGTATTGTGGTGCTGCCACGTTGCTCAGGGGAGGAGAGGCAGCATTTGTGAAGCAACAGGAAGGTGGGCTGGCTACACAACCGTGCTTTGTCTTCCCTATCTTTTTTGATTAACCCTCCTGAGTGGCAAACACATTAGCGGTGGAGATAGCTCCGACACAGCCCTCCCCTCCCCTGTCTGCATGTATGTCTGGTTCACACAGATATGAACACACAGAGGCATGCAAAGTTCAAAGCCTTTGATTCGGCTCAGTCTGTGTGTGTGTGTGTGCATCTTTGTGCGTGTGTGTGTGCGGGTGCGTCTTTGTGCATGTGTGTGTACATCTCTGTTCGTACACCTCGGGCTGGATTACTAACACACTTGGCGTTGGCTACTGACTCAGTGTTCAGTGGGGCTACATGGCATCTCCCAGTCCCTGGGGCTCGTCTGTCATAGTTGTTTAATTCATGTAATTGTCTTGATGAGATACACAGGAATGAAAAAAGTTATCCCACCCACACTGTCACAGACTCCACCACGTGTATCTATAGGCCTTCCATGGCTCCTCAGCACAGTTGGCTGAAGGGGAGCACTACTAACTCAGTTTGCGTCCCAGATGGCACCCTATTGCCTATGTAGTGCACTACTTTTGACGAGGGCCCATAAGGGTCTAGTCAAAAGCAGTGAGCTATATAGGCAATAGGGTGCCGTTTGGACGCAGCCTGTGATTCCCTCAGAGAATCAGCCATGACACGATGCACCAGCATTTCTATGGTTTTACCTGTTGAGCTATAGTAGGTTCCCAGGATAGTAGGGAAGGGACAAAGACACAGCCATACCTAGAGCCTCACCTAGAATGTGAGTGTCACCTAGAAAAGAAAAGCTGCACACTCTCATGGCTCCAATGCAATACATTTAATATAACAAAATTTTCACAGCTATGCTGCCGATTGTCACCCACCTATAGGTCTCAGATTTGTATCTTTATTCGGCATGATGACAGCTGATCTTCCTGGGGTCCAAAGACATTACAAACATAAGACTTTACAGACATAAGACTTTACAAGATGTTACTGTCACCCACCCAGGTCTCAGTGTCCTCTCCGCTCCGCTCCAGGATATCAGAGGTCCTCCCACGTCCCCACAGACACACATGGCCTCGGCCTGGAACCCGGTTCTCCGTCAAGCCTGTGACACTGATGGCCACCTCCTAATTGAAACAAATGTGCCAATTAGGCAATTCATCCCTCACATCCTCCGCCACACACTTACAGGGCTAATTTGTATTTGTCCCCGCCACACTTTCTTTTTTCTTCTCCTTCCGTTTCTGCCGGGTGGATCTTTTCATCATTACCCTAAGGATGTTAGCAGTGGCAGGCGACAGCCCGGTAATGTAGAGCAGGTCCTACAGCTCAGTGAGGGCCGGGCGGATTGTGCCACGCATTAATTGCCTCTTTCAACTCGCAAATTTCCCCTGATGAAATTGAAATAAATACATAAAGAGGGAAACACTCCTCTGCCACCGCTACCGCCGGCTCTCTTCCAGTGACAGATTGTTTTAATCATGAAACATTAGAGTCAATCCCCAGTCTTTTCCTCCCCTTATCTTCCTACTTTAGTACATTAACTGCTTGCCTCTGATGCCATCTTGCTAAAGGGTAACTTTTAATTGCGCATTGGAATCTGGAATCCATTGAAGGGGATTTCCAAGTCTTGTTTAAAGTGAAGGGAAACAAGGCTTCAGCTATTCCTAGTTCTCCTGTTTCTAGGTCATAAAGTATGGTGCTCATTGACGTCAGATAGGTTGTACATCAGACTAGATCTGCAGAGGAGAATACAATAGGCTTATCTATGAAATATGATTGTGTGTGTGTAAATATGTGCGTGCAGTGCAATACACTGTGTGCTAGATATTAGGGACACCTGCTCTTTCCATGATATAGACTGACCATGTGAATCCAGGTGAAGCTATGAACCCTTGTTGATATCACTTGTTAAATCCACTTCAATCAGTGTAGATTTGTATTTGTATTTATTATGGATCCCCATTAGCCAAGGCAGCAGCTACTCTTCCTGGGGCAGCAAAATTAAGGCAGTTATACATTTTAAAAACAGGTGGGACGCTAGCGTCCCACCTGCGGGACACAGCCAGTGAAATATCAGGGCGGCAAATTCAAAAACAACAAAATGTCATAATTCAACTTTCTCAAACATACAACTATTTTACACCATTTAAATATACACTTCTCCTTGATGTAACCACATTGTCCGATTTCAAAAAGGCTTTACAGCGAAAGAAAAACATTAGATTATGTTAGGAGAGTACATAGACAAAAATAATCACACAGCCATTTTCCAAGCAAGGACATGTGTCAATAATACCCAAAACACAGCTAAATGAAGCACTAACCTTTGACGATCTTCATCAGATGACACTCCTAGGACATTATGTTACACAATACATGTATGTTTTGTTCGATAAAGTTCATATTTATATCCAAAAACAGCATTTTACATTGGCACGTGATGTTCAGAAAATGTATTCCCACCAAAACGTCCGGTGAATGTGCACATCAATTTACAAAAATACTCATCATAAACGTTGACAAAATATATAACAATTATTTAAAGAATTATAGATTTTTTATTTATTTATTTATTTTTATTTCACCTTTATTTAACCAGGTAGGCAAGTTGAGAACAAGTTCTCATTTACAATTGCGACCTGGCCAAGATAAAGCAAAGCAGTTCGACAACATACAAAAACACAGAGTTACACATGGAGTAAAACAACATACAATCAATGATGCAGTAGAAAAAAAATAAGACTATATACAATGTGAGCAAATGATGTGAGATAAGGGAGGTAAAGGCAAAAAAGGCCATGGTGGCAAAGTAAATAAAGTATAGCAAGTAAAACACTGGAATGGTAGATTTGTAGTTTGGAGAAAGTTCAAAGTTAAAATATAAATAATATGGTGCAAAGGAGCTAAATAAATAAAATAAATAAATACAGTAGGGGAAGAGGTAGTAGTTTGGGCTAAATTATAGATGGGCTATGTACAGGTGCAGTGATCTGGGAGCTGCTCTGATAGCTGGTGCTTAAAGCTAGAGATAGGGGTGACCAGAGAGATATGCCTGCTGGAGCGCGTGCTAGAGGTGGGTGCTGCTATGGTGACCAGTGAGCGGAGATAAGCGGGGACTTTACCTAGCAGGGTCTTGTAGATGACCTGGAGCCAATGTGTTTGGCGACGATTATGAAGCGAAGACCAGCCAACGAGAGCGTACAGGTCGCAATGGTGGGTAGTATATGGGGCTTTGGTGACAAAACGGATGGCACTGTGATAGACTGCATCCAGCTTGTTGAGTAGGGTATTGGAGGCTATTTTGTAAATGACATCGCCGAAGTCGAGGATTGGTAGGATGGTCAGTTTTACGAGGGTATGTTTGGCAGCATGAGTGAAGGATGCTTTGTTGCGAAATAGGAAGCCAATTCTAGATTTAACTTTGGATTGGAGATGATTGATGTGAGTCTGGAAGGAGAGTTTACAGTCTAACCAGACACCTAGGTATTTGTAGTTGTCCACAAATTCTAAGTCAGAACCGTCCAGAGAAGTGATGCTGGACAGGCGGGCAGGTGCAGGCAGCGATCGGTTGAAGAGCATGCATTTAGTTTTACTTGTGTTTAGGAGCAGTTGGAGACCACGGAAGGAGAGTTGAATGGCATTGAAGCTCGTCTGGAGGGTTGTTAACACAGTGTCCAAAGAAGGGCCAGAAGTATACAGAATGGTGTCGTCTGCGTAGAGGTGGATCAGAGATTCACCAGCAGCAAGAGCGACATCATTGATGTATACAGAGAAAAGAGTTGGCCCAAGAATTGAACCCTGTGGTACCCCCATAGAGACTGCCAGAGGTTCGGACAGCAGGCCCTCCGATTTGACACACTGAACTCAGTCAGAGAAGTAGTTGGTGAACCAGGCGACGCAATCGTTTGAGAAACCAAGGCTACTGAGTCTGCCGATGAGGATGTGGTGATTAACCTCTCTAGGGAAGGTGGGACGAAATCGTCCGTGGCACGTTATTCAAATACCTTAGAAATGCTATTACTTCAATTTCTCAAACATATGACTATTTTAAGCCATTTTAAAGACAAGACTCTCGTTAACCTCTCTGGGCTAGGCGGGACGAATTCGTCCCACCTACGCAACAGGCAGTTGAATCCCGTGGCGCGATTTTCAAATACCTTAGAAATGCTATTACTTCAATTTTTCAAACATATGACTATTTTACAGCATTTTAAAGACAAGACTCTCGTTAATCTAACCACACTGTCCAATTTCAAAAAGGCTTTACAGCGAAAGCAAAACATTAGATTATGTCAGCAGAGTACCCAGCCAGAAATAATCAGACACCCATTTTTCAAGCTAGCATATAATGTCACAAAAACCCAGAAGACAGCTAAATGCAGCACTAACCTTTGATGATCTTCATCAGATGACACACCTAGGACATTATGTTATACAATACATGCATGTTTTGTTCAATCAAGTTCATATTTATATCAAAAACCAGCTTTTTACATTAGCATGTGACGTTCAGAACTAGCATACCCCCCGCAAACTTCCGGGGAATTTACTAACAATTTACTAAATTACTCACGATAAACGTTCACAAAAAACATAACAATTATTTTAAGAATTATAGATACAGAACTCCTTTGTGCAATCGAGGTGTCCGATTTTAAAATAGCTTTTCGGTGAAAGCACATTTTGCAATATTCTCAGTAGATAGCCCAGCCATCACGGCTAGCCATTTAGACACCCACCAAGTTTAGCCCTGACCAAACTCCGATTTACTATTACAAAAGTTTGATTACCTTTGTTGTCTTCGTCAGAATGCACTCCCAGGACTGCTACTTCAATAACAAATGTTGGTTTGGTCCAAAATAATCCATCGTTATATCCAAATAGCTGCGTTTTGTTCGTGCGTTCCAGACACTATCCGAAATGGTAAATCAGGGTTACGAGCATGGCGCAATTAGTGACAAAAAATGTCTAAATATTCCATTACCGTACTTCGAAGCATGTCAACCGCTGTTTAAAATCAATTTTTATGCCATTTTTCTCGTAAAAAAGCGATAATATTCCGACCGGGAATCTGCGTTTAGATAAACAGACAAAGGAAAAGAAACCATTCGGTCGAAGCGGGCACGCGCCTAAGCCCATAGTACTCTGAGTGGCCACTTGCCAAAAGCGATAAAGTGTTTCAGCCAGAGCCTGCCTCGATATCGTTCAACGTTTTCCCGGGCTCTGAGACCCTATGGAAGACGTAGGAAGTGTCACGTTATTGCACAGATCCTGAGTCTTCAATAAAAAGAGCCAAGATGAAACACTACTTCTCAGACAGGCCACCTCCTGCTTGAAATCTTCTCAGGTTTTGGCCTGCCATAGGAGTTTTGTTATACTCACAGACAACATTCAAACAGTTTTAGAAACTTTAGGGTGTTTTCTATCCAAAGCCAATAATTATATGCATATTCTAGTTACTGGGCAGGAGTAGTAACCAGATTAAATCGGGTACGTTTTTATCCAGCCGTGCAAATACTGCCCCCTATCCCCAACAGGTTAAGCCGCGAGGTTCAAAACCTGGGAAAAAAGTTGCGGCTTATAGTCTGGAATTTACGGTACACTTGAAGAAACTTTCAAAGATCTTAAAATGTTCCGCATTGACTGACCTTCATGTCTAAACCTGTCTGGGCTAGGGGGCAGTATTTTCACGGCCGGATGAAAAACGTACCCAATTTAAACAGGTTACTACTCTGGCCCAGAAACTAGAATATGCATATTATTAGTAGATTTGGATAGAAAATACTCTGAAGTTTCTAAAACTGTTTGAATGGTGTCTGTGAGTATAACAGATCTCATTTGGCAGGCAAAAACCTGAGAAAAATCCAAGCAGGAAGTGAAAAGTCTGAGAATTGTAGTTCTTCTTTTGATTCTCTATCGAAGCTCCAGTGTCTGTGGGGTGACGTTGCACTTCCTAAGGCTTCCATTGGCTATCTAAAGCCTTCAGAAAGTGGTTTGAGCATTTTCCTGTCACTGGACAGATAATAGGAGCTCAGTTACTGAGTGGTCTGCCTGGCAACAAAGGGATTGGATATGCTCGGTCCTGCGAGCGCGCCCCTCCTTCTTTTTCTTCTTGAATGAATATGCTATCGTCCGGTTGGAATATTATTGCAATTTTACGTAAAAAATACCATAAAGATTGATTTTTAACAGCGTTTGACATGCTTCTAAGTACGGTAATGGAACATTTTGACTTTTCGTCTCTCGTTCTGCGCTCGCGCGTTATGCCTTTGGATAAGTGATCTGTATGCACGAACAAAACGGAGGTATTTGTACATAAATATGGATTATTTTTAACAAAAACAACATTTCTTGTGGAAGTAGTAGTCCTGGGAATGCATTCTGACGAAGATCAGCAAAGGTAAGAGCATATTTCTAACACTAATTCTGAGTTTAGGTTGCCCCGAACTTGGCGGGTGTCTGAATAGCTCACCGTGATGGCTGAGCTATGTACTCAGAATACTGAAAAATGTGCTTTCTCCGTAAAGCTATTTTAAAATCTGACACAGCGGTTGCATCCAGAGGTAGTCTATCTATAATTCTTAAAATAATTGTTATATACACTGCTCAAAAAAATAAAGGGAACACTTAAACAACACAATGTAACTCCAAGTCAATCACACTTCTGTGAAATCAAACTGTCCACTTAGGAAGCAACACTGATTGACAATAAATGTCACATGCTGTTGTGCAAATGGAATAGACAACAAGTGGAAATTATAGGCAATTAGCAAGACACCCCCAATAAAGGAGTGGTTCTGCAGGTGGGGACCACAGACCCCTTCTCAGTTCCTATGCTTCCTGGCTGATGTTTTGGTCACTTTTGAATGTGGCGGTGCTTTCACTCTAGTGGTAGCATGAGACGGAGTCTACAACCCACACAAGTGGCTCAGGTAGTGCAGCTCATCCAGGATGGCACATCAATGCGAGCTGTGGCAAGAAGGTTTGCTGTGTCTGTCAGCGTAGTGTCCAGAGCATGGAGGTGCTACCAGGAGACAGGCCAGTACATCAGGAGACGTGGAGGAGGCCGTAGAAGGGCAACAACCCAGCAGCAGGACCGCTACCTCCGCCTTTGTGCAAGGAGGAGCAGGAGGAGCACTGCCAGAGCCCTGCAAAATTACCTCCAGCAGGCCACAAATGTGCATGAGTCTGCTCAAGCGGTCAGAAAAAGACTCCATGAGGGTGGTATGAGGGCCTGACGTCCACAGGTGGGGGTTGTGCTTACAGCCCAACACCGTGCAGGACGTTTGGCATTTGCCAGAGAACACCAAGATTGGCAAATTCGCCACTGCGCCCTGTGCTCTCCACAGATGAAAGCAGGTTCACACTGAGCACGTGACAGACGTGACAGAGTCTGAAGACGCCGTGGAGAACGTTCTGCTGCCTGCAACATCCTCCAGCATGACCGGTTTGGCGGTGGGTCAGTCATGGTGTGGGGTGGCATTTCTTTGGGGGGCCGCACAGCCCTCCATGTGCTCGCCAGAGGTAGCCTGACTGCCATTAGGTACCGAGATGAGATCCTCAGACCCCTTGTGAGACCATATGCTGGTGCGGTTGGCCCTGGGTTCCTCCTAATGCAAGACAATGCTAGACCTCATGTGGCTGGAGTGTGTCAGCAGTTCCTGCAAGAGGAAGGCATTTATGCTATGGACTGGCCCGCCCGTTCCCCAGACCTGAATCCAATTGAGCACATCTGGGACATCATGTCTCACTCCATCCACCAACGCCACGTGGCACCACAGACTGTCCAGGAGTTGGCTGATGCTTTAGTCCAGGTCTGGGAGGAGATCCCTCAGGAGACCATCCACCACCTCATCAGGAGCATGCCCAGGCGTTGTAGGGAGGTCATACAGGCACGTGGAGGCCACACACACTACTGAGCCTCATTTTGACTTGTTTTAAGGACATTACATCAAAGTTGGATCAGCCTGTAGTGTGGTTTTCCACTTTAATTTTGAGTGTGACTCCAAATCCAGACCTCCGTGGGTTGATAAATTGGATTTCCATTGATTATTTTTGTGTGATTTTGTTGTCAGCACATTCAACTATGTAAAGAAAAAAGTATTTAATAAGATTATTTCTTTCATTCAGATCTAGGATGTGTTGTTTAAGTGTTCCCTTTATTTTTTTGAGCAGTACATTTTGTCAACGTTTATGATGAGTATTTTTATAAATTGATGTGCACATTACCGTACGTTTTGGTGGGAATACATTTTCTGAACATCACGCGCCAATGTAAAATGGGTTTTTTGGATATAAATATGAACTTTATCGAACAAAACATACTTGTATTGTGTAACATAATGTCCTAGGAGTGTCATCTGATGAAGATCGTCAAAGGTTAGTGTTTCATTTAGCTGTGTTTTGGGTTTTATTGACACATGTCCTTGCTTGGAAAATGGCTGTGTGAATATTTTTGTCTATGTACTCTCCTAACATAATCTAATGTTTTGCTTTCGCTGTAAAGCCTTTTTTAAATCGGACAATGAGGTTAGGTTAACGAGAAGTTTATCTTTAAAATGGTGTAAAATAGTTGTATGTTTGAGAAAGTTGAATTATGACATTTTGTTGTTTTTGAATTTTCCGCCCTGATATTTCACTGGCTGTGTCCCGCAGCCCATAGTAATGATGGACTGTCGTTTCTCTTTGCTTATTTGAGCTGTTCTTGCCATAAAATGGACTTGGTATTTTTTCGAATAGGGTTATCTTGTAGTTTCAGTGTTTGTTGCTGGCATGTCATGCCTAAGTTTGCTAATCTTGCCAATTGCAAAAATTATTAAAGCAGTTGGCAATATCAGCGAGTTTTTTTGGATGAATGAGCCATCTGATTCAATAAATGATGGAGCGGAGTTTGCCTTTTTGCCCAAAACTTCATTTAAGGTGCTCCAAAGCTTTTTCTATCATTCTTTGTCATTTATCTTTGTTTCATAGTGTAGTTTATTATTTTTTTTATTCATTTTTGTCACATGATTTCTCAATTTGCAGTACGTTTGCCAATTGGTTGTACAGCCAGACCTATTTGCCATCTCTTTTGCCTCATCCCTCTCAACCATACAATTTTGCAATTCCCCATCAATCCACAGGGATTCAACAGTTTGTACAGTCATTTTATTAATGGGTGCATGCTTATTAGTAACTGGGATAAGCAATTTCATAAATGTGTCAAGTGCAGCATCTGGTTGCTTATTACACACCACGGACCAACAAATATTCTTCACATCAACAACATAGGAATCACTACAAAACTTATTGTATGTCATCTTATACACAATATTAGGCCCAGCCTTTGGAACTTTGGTTTTCCTAAATATGGCTACTACAGTGACGGAAAAAAGTATTTGATCCCCTGCTGATTTTGTACATTTGCCCACTGACAAAGAAATGATCAGTTTATTTGAACAGTGAGAGACAGAATAACAACAACAAAATCCAGAAAAATGCATGTCAAAAATGTTATAAATTGATTTGCATGTTAATGAGGGAAATAAGTATATAACCCCCTCTCAATCAGAAAGATTTATTGCTCCCAGGTGTCTTTTATACAGGTAACGAGCTGAGATTAGGAGCACACTCTTAAAGGGAGTGCTCCTAATCTCAGCTTGTTAGCTGTATAAAAGACACCTGTCTACAGAAGCAATCAATCAATCAGATTCCAAACTCTCCACCATTGCCAAGACCAAAGCGCTCTCCAAGGATGTCAGGGACAAGATTGTAGACCTACACAAGGCTGGAATGGGCTACAAGACCATCGCCAAGCAGCTTGGTGAGAAGGTGACAACAGTTGGTGCGATTATTCGCAAATGGAAGAAACACAAAAGAACTGTCAATCTCCCTCGGCCTGGGGCTCCATGCAAGATCTCACCTCATGGAGTTGCATTGATCATGAGAACGGTGAGGAATCAGCCCAGAACTACATGGGAGGATCTTGTCAATGATCTCAAGGCAGCTGGGACCATAGTCACCAAGAAAACAATTGGTAACACACTACGCCGTGAAGGACTGAAATCCTGCAGCGCCTGCAAGGTCCCCCTGCTCAAGAAAGCACATATACATGCCCGTCTGAAGTTTGCCAATGAACATCTGACTGATTCAGAGGACAACTGGGTGAAAGCGTTGTGGTCAGATGAGACCAAAATGGAGCTCTTTGGCATCAACTCAACTCGCTGTGTTTGGAGGAGGAGGAATGCTGCCTATGACCCCAAGAACACCATCCCCAGCGTCAAACATGGAGGTGGAAACATGCTTTGGGGGTGTTTTTCTGCTAAGGGGACAGGACAACTTCACCACATCAAAGGGACGATGGACGGGGCCATGTACCGTCAAATCTTGGGTGAGAACCTCCTTCCCTCAGCCAGGGCATTGAAAATGCGTCGTGGATGGGTATTCCAGCATGACAATGACCCAAAACACACGACCAAGGCAACAAAGGAGTGGCTCAAGAAGAAGCACATTAATGTCCTGGAGTGGCCTAGCCAGTCTCCAGACTTTAATCCCATAGAAAATCTGTGGAGAGAGCTGAAGGTTCGAGTTGCCAAACGTCAGCCTCAAAACCTTAATTGACTTGGAGAAGATCTGCAAAGAGGAGTGGGACAAAATCCCTCCTGAGATGTGTGCACACCTGGTGGCCAACTACAAGAAACGTCTGACCTCTGTGATTGCCAACAAGGGTTTTGCCACCAAGTACTAAGTCATGTTTTTCAGAGGGGTCAAATACTTATTTCCCTCATTAAAATTTTTATTGTGATCACTACATCCGATGGATTTGGATACTGCTTTCAAAGAAATGTCTGCTGTATTAGTAAAGATAGGACGAATACATGTTGATGATTTCATTCCTGTACTGATTGTATCTACACTGGTAGGTTGATTGATAACCTGAACCAGGTTGGAGGCACTAGTTACAGTTTTGAAGCTTTCTCTTGAGTGGGCAGTGTCACGTCTGCTCCCGCTTCCCCCCCCCCCCCCCCCCCCCCAAGCGCTTGAGGGTGCCAGACTGCCCTGCATCACGCACTCCTTCTATCCATTACGCACACCTGACTTCCCTCATCACGCGCATCAGCGATATTGGACTTACCTGGACTCACTCGTCTGTTTATTTCGTCCCCTATATTTGTCAGTTCCCTTGCTCTGTTCCCCGCTGCTGTATTGATTGTCTTTTGTTTGTGTTACTTGTTTGTTGACGCTGTTCCTGTCTCGTTCCATGTCCATTATTTATTAAACGTTTTACTCCCTGTACCTGCTTCGTCTCTCCAGTGTCATCCATGTGACAGGCAGCCTGATGAAAGCCAGTCAATATTTAAATCACCCAGAAAGTATACCTCACTATTGATATCACATACATTATCAAGCATTTCACACATTATCCAGATACTGACTGTTCGCACTCGGTGGTCTATAGCACTTTCCCACCAGAATGGGCTTTAGGTGAGGCAGATGAACCTGTAGCCATATTACTTGAACAGTATTTAAAATGAGATCCTCTCTAAGCTTGACAGGAATGTGGTTCTGAATATAGCCACACCTCCACCTTTGGCATTTCTGTATTTTCTGTAGCTCTTATAACCATGTATTGCTACCAATGTATCATCAAAGGTATTATCTAAGTGAGTTTCAGATATTGTCAGAATATGTCATCTGTTACTAGCAAATTATTGATTTCATGAACCTTGTTTCTTAAGCTACATATGTTAACGTAGGCTATTTTAACACTTTTCTGGGATGTTTGATTGTTTTTCTTGCTTAGCTGAGGTAGACATCCACGGCTTATTTTTTTATTAGTGCAAGGTGAGCTGCACACAGTGGACTTCCTACTAGGGCACACCAGCTCTGCTTACAGTATTACTCTGGTTCATAGTGTTAGCAGTTGATGTTATTATTCAATAACACAAACTCCAAAGCAAATCAGGGGGAGAAAAATAGGTTTATTTGAGAAGGACAAATGATAGACGTTATGCTGGGAGGTAGATGTTCAGTCTCTCCTGTCCTCAGCTTTTCTCCACAGAACAAAGGAACAGGATGGCATTTATAACCCCCCACCCTAGCTGGGGGTTGACCAATCAGAACGTCTTGCAGTACCACTGGACCAATGGCCAAATAACAAGCATCCTGCTCCAGACTCAACGTACAGACCAATGAAAACATGGCACACGTAGCTCTGAGTCCAGGACTGACATCCCACAGATTCTAAACAGCTGTTGAACTGAAGACCAACTATTTACATTGACAATTCCCTGTTGATCGTTAATTCTAGTACTCTCATCCTCTCGTTCTCTGCGTTGTGTATTTATCTTCAAAATATTCTTATAATAGGGTCATGATTACTGCATACAATAGCTGTGGGATCAGCAGAGGCATTCAGGGCAGTAAGAGGGACATAAATTAGGTTACTTACATTGTCTTCCAACGACCCTAGGATAATGTACATTTGCTGACGCATTATGACAACTCAGTGACACAATAGTAGGGATTAAATGAGCTGGACTTGGGTCATTGATAAGTCATTGTCACAACTCAGCCTTATAATACTGTGAAAGGATCCAGGATCTCAAAAATTTGAGTGGAGCCCATCCTCCTTATAATACTAGCTTTGTTTCCAGAAGGTATCAAAATTGTCAATAAATGTTATATCCACAGAGCTGCAATAGTAAATGAAGGGGAGGAGACAGGTTAATGACAGATTTTTAAGCCTTCAGACATTTGAGACCTGGATTTTGTATGTGTGCCATTCAGAGGATGAATGGGCAAGACAAAATATATTCACTTGGCTTTGAATGGGGTATAGTGGTAGTAGGTGCCAGGCGATTTCAGTGTGTCAAGAACTGCAACGTTGCTGGGTTTTTTATGCTTCACAGTTACTTGTGTGTATCAAGAATGGTCCACCACCTAATGGACATCCAGCCATCTTGACACAACTGTGAGAAGCATGGACCAGCATCCCTGTGGAATGCTTTTTACACCTTGTAATCCATTTCCTGACGAATTGAGGGTTAAAGGGGGTGCAACTCAATATTAGGAAGGTGTTTCTAATATTTTGTACTGTGTGTGTGGATGTTTTTGCAGTTTGAAAACACAGCATGTGTTTGCTATATGAAAGCACCCTGTAAATCCATCAACCAGCCCTATTTCACCGCAGTGTGAATATAATTTGCAAAAGCAGCGATGCAGTTCCATATACCAGGGTAGGAGCATTGGAGCAATAAAGCGTCACTAAGTTTGTAATTCATAATTTGTTTTCCTCTCTGTCTGTGTTGCTGGTAATTGGTTATGGACCTCTGAACGCCTAATGGCTGCGGTCATGTGGTTGGGTGATCTGGTGTGGTTGTATGCTGTAATAAGTCTGTAATAACTCTCTCTAACTCTCGCTGACTCTCTCTCTAACTGTTTACCTCTTTCTATGTCTCTCTCTAACTCTGTCTACCTCTTTTCTATGTCTCTTTCTCTCTCTCTTCTCTCTTGTCGGCAGGTGGAGTGGCTGAAGAACGAGGAGCTGGTGAGCTCCCTGACTGATGACAACATTGACACCCGCGCTGACCACAATCTCATCATCAACGAGGCACGACTGTCCGACTCGGGAAACTACACGTGCCTGGCCAGCAACATCGTGGCCAAAAGACGCAGTTCCACAGCCACTGTGGTTGTTTTCGGTAAGGCTCCGGTCCCAGCCCCAGCCACTAAATGACTGTGTTTGTCTGTTGTCGGGTTTATTTCCTGGACACAGATTAAGCCTAGTCCTAGATTAAGAAGATACTCCATCGAACATGCTTTTTAGTCTAGGACTGGACTGGGCTTAATCTTTGTCTGGGAAACCAGTTTGTAGTGTTAACAGGGTGCCTCAGATCAATTTTAGTGTTTCATGCCCCCCACACAATTGATTAAGAGACCCATTTTAGTGTTTTTGTTAGGAAAGCTTTTTCCCTTTATTTAGATAAATGTATTATTCAAAGAGCCAATTGACTGCCTCCCCTTTGAAATCAATGTGTATTTTATGAAAGGGAATAAGATACTGTGTCTTAATCTCATTTAAAGGAGTGTTGCTTATTAATTACACATTTGCTAGAGGCCTTGGAGCAATTCGGCAGCTCACAAAATGTTCCTCCATGTCCCCACACATACAAATGACAGAGCAAACAAATCAGACCAAAGGGGTTGACTACTCAGTAAAATAACCTCTCATTCATTCAGATTTAAACTGCCCAACTATGTGAATGTGCTGTGGCCTGTTTGAATGGATTAGTTTTACCAATTTTTCTCCTTGATACGAAGTGCTTTGATAATTGAACTGGCAATTAACGTAAGAGTAGTGCACATTTTCCACATTTGATGTACTGTACACAATATGCTCAAGAATCTATTGATGTAACATCATGGAGCATTGCTAATCATTAATACCTCTAAACCGTTGTCTGTATAGTTAACTCTGTAGGAGATTTGATTAACTTAAAATGCAAATCAGCAGTTGAAACAATAATAAAGTGTACGCCCACACCACTGTTTCAGTGAAAAGAGGAGGGATTGGGCTGGAGAAATGTTATCCTTCTCAAATTCATAGACAGAACTATGGATGCAAAGACTGATCATCCATGATATAAAAATGATCATTATAACCAGCGTGTTTTGAGGCTATGGAGTGTTTGGTTACATTTACTTTGTTTACAAGCATTGGAGTAAAACAAGCTTATATTTTGGGTTCTGATAGGGTATGACAGTTGAACTAAGCTCATGAGAAATGTACAAGTTGGTCACTGTGGAGATCCTATGACGGTGCCATGTTGAAAGTCTCAGAGCTCTTCAGTAAGATAGCAAGAGTGTGCAAGCTGTCATCAAGGCAAAGGATGGCTACTTTGAATAATCTTAAATATAAAATATATTTTGATTTGTTTAACACTTTTTTGGTTACTCCA
Source organism: Salmo salar (assembly GCF_965601325.2). Taxonomy (NCBI): domain Eukaryota; kingdom Metazoa; phylum Chordata; class Actinopteri; order Salmoniformes; family Salmonidae; genus Salmo; species Salmo salar. The sequence continues at coordinate 36,056,798 of NC_138310.1, read as the reverse complement.
TGATTCCATATGTGTTATTTCATAGTTTTGACATCTTCACTATTATTGTACAATGTAGAAAATAGTAAAAATAAAGAAACAGTAGGTGTGTAAACTTTTGACTGGTACTGTAAGTCAGAAAATGGATGTAGCAACTGCTGATTACCCTTTTAAATAAAGTTTCCCTCTCTTTATCATTCTCTCTCCCTAACGCACCCCCATATCTCCCTAACTCACCCCCATGTCTCCCTAACTCACCCACATCTATCTCTCTGTAGTGAATGGTGGTTGGTCGCTGTGGACAGAGTGGTCTCTCTGTAACGTTCCCTGTGGTCGGGGCGTCCAGAAACGCTCCCGTACCTGTACCAACCCTGCCCCGCTTAATGGAGGGGCTTTCTGCGAGGGCATGTCTGTGCAGAAGATCACCTGTAATGCCCTCTGTCCAAGTAAGCTCCTCTACCTCAGGAAGTACTGTAGAGCTGGTGAATAGACTTAGCCTTGTTCGACCATCATGATCTTGCAAGATCACATTCAGTTTCTCTACTCAAAGAGGTCATTAGGTTTCACCTGGAAAGAATAGACTGGTATCTTCTGGGAATGTCTCCAAGGGTAAAGCCATTTGACTTTCAAGGATAGTATGCTCAACTTTATGATTTGTTGAATATAGTAGGCTGGTGTGCCATGCCAGCATCTAGGTGCAGAGTCAACATCTGGCTATGCAAGACTATACATACTGTATGATATTGTGTGTAGGTCTTCTAGTCTATGTAGTTTGTGTATAGGCTGAAACTTGGCCGCAAGTGGATCTTCCAGCAAGACAATAACCCCTAGCACACATCAAAATTCACTAACAGTTAATTAACCACAAAATCAACATTTTGCAATGGCCATCTCAGTCCATAAGCACAGACAAAGGATTTTAAGGATCTGGAAAGATTCTGTATGGAGGAATGGTCTAAGATCCCTCCCAATGTGTTCTCCAATCTCATAAAATATTTTAGAAAAGGGCTCAGTGTCGTTATCCTCGCAGGGGGAGGGTGCTGGAGTTTTGAAAACGGGGGATCCAATCATTTTGACCTTTTGTAGATCTTTATTTGTATTACTTGTTTAACAAAATGTTTTTCTCTGACTATTAGTATAAAATAATATAATTGTAAAAAAATATTCAGTATTTCTATGATTTATTTGAGTCTTTTTTGCTCATCTTTATCGAGGGAACCAATAATAGAAATAATAATAATTCTGGACCCCACTGTATGTTGTAGGCTGCTGCTGTTATGTATCTCTTCTGTGTCTTCCTGTCCCAGAAAATAGTTTGTAATAGTTCTCAGTCTTACTTACTGTAACTGTCTTCAAAAGCCAATCACAAGGGAGAGACTGGATTGGTTAGGAAAGAAGCTATCTGGCGAGAGCAAAATATGTATGCACTAACATGGTCAACCCAATTGCACTCTGTATTCTCTGCATCATATAAACACATACATTTGCATTAAATTAGCTTGGAAGAAAACTGTGAAAGAATGTAGAGTGCTTTTAGAACTCATGGAACGCTACAAAATAAATTGCGTCGTTCTCCAGAGATTGTGCGTAGAGACGGATTACGGTGTCCGCAAAACTCTGCCAAGAAATCTCTTTTGACACCGTATGGTCTACCAATATTAGTTATCTGTGCATGATGGGTTCTTCCTAGATCAAATGACACAGACGACAGAGGAACCTGAGTAGAAACATGCACGGCTACATCAAGGGGTTTAATTTCACATTTTGCATGGGGGAAAGAAGAGCGTTCCCATTATGTGAGAAGAACCTGAGGGTTAATGTGGAGTGAATGCGCTCTGAGATGGACCACCGCCTCACCTTCTGTTCTGTCTCTGTGTTCGTGTTCCATTTCCTCATTCACAGTTGATGGTGGCTGGGAGGAGTGGAGCGCGTGGACGCTGTGCAGTGTGCAGTGTGAGCGACAGCGTAGGAGGGAGTGCAATGACCCACCACCCAGACACAGGGGCAAGATGTGTGATGGGCCCAGCGACACCACAGAGAACTGCACTGGAGGAATGTGTACCCAGAGTAAGTCCCTTACTCCTTTCTCTTTCCTTTCTAGATTGCGGTCCTAACCTTCACTGTCATCTCCATAAGCCATTTCTCCATTACACTGATCACAACAGGACCCGTCATTAACACATATGAACAGCTTGCCACACAGGGATTTGTTGGACAAATACACATGCTGAAATGAAGTCCACATTGCTAGAGCTCTCAGTGCATGATAACACTATGATAATCCCTCCTGTAGTGTTCATGCGAAACGTCCCCCTGCATCACGAGAGCGTAGCTATCACTGAAGACATGGAGGGTGCATTCAGTTTTTACCACAGTTTGGAAGTTCTGACCACAATTGTCAAAGAGATTTTGTAACAGATGTGCAATTTCATCAAATGCATCACCCATAATATGATTAACTCTCATGAATGTTGCACAATGAGAGGTTTTTAATAAAATATTGAGAGTTACACATTTGTCTACTCAACTGTAAACTAGTGCCACTTTTGCATTTTTGAAATGGGGCTCAAACTGTGACTCTAATTACCAGACGAAAAATAATTCACATACACTACCGTTCAAAAGTTTGGGGTCACTTAGAAATGTCCTTGTTTTTTTAAAGAAAAGCACATTTTTAGCAATAACATCAAATTGATCAGAAATACAGTGTAGACACTGTTAATGTTGTAAATGACTATTGTAACTGATTTTTTATGGAATATCTACATAGGCGTACAGAGGCCCATTATCAGCAACCATCACTCCTATGTTCCAATGACACGTTGTGTTAGCTAATCCAAGTTTATAATTTTAAAAGGCTAATTGATCATTAGAAAATCCTTTTGCAATTATGTTGCAAATGAAATGAAAATTGTTGTGTTGATTAAAAGAAGCAATAAAACTGGCCTTAGGCTAGTTGAGTATCTGGAGCATCAGCAAGCATTTGTGGGTTTGATTACAGGCTCAAAATGGCAAGAAACAAAGTCCTTTCTTCTGAAACTTGTCAGTCTATTCTTATTCTGAGAAATGAAGGCTATTCCATGTGAGAAATTGCCAAGAAACTGAAGATCTCATACAAAGCTGTGTACTACTCCTTTCACAGAACAGCGCAAACTGGCTCTAACCAGAATAGAAAGAGGAGTGGAAGGCCCTGGTGCACAACTGTGCAAGAGGAAAAGTACATTAGAGTGTCTAGTTTGAAAAATAGACGTCTCACAAGTCCTCAACTGGCAGCTTCAATAAATAGTACCCACAAAACACCTGTCTCAATGTCAACAGTGAAGAGGTGACTCCGGGATGCTGGCCTTCTAGGCAGAGTTCCTCTGTCCAGTGTCTGTGTTCTTTTGCCCATCTAAAATATTGTATTTTTATTGGCCAGTCTGAGATATGGCTTTTTCTTTGCAACTGTTTAGAAGGCCAGCATCCCGGAGTCGCCTCTTCTCTGTTGACGTTGAGACTGGTGTTTTGCGGGTACTATTTAATGAAGCTGCCAGTTGAGAACTTGTGATGCGTCTGTTTCTCAAACTAGACACTCTAATGTACTTGTCCTCTTGCTCAGTTGTGCACCAATGGTGCCAGGTTTCCTCTAGACGTGACATTTGGCATTCAGGTCAAAGAGTTCAATCTTGGTCTCATCAGACCAGAGAATCGTATTTCTCATGGTCTGAGAGTCTTTAGGTGCCTTTTGGCAAATTCCAAGTGGGCTGTCGTGCCTTTTACTGAGGAGTGGCTTCCGTCTGGCCACTCTACAATAAAGGCCTGATTGGTGGAGAGCTGCAGAGAAATTTGTCCTTCTGGAAGGTTCTCCCATCTCCACAGAGGAACTCTAGAGCTCTGTCAGTGACCATCGGGTTCTTGGTCACTTCCCTGACCAAGGCCCGCGACTGGTAGACCCATGAGGCCGGGCGGCCAGCTCTAGGAAGAGTCTTGGTGGTTCCAAACTTCTTACATTTAAGAATGGAGTCCACTGTGTTCTTGGAGACCTTCAATTCGGCAGAAATGTTTTGGTACCCTTCCCCAGATCTGTGCCTCGACACAATCCTGTCTCGAAGCTCTACGGACAATTCCTTCAACCCCATGCCTTGCTTTTTTTCTCTGACATGCACTGTCAACTGTGGGACCTTATATAGACAGGTGTGTGCCTTTCCAAATCATGTCCAATCAATTGAATTTACTACAAGTGGACTCAAATCAAGATGTAGAAACATCTCAAGGATGATCAATGGAAACAGGTTGCATCTGAGCTTAATTTCGAGTTTCATAGCAAAGGGGCTGAATACTTATGTAAAGAAGGTATTTCTGTTTTTCCTGTTTAAGAAATTTGCAAAAATGTCTAGGGAATATTTAATCAATTTCAGAATAAGGATACATTCTGTTACGTTGCAGCCTTATTCTAAAATTGATTAAATAAATAAAAATTACTCAGCAATCTACACACAATAACCCATAATGACAAAGCAAAAACAGGTTTTTAAAAATGTCTTACAATATGCGTTGTCTTGGCTTGTCACACTACCTTCCATGTTTGACTCATCTGCCCGTAGAACATTCTTCCAAAACCAGGTGTTTCCATGTCCTTTTTGGCAAACTTGAGCAGAATGTCAGGCCATCTGTCTATGATCTCAAGCTGGAGCGCAGCTGTGTCATGCAGCAAGAGAATGATTCCAAACACACAATCAACTCTACATGAAAATGACTAAAAAGTTAAAATTAAAATTAAACTCTTTGGCCTGAATTCTTAGCGTCATGTCTGGAGGAAACCTTGTACCATCCCTACGGTGAAGCATAGCTGTGGCAGCATCATCTTGTGGGGATGTTTTTCAGTGACAAGGACTGGGAGACTAGTCAGGATCGAGGGAAAGATGAACAGAGCAAAGTATAGAGGGATCCTTGATCAAAACCTGCTCCAGAGCTCTTAGGACATCAGACTGGGGCAATGGTTCACCTTCCAACAGGACAACGACCCTATGCAGACAGCCAAGACAAAGCAGGAGAGGCTTCGGGACAAGTCTCTGAATGTCCTTGAGTGGCCCAGCCAGAGCCCGGACTTGAATACGATTTAACATCTCTGGAGTGACCTGAAAATAGCTGTACAGTGGTCGCGGGCCTCCCCATCCAAGCTGACAGAGCTTGAGATCTGCAGAGAAGAATGGGAGAAACTCCCCAAATACAAGAAGACTCGCGGCTGTAATCGCCGCCAAAGGTGCTTCAACAAAGTACTGAGTAAAGGGTCTGAATACTTATGTAAATGTGATATTTTATTTTAAAAATGTTATACAAAAACCTTTTGCTTTGTCATTATGGGGTATTGCGTGTAGATTGATGATTAAGAAAAAACTATTTAAACAATTTTAGAATAAGGCTGTAACGTAATAAAATGTGAAAAAGTCAAGGGGTCTGAATGCTTTCCGAATGCACTCTGTATATATACTCTATATACAGTGTCTGTCTGTCTGTCTGTCTGTCTGTCTGTCTGTCTGTCTGTCTGTCTGTCTGTCTGCGCGCGCGCGCGCGCGCGCGCGCGCGCGCGCGCGCGCGACTGACTCAACAGTATGTTTTACAAAGTAGGATTGTTATTTTGGGCTTCTTCGGTACAAAAGAAGCATTGTTAAGCTCCAATTTTCCATTGGTAATCATAAATTGTCAAAAATGTTTGACCCTTTTCTTTTCCTCCTTGTGAAGGAGAGAGATGATCATGATCAAAGTATTTTTCAGACCCATTTGCCAATCTCTCCCTTGGCCACTTTTATCCATGTTGATTTGAGTCTGGTAATGATGTCATCATTATCTGGGCAGTCTGTATCTGTATATCTCAGTGGTAGGGCATCTCCACATGATTGAAAGACGTGCATTAGTAGGATACCTCACTCACACAGGGCTGGCGTTTAATCACCTTGTTCTGGATGTGTCCCAAATGGCAACCTATTCCCTTTATAGTGCACTACTTTTGTAGTGAAGTAGTACACCATAAAGGGAATAGGGCACCATTTGGGACACAGTCAGGGCTGGTGTTTAATCACCTCGTGTCTCTTTCTCCTTTTCACATTCTCTCTGTCTTTGCAGATGGAAAGCTGCTGCATGATGTTAAACCTCAAAGTGAGTCCTTCCTTTCTGCATTTCTTTTATCTTCAACCCCCAACTCTTGACCTAATTTCTGAGGCATAAAAATGACCAAATTATCACTAGATGAAAGTTCAGGGTCCAGAATCAGAATATTAGCAGTTATTTTGCTATGGGCACCTATTTTCGACACCTACTTATTTGGTTAACTTTCATTTACCTGCATTTTACACAGCCATCACACCCATCAACAAAAACTTGTAGTCAGGTTCTGAACAGAATTATAACCATGTTCTACCATTCCATCACTCAACTGTCCACTCTTCACAAGTGTGACATCACAATGGGCTTTCCTTCTCGGATTGAGCCGAGAGATTGATCTCTTGTGACAACTGAACATGTGCTATATTGTAGGTGATTAATTGAGTGTAATTAGTGCAAACAAGCTAATTTGACCAATTTGCAGTGATTCCTCACTTGTATTCTCTGGTGAGTCTCAGATCAGATAATCTCTCCCCCGTGCGTATATCCCGCCTGACACCTGCTGAAATGATTGTCAGGCAGTACCTTGACTGGAGCTGCAGCAGTGTCTGTAATGAGCCTTCATTAGGCTGACAGACAGGCTCACTCACCTAATGTGTGCTTGGGTGGTTGTTGCCTGGGTTTGCAACACATTCTGGGTCAAATCATGGAGTTGAGGACCTCCCGAGTGGCGCAGCGATCTAAGGCACTGCATCGCAGTGCTAGAGCCGTCACTACAGATCCGGGTTCGATCCCGGGCTGTGTCGCAGCCGGCAGCGACCGGGAGCCCCATGAGGCGGCCCAGCGTCGTCCGGGTTAGGGCAGGGTTTGGCCGGCTGGGATGTTCTTGTCCCATCGCGCTCTAGCAACTCCTTGTGGTGGTGGAGCGCATGCATGCTGACTTCAGTCGCCAGCTGTATGGTGTTTCCTCCGACACATTGGTGTGGCTGGCTTCCGGGTGAAGCAAGCAGTGTGTCAAGAAGCAGTCCGGCTTGGCAGGGTAATGTTTCAGAGGACGCATGGCTCTCGACCTTCGACGCTCCCGAGTCCGTACGGCAGTTGCAGCGATGGGACAGGACTGTAACTACCAATTGGATATCACGAAAAAGGGGTAAAATGTACCAAAAGAAAATAATAAATTTAGCCATTGAGTTCAGAGTTCTAGAACGGGGAGATGAACATTTGGTGAGTGACATCATTTTCATAACGGAGCTCCTTTAAATGAATTTGCCTCGGATCATCTCCTGTCACTGTCAGACGGTGACCATTTGGTCATACTATGTAGTTTAGTATGTACCATACATTTATAGGATATAGACTAGTGTGTCTGAAAGCAGTTATACCTCCCTCCGTCTCACTGTTAACAGCTTTATGAATGTCTTGTGTAACAGCGGTGGCAAAATTTTCCCATCTAGTCCTGTGTGTGGTGAGAAGAGGAGCATGTCAGTTGAGCAGTTAAAGGGTATGTTGAGATGTACAGCCAGCACACTGCTTTAAAAGGAATTCACTCTCCAAAAGCTCCTTAAAACAATGCAAAAACCAGTATACTCTAGAATATGTCATCTAATATTTGAGATGCCCAAGAATGTTACCACATTAGAATCACTACCACCACCATTCTCTCATGTCCCTTTTCAATGTCTCTTTACTCTGCCTTTACTCTGCCTTACACATTATTCTTTACGCTAAGCATACATCCAGTGAGACTGTTGTTTCTGTGTGTCTGTCTGTGTGTGTGTACCAGGTATGGATGGCTCCAACGACGTAGCTCTTTACTCTGGGCTGGGGGCGGGGATCATAGCTGTGACTGTCCTTGTGGTGGCCGTCATGCTGTACCGGAAAAACCAGAGCGACTATGGCGTTGATGTCATCGATTCATCTGCGCTCACCGGGGGCTTCCAGTCTTTCAACTTCAAGACCACCAGACAAGGTGAGCTAGCGCTGCCTTTCACTTTATGCCCTGTCTCACACAAGGCCAAACAGCAGGCAGGAGTTTGTCAACGTTCCTTTAGGAATGCTGCCGCTGCTGGTGATAGATTGCATGTGTTGGCATTGAGGCGGCATGGTGCATTATCCTGCACATCTGCCTAGGATTTATATTATCATAATCACTGAAAGGATCTGTCCTTCTATTTTGATAGACCAGCTACTCTGTTATTGCAGACATATGTTATTAATTGTTGACGGACACTTCCTGTGACCCCCTGGCTGCAGACCACACACATTTGACTGTCAAGCAACCAAACCCCCTTCCCTGTCATCAGATAGCCCCAGCCAAATCCACTGATGGATAAATGTGAAAAGCATGGAATAGTGAACATCAATTCAATTTTTGTTGTGCACAGAAATATTTTCTGTTCATAACAGTGTCTGGGTCTGTGGCTTGTCTCAGGCAGCCTTGCTACAGGCATTGATATTACTGTCAGTGACACTTCTGGGTTAGCACAAGTGATAGCCATCACAGCGGCGGGTGATAAATTCTGTCTAGTTGTGACAGCGCTGTGAAAAGCCCTGCCGGAGCCATGCACATCCAATGCTCCCAAGGCCTGGGAAGTCATGCATGCACCGCACCACGCGCCAGGGAGGGGGAGGCTGGGGAGCTGGGGGACGGTGCTGGGCTACATCCAGCAGGCCATCAATCGTATTTAAATAGGCCAGGTTTTCAGGAGCTGCCTGCTGTGCCCTCCACCGGCCACCATCACTCCATTCTTCTATTCCCTTCTCCGTCAGCCTGCTAAATGAGCCTCTGAAATATAGCTCATATTCCCTGCTTTCTCATTTCAGCTATGGATTCTTCTTTTACAGAGGAAGGGGTGGAGACTAACGAATAGCATGTATTTTATTATGCTTGACCGTTTTTTTTCCAGTTTACCTTATTCCGGTAGATTTTTCATAAGGCCAATAACATCCGGTTATACACATTGAGAGAAAAACATAGCTTTACTCAAGTGTGTTTTTTTAATGAATCACTAGCTTTTCATGCCTTGTCATTGCTTTAAAAAGGCCCTTAATGCTTCAGATCGCTCCTGCCATGACATGGTTTAAGGCAGAGTGGTGAATGAGTCTTTAGGCCTGACCCTGTCTCCCTGCATTACGGCTGGCTGTGAAGGATTTTTAATCAGAGATCCAATTCCAAACATATCCCTCAAGGTATTCAACGTGAGGTCCATTTCATTAACTTCTTTCATCCAACCTCCTCCGCAATTCCATTTTGATCCACCATTTTAAAGATCCACACTCAAGCGATAATCTGATTTTTCTCCACTGCACTGATAGAAGAAGAAAAATGCACATGGCTGTTCACATGTCAGGTTGAAAGCTTAAGCAATGTCTACTGAAATGCATTATCTATCTGCCCATGGCTTGTGCAGCTGAATTGTCTTGAGTCCTGTTCTATGTCTACTGCAATCAGTAACAAATCACTACCAATCAGTAACAAAAAATTACTTCTCATTGCTCCACACTGTTCCATTTCTTTATATCCGTTCCGTCAAATGTAACATTTCCCATTATATCCTCGGTTTTGATTGCAGAGCAATAGCTTTTAATATTGTTACATTTTGCACTTTCATCATTTTCAGGCACTAGACTAGACGATGAAGTTACGAGAAGCAGCACTCAGCTTCAGAATACCCTCTAGTTAGTCTTGCAGTGGAAACACCCTGAATACCGTCTAGTTAGTGTTGCAGTGGAAACACCCTGAATACCCTCTAGTTAGTGTTGCAGTGGAAACACCCTGAATACCCTCTAGTTAGTGTTGCAGTGGAAACACTCTGAATACCCTCTAGTTAGTGTTGCAGTGGAAACACCCTGAATACCCTCTAGTTAGTGCTGCAGTGAAAACACCCTGAATACCCTCTAGTTAGTGTTGCAGTGGAAACACCCTGAAGCACAACACGGATCAAGCCCTCCAGTAATTAACGATTTCCCTAAAAATAAAACAACATTAGCCTCCTGCCTTCCACCCCTCACCAGGCAGCAGCTGGGCAGCAATGACTTTTTGACTGCTGTTATCGTGGCACAGGGAGTCCTGGGGCCCTAATGTCTGGATGTGCCAGATAGCTGCACACAGTGTTTGGCAGTGTGGCCAGGCGTCTAATGGCTGTGGCTGAAGACGCCCCACCTTGGCCTGTTGAGTCCATGCTGTGAGCTCAAGGACTCCCCTCATTTACAGGACGGTCACCGTCACAAACACCCCTCAGCCCATTCCCAGCCACACACACACACTTATGCACAAGCACACAGCCCCAGCCGTGTGCTGTGCCCACAGACAGAGAAGCACTGTGTCCTCCAGGAGGGTGACTTTGTGTACAGAGAGGAACTGACTCCAACAGATGGATCATGGAGATCAAGCTGTGTATGCTTGGTAATTACATTTACCTCTGACCAGTGACGATGGCTCAGCCCTGGATATCTACAGTATCTCATGTCCAGGTTATTTACCTGTACTATAACTCTGTGTTGGTCAACTAGCTTGGCATATTATTCACACTAAAAGCCTGTTTTCCATCAGTTCACAGAGAGTGCTCAGTGCACTTGACTTCAACCTATGGCTCCTGCAGAGAGAGCTACATTTGAAGTTGGAAGCTTACATACATACACCTTCGTCAAATACATTTAAACTCACAATTCCTGACATTTAATCCTAGTAAAAATTCCTTGTCTTAGGTCAGTTAGGATCACCACTTTATTTTAAGAATGTGAAATATCAGAATAATAGTAGAGAGAATTATTTATTTCAGCTTTTATTTCTTTCATCACATTCCCAGTGGGCCAGAAGTTTACATACACTCAATTAGTATTTGGTAACATTGCCTTTACATTGTTTAACTTGGGTCAAACGTTTCGGGTAGCCTTCCATAAGCTTCCCACAATAAGTTGGGTGACTTTTGGCCCATTCCTCCTGACATAGCTGGTGTAACTGAGTCAGGTTTGTAGGCCTCCTTGCTCGCACACGCTTTTTCAGTTCTGCCCACAAATTCTCTATAGGATTGAGGTCAGGGCTTTGTGATGGCCAGTTCAATACCTTGCCTTTGTTGTCCTTAAGCCATTTTGCCACAACTTTGGAAGTATGCTTGGGGTCATTGTCCATTTGGAAGACCCATTTGCGACCAAGCTTTAACTTCCTGACTGATGTCTTGAGATGTTGCTTCAATATATCCACATAATTGTCCTCCCTCATGATGCTATCTATTTTGTGACGTGCACCAGTCCCTCCTGCAGCAAAGCACCCCCACAACATGATGCTGCCACCACCGTGCTTCACGGTTGGGATGGTGTTCTTCGGCTTGCAAGCATCCCCCTTTTTCCTCCAAACATAACAATGGTCATTATGGCCAAACAGTTCTATTTTTGTTTCATCAGACCAGAGGACATTTCTCCAAAAAGTATGATCTTTGTCCCCATGTGCAGTTGCAAACCGTAGTCTGGCTTTTTTATGGCGGTTTTGGAGCAGTGGCTTCTTCCTTGCTGAGCGGCCTTTCAGGTTATGTTGATATAGGACTCGTTTTACTGTGGATATAGATACTTTTGTACCTGTTTCCCCCAGAATCTTCACAAGACGCTTTGCTGTTGTTCTGGGATTGATTTGCACTTTTCGCACCACAGTACGTTCATCTGTAGGAGAGAGAATGCGTCTCCTTCCTGAGCGGTATGATGGCTGCGTGGTCCCATGGTGTTTATACTTGCGTACTATTATTTGTACAGATGAACGTGGTACCTTCAGGCATTTGGAAATTGTTCCCAAGGATGAACCAGACTTGTGGAGGTCTACAAATTTTTTTCTTGGCTGATTTCTTTGGATTTTCCCATGATGTCAAGCAAAGAGGCACTGAGTTTGAAGGTAGGCCTTGAAATACTTCCACAGGTACACCTCCAATTGACTCAAATTATGTCAATTAGCCTATCAGAAGCTTCTAAAGCCATGACATCAGTTTCTGGAATTGTCCAAGCTGTTTAAAGGCCCAGTCAACTTAGTGTATGTAAACTTCTGGCCCACTGGAATTGTGATACAGTGAATTATAAGTGATGCACAAAGTAGATGTCCTAACCGACTTGCCAAAACTATAGTTTGTTAACAAGAAACTTGTGGAGTGGTTGAAAAACGAGTTTTAATGATTGCAACTAAAGTGTATGTAAACTTCCGACTTCAACTGTAGGTGTGTTAGATTACTGAATGACTATGTGGCTGTGTGCATCTCTCATCTCTCTAGGGAACCCACTGCTTCTCAACTCCTCTCTGCAGCCAGACCTGACAGTGGGTGGGACCTATACCAGCCCCATCTGCTTCCAGGACTCCATAGACAACAAAGAGCTCTTTGACCCCCTGCCAGACATCAAGGTCAAAGTTCAGAGCTCCTTTATGGTTTCACTAGGTGTGGCCGACCGCGCTGAGTACCACGCTGCCAAAGGCCATCCGCCTGAGACCTTCCCCAGGGGGCTGAACCGAGACTACAGCAACAGCACTGTGGAGAGACGGAGCACCAAGAAGGGCCTGCTCACCCCCAACGGCCCCCACCTCAACCCCACCAAAGATCAGCTGGGAACCACGGGAGTGTTTGGGCATCTGGGCGGCCGGTTGGTGGTGCCAAATACTGGTGAGCTACATGTGTTTAAAGACTCTGAATTACACTTGAAGCTGTGTTTGAAGCAGAATTAAACAGTTGGTGTTGCCAAATACTGGTGAGGTACAGTACATGATTTATAAAGACAGATGGGTTGACTACTTTTTGATAACTTCTCTCTGATAATAATGTCTCATTATAGCATTTTTTTTCAGTGCGCCCATTCTAAGAGAAAATTAAGTTCTCAATTTAGCAAAACCATGCACACACGTGACTAATTAAAAGTAAACGTATGCTTAGTAAATATGTCATGGCTAGTGAAACCAGGGATGCGTCCCAAATGGGCACCCAATTCTCTATATAGTGCCCTATGGGCCCTGGTCAAAAGTAGTGCACTATAAAGGGAGTATGGTGCCATTTGGGACGCATACCTGGTTCCTTTAATCTCTCTAGAGTCTAACGCATGTTGCTACCGTACTGTAGGATTCATCCATGTTGTTTCCCAGGTTGGAACAGTACAGCAAGCTAGTATAGATGTTTGTTATTCCTCTACATCAGGGATCAACTAGATTCAGCCGCGTGACAATTTTTTGTAGACTGCAAAATGACTGCAAGAAGCCCAAATAGATATAATATTTGACTAAAACGTAATTATTTCAAACCTTGCTTACATTTGTATAGGATCACGTCTCTTATGTGTGGGAGTACTTTGGAACAGATTTCCAGAATTAAAATCACTTCGAGCTGATCTGCTGGTGTTTTTACAGTCTTATGTCCAACAATAAAAAATGGAATTAAAATTGGGAACACTGCTATACATTCCCACCAGCTCGCCCAGGAAAACAGGGGTCAGGCCTCTTACCATAGACCCTAACTTCAAGTAGAGGTAGATGAGTTCATGAGGACTGCCACAGCTGTCAGGATCAACAGTTCCATGTGAACTGTAGCTCTGACATCTCTCTCCTGGGCCCTCGTGTGTGTAGGGCCCTCTGTTCTGCTGGAGAGGCACAGTGAAATCAGGCTCCTTCAGTCTCCTGGATGTGTGAGTGGAGAGACTCAGAGCAGTCAAGTGGATCACTCACACCTCCAATCTGCAGTACCTTTAACAACGCTCAATAGACGGCCATACATGGCCAACACTTATCACTAACTGCCAGTCTCTTCTTTCAGGGTGGATACATATCCTTCACACTCAAGCACAAGTGATCACACGCATGAACATGCACACACAGACAACCTTCAATACAATATTAGACATCAGTCTCTCCTGTGGGATGTAAAGTTATGATGTTCAAACTTTTCCTATGTGAGATGTGAGTTTATTTATTTTAGCTTCCAATGTTCCCTGTCACGCTGATGATTTAACAGGTCCTGTAGGGCTCCTATACAGCGATCACCAGTAAAATGTCTGACAAGGCGGCAGGTGTTGGTTTAATGAAAGCTAACTAGTTGATTTGCCAGTAGGGAGATGGCAGGCGGGACGATGACAAAACACATCCTTTACTGTTAATAGACAGGCAGGTATTGAATCTCCGTCTATCCCCTAGTCTGCTGCTAACCTTTTTAAGGTTCCAGACAGGATTTCATGCATTGTTTGTGTCTTGTTTTTATGTATGCTCAGATTGTACAAGGTAAATGGCATTGTTTGTAATAGATTTATTGTGCTTTGAAGCTGTGTGGTTATGTTTATACATAATATTATGTGCCTCTGTGCTACGCCAGTGCTTATAATTATCCAGCTCAGGGCTCCAGCTATGCATTTGGTTTGCTAACTTGCTAGCTAAGTGGTTAGATGTCAAGAACAAGCTTCTTGATTACAGCAGAGACAATCAATCCCCTCCTGGATCAAGATCCCTGTTGCCGAAATTGTTATGGGTGTAAAAATGTAAATAAAGTTTGTTTAAAAAAAATTATTAAATAGCGCCCCTTGTGTGAATTTCCGGTGTACCCCGGTAAGGTACAGAAACGGTATGAAAATATGGATACTGTAGTTGTCGACCCTGTTGTTGTGTCTTGCAGGAGTCAGCCTGCTAGTACCCCATGGGGCGATCGCTGAGGACCCTTCCTCTGAGATGTTCATGGTCATAAATCAGGGAGAGTCCAGGTGAGAGCACATCTCATGAACATCTGTCTTTCAGCCCCCATCTATTTCCTCATCTTGCTTCTTTCATGCTTTTACCAGTTGAGCTATGCTACTTGTCCACCCTTCCCCACCCATGTAACGATGTACGCTGAGAGTCGGGAATCAAGTTCAGGGAGTGAATACATTTAATAAATGAACAAAACAAGAAACACAAACAGCGCACTGACATGAAACAGGAACAATGACAACTGGGGAAGAAACCAAAGGGAGTGACATATAAAGGGCAGGTAATCAAGGAAGTGATGGAGTCCAGGTGAGTGTCATTATGCGCATAACGCTGGTGACAGGTGTGCGCCCTAACAAGCAGCCTGGTGACCTAGAGGCCAGAGAGGGAGTACACGTGACAGTACCCCCTCCCCGACGCGCGGCTCCAGCCGCAGGACGCCGACCAAGATGATGATCCCGGGGATCAGCAGCGGACTGGTCACCTCTGCTAAGGCGCGGGAACCTGACGATCCGGCTGAGGCGCGGGAGCATGATGACCTAGAGCGCCGGAGAGAGAGCATACGTGACAGTACCCCCTCCCCGGTGCATTTGGCTCCAGCCGCAGGACGCCAACCACAGGGACGATCCCGGGGATCCGGAGCGGACCGGTCACCTCCGCTGAGGCGCAGAAACCTGATGAACCGGCTGAGGAGTGAGAGCCTGATGAGCCGGCTGAGATCTCCCCGGTTGCCTCGGTTGAGGCACGGGAACCTGTTCACCCAGCTTAGGCTTGGGAGCCTATTGAACCCACTGAGGTATGGGAGCCTACAAACCGGCTGAGGCCTCCCAGGTAGCGCCGGCTCCAACATCACCCCCAACACAAAAACAACAACAAAAAAACACTCCCTGATGCTTCCCTTTGTTGAGTCGTCATTCTGTAACGATGTACGCTGAGAGTCGGGAAGCAAGTTCAGTGAGTGAATACATTTAATTAATACATGAACAAAACAAGAAACAGGAACAATGGCGACTGGGGAAGAAATCAAAGGGAGTGACACATAAGGGCAGGTAATCAAGGAGGTGATGGAGTCCAGGTGAGTGTCATTATGCGCGTAACGCTGGTGACAGGTGTGCACCCTCACGAACAGCCTGGTGACCTAGAGGCCGGAGAGGGAGCACACGTGACAACCCATTTCAACCTTCTGAGGTAAAAGCGTAATAAATAACCCAGTGTATCAATTACAATTCTGCATAGCTGAATATTTCTTTAGCTAATTTAGGCAAATAAAAACCTCCAAATGAAGACTCACAATGGATGTAGTCTTTCCTGCTCAGTATAAACGTTGGTGACCCTTCCCACTCTGTGTTTATGGAGGGCTCTGGCAGATGGACCCAGCGAGCGCCATAGCCTATCTAGCAGTCTCCACAGGAGTCCTTTAGGTGGCAAGATCAGGCTGATCATTTCCACTGTAGCCTCACAGGTGGTATTCCAACAAGAGAAAGTTCAGCTCACGTGCAGCAAGCTGGGTTTATTTCCAATGTATTCTTGATCAATTTAGTCCAACTGACTTCAAGGAAGTAAAGTCCATATACCCAGTAAAGTAGAGACACACACAGACAGTAGGAAAAAAGAATATGGGTTGAGGTGGTGGGTCTTTCATCTTGACATACAGTATTATTCATTCCCGTCATGGGCAGGTAATGATCCAGTGATGGACTCTCCTCTCCAGGGTGCCTCTGCTCTGGCTGCTCCTTAGTGGAAGCCCCCTGGGGCTACAGCCTGGTAGCCGTCACCACTCATTCACAGCTCTCCATTCCAACAAAGTGGGGGAAGGAAGAAGTGTGAAACTCCAAGGAAGGGACCTAAAATGGCTGACATTTCGTGGTCTGAGCATTCAAAGACAGCTATACTCATTGTTTTCAGTATGTTCAGTGCATACCCGACCTGGGTGAAATATTTCAGAGTAGCTATATGAATTCTAGATTTTCTATTGATTTCAAATGTACCTGAAATATACCTTCAAGTACAGATAGGTTCAGGCCTGACAAGTAAATGGTCTTTTTTCCACTCTATGTGAACGATTCACCGTTATACTGTTATACTGTTTACTGTGTAGACATCTCTCCCTGACTGAGGTTTGTGGACTTGTGATCCTGAGAGCTGTCACTCACTATCTATCCTCACCAGCCAGAGGGGCCAGCAGAGAATTGCGTCCTTTCTTCTCTCTAAACCAAACAATCCACAGCCAATAGACTTATCCCAGCCATATAACAGAATTCCATTAAAATATATTTTTCAGGTTGTTATTTTGAACTCTGTCAAAGGTTTGGGGAAAATATTTTTAAGACTGTTGGTTGGTTTTGGTGAAGTTGAAGATATTTCCTTTGCCCCCAATTGTTAGATGAAAGCATTTGTGTTTTGTAAGATGAAACTTTTAACCTATTAGGGCAGAATCAGCCCACCTTTCTCACCACAGGCAAAATTTGAGTTCATGGTGGTAAAAAACAAACGCAGTATATAAACATTTCTTCTGTTGTTGTCTGGTCTATTGCAGATCTGTTTATATTTCAAAACCAGAGCCACCTGTTTTATACACCCACATTTCTACAACAACTTGGGAAGTGAATTTAAAGTTCTACATTCTAAATGTTCTTTATTGAAGTTCCGGATGGCAGGTGTTTTTCCCTTGTGGTGTGGGAGTTACGGTCATGACTGGGGCTGTACAGTGCATCTAGGTGGTGTGGGAGTTACGGTCATGACTGGGGCTGTACAGTGCATCTAGGTGGTGTGGGAGTTACGGTCATGACCGGGGCTGTACAGTGCATCTAGGTGGTGTGGGAGTTACGGTCATGACTGGGGCTGTACAGTGCATCTAGGTGGTGTGGGAGTTACGGTCATGACTGGGGCTGTACAGTGCATCTAGGTGGTGTGGGAGTACGGTCATGGCCGGGTCTGTGCAGTGCATCTAGATGGTGTGGGAGTACGGTCATGGCCGGGTCTGTGCGGTGCATCTAGATGGTGTGGGAGTACGGTCATGGCGGGGCTGTGCAGTGCATCTAGGTGGTGTGGGAGTACGGTCATGGCCGGGGCTGTGCAGTGCATCTAGGTGGTGTGGGAGTACGGTCATGGCCAGGGGCTGTGCAGTGCATCTAGGTGGTGTGGGAGTACGGTCATGGCCAGGGGCTATGCAGTGCATCTAGGTGGTGTGGGAGTACGGTCATGGCCGGGGCTGTGCAGTGCATCTAGGTGGTGTGGGAGTACGGTCATGGCCAGGGGCTGTGCAATGCATCTCTCCCCCTTGAGGATGACATGACTCCTCCGCCCAGCCACTGTACCATCTGGTCAGCCTCAACAACACCCCACAGCAGACTGTGTCTGTTGTCCAAATGCCACCCTATTCCCTTTATAGTGCACTACTTTTGACCAGGGCCCATAGTTACACTATACAGAATAGAGAATAGGGTGCCATTTGGGATGCAGGCTGCCTGTTTATTCTGGCTGTCCTGCTCCTAAGCCCCCTTGGGTCATATGGTCATTTGATCAGCAGGTGGGATGTCACTGACTGTCTCTGGCTGGAGCCATTGGTAATGGTTTTAACATAGCATTCATTTTAATGCCACTAAAAGGCATGTACAAAAAATATCATAAAAAACCTGATCTTGTAGTCTGTCATGTACAGCGTTCCCCTTTATATACCAATCTGATGAATGTCCCTGTTCTCTGCCCAGGAATATGCGTCGCCTTAAGAAATTGACAAAAACCCAGTTGGACTACAAGCAAATTAAGGTGAAGCTAATGGAGCATGTTAATGTGTGTATTTATTTAGCACTGCGCAGCCTCTCCTCTCTCTGTGGCATTGTGGCCCAATATGCCACTTTGCGCAGCTCCCCAGTCCCTGAAGAGAGAGTGATCAGTCACTTTGAATAATGGACCTCATCTAGGGCCAGGGAGGCAGCCGAGCCATAGGTAGGTACAGGACCCTTCATGATGATGACAAGTGGAATTGAAAAAGCGGTATGCATCCCAAATAGCACCCTAAATAGTACACTACTTTTGACCAGAACTGGTCAAATGTAGTGTACTGTATAGGGAACAGGGTGCAGTTTGGAATGCAGAGAGGTACTTCTGCTTTTTTGTGCTGCTGCTGCTGGACTCTTCTCAGTCATAAGTGGTAGGCAGCTACTTAAAACCCAGGTAATCTGCTCCTTGTGTAGCTGCTCTTACCGTTGAATGTGTGATCAGGCTTGTCGCTGTTGGCTGAAGGATAATCAGAGATATCGCTGGCCCATTCCAATCTATGCAGGGCTGCTGGTGATTGAGAGTGAGCAGTGAGCTCTCGTCTGAATAAAAAAGGTACAGGATGACTGTGTGAGGTGGAGGTTGTATACATAAGCACAGAATATGCAACCATATATTTTATTGCTGTTTATTACTGCATTCTCTAGTAGTGTATTCAGAATATTGTGCTGTTCTATAACATGAGCCAGTAAAATACATATATTATAAAAGGAAAAATATTATGTTTAATCAATAGAAGTCCTGACTCATTGAACATCCTTGGAAAGTCTAAGAGGTGTCTGCATTATACAGTATACCAAACATTAAGAACACCTTCCTAACATTGAGTAGCACCCCCCCCCCCCCCCCACCCACCTCTTTTGCCCTCAGAACAGCCTCAGTTTGTTGGGTCATGGACTATACAAGGTGAAAAATGCATTCCACAGGGCTGCTGGCCCATGTTGACTCCAATGCTTCCCACAGTTGTGTCAAGTTGGCTGGATGTCCTTTGGGTGATGGACCATTCTTGATACACAGGAAACTGTTGGGCATGGAAAAACCCAGCAGTGTTGCAGTTATTGACACACGCCTGGCACCTACTACCATACCCCGTTCAAAGGCACTTACATGTTTTGTCTTGCCCATTCACCCTCTGAATGGCACACATTCACAATCCATGTCTCAGTTGTCTACAGGCTTACAAATCCTTCTTTAACCTGTCTCCTCCCCTTCATCTACATTGATTGAAGTGGAATTAATATGTGACATCAATAAGGGATCATAGCGTTCCCCTGAATTCACCTGGTCAATCAATCAAATTTATTTATAAAGCCCTTTTTACATCAGCCGATGTCACTTGTTAAGTGCTATACAGAAACCCAGCCTAAAACCCCAAACAGCAAGCAATGCAGATGTAGAAGCACGGTGGCTAGGAAAAACTCCCTAGAAAGGAAGGAACCTAGGAGGAAACCTAGAGAGGAACCAGGCTCTGAGGTGTGGCCAATCCTCTTCTGGCTGTGCCGGGTGGAGAAAACAGAACATGGCCAAGATGTTCAAACATTCATATATGACCAGCAGGGTCAAATAATAATAATCACAGTGGTTGTAGAGGGTGCAACAGGTCAGCACCTCAGGAGTAAATGTCAGTTGGCTTTTCATAGCCGAGACAGCAGGTGCTGTAGAGAGAGAGAGTCAGAAACAGCAGGTCCGGGACAAGGTAGCACGTCCGATGAACAGGTCAGGGTTCCATAACTGTAGGCAGAACAGTTGAAACTGCCAGGTAGTCCTGAGGCATGGTCCTAGGGCTCAGATTTACAGATAGAGATAGAGAAATTAGAGGGAGCAAACATAAATTCACACAGAACACCGGATAAGAGAGGAGCAATACTCCAAATATAACAGACTGACCCTAGCCCCCCGACACAACTATTGCAGCATAATTACTGGAGGCTGAGACAGGAGACACTGTGGCCCTGTCCAACTATACCCCCAGACAGGGCCAACCAGGCAGGATATAACCCCATCCATTTTGCCAAAGCACAGCCCGCACACCACTAGAGGGATATCTTCAACCACCAACTTACTACCCTGAGACAAGGCCGAGTATAGCCCACAAAGATCTCTCCCACGGCACGAACCCGAGGGGGGTGCCAACCCGGACAGGAAGATCACGTCAGAGACTAAACCCACTCAAGTGACGCACCCCTCCTAGCGACAGCATGGAAGAGCACCAGTAATCCAGTGACTCAGCCCCCGTAATAGGGTTAGAGGCAGGAAATCCCAGTGGAGAGAGGGGAACCGGCCAGGCAGAGACAGCAGTGCCTTTCTGTTCACCTTCACACCCCTGGACCAGACTACACTCAATAATAGGACCTACTGAAGAGATGAGTCTTCAATAAAGACTTAAAGGTCGAGACAGACTGTGTGTCTCTCACATGGGTAGGCAGACTAATCCATAACAATTGAGCTCTATAGGAGAAACCCCTGCCTCCAGCTGTTTGCTTACAAATTCTAGGGACAATAAGGACGCCTGCCTTTTGTGACTGTAGCGTACGTGTAGGTATGTACGGCAGGACCAAATCAGAAAGATAGATTCGAGCAATCCCGGTCACAAGACACTTTGTAAGTTAGCAGTAAATTGTTGAAATCAGCCCTAGCCTTAACAGGAAGCCAGTGTAGAGAGGCTAGCACTGGAGAAATATGACCACATTTTTTGGTTCTAGTCAAGATTCTAGCAGCCGTGTTTAGCACTAACTGAAGTTTATTTAGTGCTTTATCTGGGTAGCCGGAAAGTACAGCATTGCAGTAGTCTAATCTAAAAGTGACAAAAGCATGGATATATTTTTCTTCATCACAGAACATTTCTGATTTTACAATGTTACGTAGATGGAAAAAAGCTGTCCTTGAAACAGTCTTGATATGTTTGTCAAAAGAGAGATCAGGGTCCAGAGTAATGCCGAGGTCCTTTACAGTTTTATTTGAGACGACTGTACAACCGTCAAGATTAATTGTCAGATCCAACAGAAGATCTCTTTGTTTCTTGGGACCTAGAACTAGCATCTCTGTTTTGTCCAAGTTTAAAAGTAAAACATTTTCCGCCATCCACTTCCTTGTGTCTGAAACACAGGCTTCCAGGGAGGGCAATTTTGGGGCTTCACCATGTTTCATCGAAATGTACAGCTGTGTATCATCCGCATAGCAGTGAAAGTTAACATTATGTTTCCAAATTACATCACCAAAATGTAAAATATACAGTGAAAACAACAGAAGTCTTAAAAGGTTGAGGAACACCGAAATTTACAGTTGATTTGTCAGAGGACAAACCATCCACAGAGACAAACTGATATCTTTCTGACAGGTAAGATCTAAACCAGGCCAGAACTTGTGCATGTAGACCAATTTGGGTTTCCAATCTCTCCAAAATAATGTGGTGATCGATGGTATCAAAAGCAGCACTAAGGTCTAGGAACACGAGGACAGATGCAGAGCCTTGGTCTGACGCCATTAAAAGGTAATTTACCGCCTTCATGAGTGCAGTCTCAGTGCTATGATGGGGTCTAAAACCAGACTGAAGCATTTCGTATACATTGTTAGTCTTCAGGAAGGCAGTGAGTAGCTGCGCAACAGCTTTTTTTTTTTTTATTGTGAGGAATGGGAGATTTGAAATAGGCCGATCGTTTTTTATATTTTCTGGGTCAAGGTTTGGCTTTTTCAAGAGAGGCTTTATTAATGCCACTTTTAGTGAGTTTGGTACACATCCAGTGGATAGGGAGCCGTTTATTATGTTAAACATAGGAGGGCCAAGCACAGGAAGCAGCTCTTTCAGTAGTTTAGTTGGAATAGTGTCCAGTATGCAGCTTGAAGGTTTAGAGGCCATGACTATTTTCATCAATGTGTCAAGAGATAAAGTATTAAAAAACTTGTGTGTCTCCCTTGATCCTAGGTCCTGGCAGTGTTGTGCAGACTCAGGACAACTGAGCTTTGGAGAAATATGCAGATTTAAACAGGAGTCCATAATTTGCTTTCTAATGATCATGATCTTTTCGTCAAAGAATTTCATGAATTTACCACTGCTGAAGTGAAAGCCATCCTCTCTTGGGGAATGCTGCTTTTTAGTTAGCTTTACGACAGCATCAAAAATAAATGTTGGATTGTTCTTATTCTCCTCAATTAAGTTGAAAAAATAGGCTGATCAAGCAGCATTGAGGGCATCTTTCCAAGCTAATTGGAAGACTTCCAGTTTGGTGTAGCTCCATTTCCGGGTATTTCTGTATACCAGGGAGCTAGTTTCTTATGACAAATTTGTTTTTTTTTTAGGGTGTGATTGCATCTAGGGTATTACGCAAGGTTAAATGAAGTTCCTCAGTTAGGTGGTTAACCCTTTGTTGTACTCTGACGTCCTTGGGTAGGTAGAGGGAGTCTGGAAGAGCATCTGGGAATCTTTGGGTGGTCCAAGAATTTATAGCATGGCTTTTGATGATCCTTGGTTGGTACTGAGCAGATTATTTGTTGCGATTGCAAACGTAATAAAACGGTGGTCCGATAGTCCAGGATTATGAGGAAAAACATTAAGATCCACAATATTTATTCCACGGGACAAAACTAGGTCCAGTGAGTAGGTCCGGAGACATGTTGGACAAAACCTACTGAGTCGATGATGGCTCTGAAAGCCTTTTGGAGTGGGTCTGTGGACTTTTCCATGTGAACATTAAAGTCAACAAAAATGTGAATATTATCTGCCATGACTACAAGGTCCGATAGGAACTCAGTGAGGAACGCTGTATATGGCCAGGAGGCCTGTAAACAGTAGCTATAAAAAGGGTTTGAGTAGGCTGCATAGATTTCTTGACTAGAAGCTCAAAAGACGAAAACGCAGTCATTTATTTTTTTTGTAAATTGAAATTTGGTATTGTAAACGTTAGCAACACCTCCGGCTTTGTGGGATGCGGTGGGGATATGGTCACTAGTGTAACTAGGAGGAGGGGCCTAACTTAACACAGTAAATTCATCATGCTTAAGCCATGTTTCAGTCAGGCCAATCACGTCAAGATTATGATCAGTGATTGGTTCATTGACTATAACGGCCTTGGAAGTGAAGGATCTAACATTAAGTAGCCCTATTTTGAGATATGAAATATCACAATCTCTTTCAATAATGACAGGAATGGAGGAGGTCTTCATTCCAGTGAGATTGCTAAGGCGAACACCTCCATGTTTAGTTTTGCCCAACCTAGATCGAGGCACAGACACGGTCTCAATGGGGATAGCTGAGCTGACTACACTGACTGTGCCAGTGGCAGACTCCACTAAGCTGGCAGGCTGGCTAAGAGCCTGCTGCCTGGCCTGCACCCTATCTCATTGTGGAGCTAGAGGAGTTTGAGCCCTGTCTATGTTCATAGATAAGATGAGAGCACCCCTCCAGCTAGGATGGAGTCAGTCACTCCTCAGTAGGCCAGGCTTGGTCCTGTTTGTGGGTGAGTCCCAGAAAGAAGGCCAATTATCTACAAATGCTACCTTTTGGGAGGGGCAGAAAACAGTTTAACCAGCGATAGAGTTGTGAGACTCTGCTGTAGAGCTCATCACTTACCCTAACTGGGAGGGGGCCAGAGACAATTACTCGATGCTGACACATCTTTCTAGCTGATTTATACGCTGAGGCTATGTTGCACTTGGTGACCTCTGACTGTTTCATCCTAGCGTTGTTGGTGCCGACATGGATAACAATATCCCTATACGCTCTACACTCGCCAGTTTTGGCCTTAGCCAGCACCGTCTTTAGATTAGCCTTAACGTCGGTAGCCCTGCCCCCTGGTAAACAGTGTATGATCGCTGGATGATTCTTTTTAAGTCTAATTCTGCAGGTAATGGAGTCGCCAATGACTAGGGTTTTCAATTTGTCAGAACTAATGGTGGGAGGCTTCGGCGTCTCAGACCCCGTAACGGGTGGAGGAGAGACCAGAGAAGGCTAGGCCTCTGACTACGACTCGTTGCTTAATGGGGAGAACCGGTTGAAAGTTTCTGTCGGCTGAATGAGCGAGACCGGTTGAGCATTCCTACAGAATTTCCTTCCAGAAGCCATGACGTCCGGCTGCCGGTGTTGTGCCGAAAATCTCCCCCCCTTCGCGTTCTTCATTGCTGCGGCTTGCTTGCTATATGAGATTTGTCAGTTTAGCCTACATTTCACTGATCTTAGTAGCAGAAAGCATTTTTGTATGCAGTTTTCGGTTTGGCTATTTGTTTCAAGTGTATGTGGCTGTTCTTGCTTGTATGGCGCCTGCACCCGGGGGCGCCCGGTGTCGTCCCTGCCAAGATGCCGCCCTGGGCGGCTGCCCATGTCACCCGTACTTAAATCCGATACATATTTTGTTTTAGTTTATAAATAAATCTCTTTGCCAAAATTCGTCATCTCTCCCATGTCTTATTCGACTAGTATTTTTGAAAGTGTAAGGATAAAAGTTCAGCCATAGTTGTTCTGTGGTTGTTCGGGCGGCAGGAAGCCTAGTGGTTAGAGTGTTGGGCCAGTAACCGAAAGGTTGCTAGATCGAATCACCGAGCTGACAAGGTAAAAATCTGTTGTTCTGCCCCTGAACAAGGCAGTTAACCCACTGTTCCTAGGCCATCATTGTAAATAAAAATGTGTTCTTAACTGACTTGCCTAGTTAAATAAAAGGGGAAAAAAATGTATTGCTTGCCAACATTTTACTCCCTCCTCTGTTTAATATACCACACATACATGTATTATTAATTTAGGTTGCCTATCCTGATGTGAAGTTTGTTATATAGAAAGTATTTGACTCTGATGTGTGCCACAGAAAGTATTTACCTCCAGCCACAAAATTAGGGAAATTAGAGGGGGGGGGGAGATTTTCGGCACAACACCGGGACTGTGCGAGGGGATTTAAACTACTAACTGTACTTATTTGTGGCACAGACGCTGTCCTTTCCTACACTTAAATTACCCTTGCCTAACGATTGCATCTGAAGCTGGGCTTGCAGCACGGCTATCCTCACCATAAGGCGATCGTTCTCCTGTACATTATGAGTACAGCGACTGCAATTAGAAGGCATAATGTTAATGTTACTACTTAGCTTTGGCTGGTGGAGGTCCTGTAGAACCATGTCCAGATAAAGCGTCCGGGGTGAAAAAGTTTAGTGAAAAAATTTAAATATAAAAATGGTAATTAAAAAGTAAAAACCGTAAAGTTGGCAGGTAGCAAAGTAACGCGAGCAACAAAACGCACAGCAGCACGTAAACAAGTCCACAAGTTGGGACAGGAAATGACGTCAGTCCATGTCATGGAAGGAGCAGGTGTTCTTAATGTTTGTATACTCACTGTACATTGACAGTGAAAAGTGAACCATCAAAGATCCTAACCATTGTTTAGCAGTCCACACTACAGTATGTGTCAATCCTACTGAAATAGTTCACAAAGTCATCTGCCACAATGTTATTTCTGTCATTGTTTATGCCTCAGGGTATTTGTTTAAAGTAACACAGTGTATCTTGATGCTGTGAACTTTCCACCTTGCTCCCTCGAGGATCTGGATATAGCCTTAATCACTTTTTATTTAGGGGAGGAAATCTAGACAAATCTCAGATCTCTGGTCTGTGATGACTGATATGAGCTTAGAGAGCTTTGCGAAGGCATCTCACTGCCTTGATCTTACTTGGCCTTTTTAAACCGCTGCCGTCCGCCCACCCACCACCCGCTGCCACACCGGCTACCCCTCCTGGCAACAAAACATTCCGATGCTATTTATTGTCAGACATTTTTTAATGAACACACCATCCTATTTGAAGGTAAATTGTATTCTGACTTTACATCTTGGGTATCTAGCAGGGATGCCAAGAATCAAACACCTGCAGGCGGCTCTTGGTTTCTGTCTGCTGTTTGTGAATTTGCATGACTGTCCACTACCCTCATTAGTTTTTCCTCATTAATTGCTTTAATTTCATGCAGCACCACCACAAGAGATGATCGATAGCAAAGATAATCACTCCAATATGATAAGCACGAGGCTGATGAATATGCAAAGTCAAGGCAGGATCCCTTTAGGTTTTTTGAAAAACAGAAATGCCTTATTTACATAAGTATTCAGACCTTCAGACCCAATTCCGTGTCTCAGACCCTATGAGAGACGGAATTGAGCTCAGGTACATCCTGTTTCCATTGATCATCCTTGATGTTTCTACAACTTGATTGGAGTCCACCTGTGGTAAATTAAATTGAATGGACATGATTTGGAAAGGCACACACCTATCTATTTAGGGCCCCACAGTTGACAGTGCGTGTCAGAGCAAAAACCAAGCCATGAGGTCGAAGGAATTGTCCGTAGAGCTCAGAGACAGGATTTGTGTTGAGGCACAGATCTGGGGAATGGTACCAAAAACATTCTGCAGCGTTGAAAGTCCCCAAGAACACTGTGACCTCCAAACTGGCCAAACTGAGCAATTGCGGAAGAAGGGCCTTGGTAAGGGAGGTGACCAAGAACCCGATGGTCACTCTGAGATAGCTCTAGAGTTCCTCTGTGGAGATGGGAGAACCTTCCAGAAGGACAACCATCTCTGCAGCACTCCACCAATCAGGCCTTTATGGTAGAGCGGCCAGACGGAAGCCACTCCTCATTAAAAGGCACATGACAGCCTGCTTGGAGTTTGCCAAAAGGGACCTAAAGATTCTCAGACCTTGAGGAACAAGATTCTCTGGTCTGACGTGACCAAGATTGAACTCTGGTCTGAATGCCAAGCGTCACGTCTGGAGGAAACCTGGCACCATCCCTACAGTGAAGCATGGTGGTGGCAGCATCATGCTGTGTGTATGTTTTTCAGAGGCAGGATCAAGGTAAAGATGAGGACAACAATCCTAAGCATACAGTCAAGACAACGCAGGAGTGGGTTTGGAACAAGTCTCTGAATGTCCTTGAGTGGCCCAGCCAGAGCCCGGACTTGAACCCGATCGAACATCTCTGGAGAGACCTGAAAATAGCTGTGCAGCAACGCTCCCCATCCAGCCTGACAGAGCATGAGAGGATCTGCAGAGAAGAATAGGAGAAACTCCCTGAACACAGGTGTGCCAAGCTTGTAGCATCATACCCAAGAAGACTCAAGGCTGTAATCTCTGCCAAAGGTGCTTCCACAAAGTACTGAGTAAAGGGTCTGAATAGTTATGTAAATTTGAGATTACATTTTTTTATGTTTTTAAAATGTGCCAAAAAAAACAAAATTTTTTAACCTTTTTTGCTTTGTCATTATGGGGTATTGGGTGTAGATTGATGGGGGGAAACAATTTTAATACATTTTTTGAATAAGGCTGTAATGTAACAAAATGTGGAAAAAGTAAAGGGTTCTGAATACGTTCCGAAGGCATTGTAGATGAATGTCTGAAGCTGATTATCTACAGTTCGGATTCAGTTGTTTGTAGTAATGTACACTGAACTAAAATATAAACGCAGCAATTTCAAAGATCTTATGGAGTAACAGTTCATGAGGAAGGAATGGACAACTTTGATGGGGGCCACAAATAAACGGAAATCATGAGGGGCCGCAGTGGCTTGTGGGTCTGTGTAACCCCCCCCCCCCCCCCCCCCCCCTTCAAACCTTGAGACATCTGTGGCATTGTTGTGTGACAATACTATACATTTTAGAGTGGCCTTATATTGTCCCCTATACAAGGTGCAACTGTGTAATGATCATGCTGTTTAATCAGCTTCTTGATATGCCACACCTGTCAGGTGGATGGATTATCTTGGCAAATGAGAAATGCTCACAAACAGGGATGTAAACAAATTTGTGCACAAAATTTGAGAGAAATACAAACATGGGACCAACACTTTACATGTTGCGTTTTATATACTGCTCAAAAAAATTAAGGGAACACTAAAATAACACATCCTAGATCTGAATGAATTAAATAATCTTATTAAATACTTTTTTCTTTACATAGTTGAATGTGCTGACAACAAAATCACACAAAAATAATCAATGGAAATCCAATTTATCAACCCATGGAGGTCTGGATTTGGAGTCACACTCAAAATTAAAGTGGAAAACCACACTACAGGCTGATCCAACTTTGATGTAATGTCCTTAAAACAAGTCAAAATGAGGCTCAGTAGTGTGTGTGGCCTCCACGTGCCTGTATGACCTCCCTACAACGCCTGGGCATGCTCCTGATGAGGTGGCGGATGGTCTCCTGAGGCATCTCCTCCCAGACCTGGACTAAAGCATCCTCCAACTCCTGGACAGTCTGTGGTGCAACGTGGCGTTGGTGGATGGAGCGAGACATGATGTCCCAGATGTGCTCAATTGGATTCAGGTCTGGGGAACGGGCGGGCCAGTCCATAGCATCAATGCCTTCCTCTTGCAGGAACTGCTGACACACTCCAGCCACATGAGGTCTAGCATTGTCTTGCATTAGGAGGAACCCAGGGCCAACCGCACCAGCATATGGTCTCACAAGGGGTCTGAGGATCTCATCTCGGTACCTAATGGCAGTCAGGCTACCTCTGGCGAGCACATGGAGGGCTGTGCGGCCCCCCAAAGAAATGCCACCCCACACCATGACTGACCCACCGCCAAACCGGTCATGCTGGAGGATGTTGCAGGCAGCAGAACGTTCTCCACGGCGTCTCCAGACTCTGTCACGTCTGTCACGTGCTCAGTGTGAACCTGCTTTCATTTGTGAAGAGCACAGGGCGCCAGTGGCGAATTTGCCAATCTTGGTGTTCTCTGGCAAATGCCAAACGTCCTGTTCGGTGTTGGGCTGTAAGCACAACCCCCACCTGTGGACGTCGGGCCCTCATACCACCCTCATGGAGTCTGTTTCTGACCGTTTGAGCAGACACATGCACCTTTGTGTCATTTTGCAGGGCTCTGGCAGTGCTCCTCCTTGCACAAAGGCGGAGGTAGCGGTCCTGCTGCTGGGTTGTTGCCCTCCTACGGCCTCCTCCACGTCTCCTGATGTACTGGCCTGTCTCCTGGTAGCACCTCCATGCTCTGGACACTACGCTGACAGACACAGCAAACCTTCTTGCCACAGCTCGCATTGATGTGCCATCCTGGATGAGCTGCACTACCTGAGCCACATGTGTGGGTTGTAGACTCCGTCTCATGCTACCACTAGAGTGAAAGCACCGCCAGCATTCAAAAGTGACCAAAACATCAGCCAGGAAGCATAGGAACTGAGAAGTGGTCTGTGGTCCACCTGCAGAACCACTCCTTTATTGGGGGTGTCTTGCTAATTGCCTATAATTTCCACCTGTTGTCTATTCCATTTGCACAACAGCATGTGAAATTTATTGTCAATCAGTGTTGCTTCCTAAGTGGACAGTTTGATTTCACAGAAGTGTGATTGACTTGGAGTTACATTGTGTTGTTTAAGTGTTCCCTTTATTTTTTTGAGTGTATTTTTCCTCAGTGTAATAGGTTGTCCATTTAGTAGTACCTTGAATTGTTGCATGTACAAACCCATTAAATGTTTGACCACATTTTATCAAATACATTCTACCTGTATGTAGCTACATTTAGTTGAATAGTATCTTCAGAATAAACAGATGCCAATGTGTATGTTACAGTGTCCAGACGGAGGAAGGCTTTGAGATCCTGTTAGGACCCGAGGTCACCTATGGCCCTCCAAGCATAGATCTCTCCAAGCCTGTTGCAATGACGATAGCTCACTGTGCTGAGGTGGATGCTGACAACTGGAACGTCCAACTGAAGAGGAAAACACAGGACAACAAATGGGAGGTAAGAGAAGCGCCTTTAAAGGGCAGCTGAAGTAAAATAAAAAAACATTATCTGGTTGAAAATGGCCAATGTTGCATCGATATTAGTCAAAAACTTTGATTCTCGTGTGTAAAAATGTTCTACAAAGTGTACATAGCATCATTTTGGTCAAAGTGTTTTAATTTTAAACATGCCCAGTCATGCCAACTAATATGGGATGGTAACGCCTAGGGAAAATGGTAATGCACGGAAAAAGCTGTGCTGTGGCCCTCTATCCAATCGTACCAGCAGCACCTCCTGACAGTGAGAAAGTCCTGCCTGTCACGTCCTGACCAGTAAAGGGGTATTTTGTCATTGTAGTATGGTCAGGGCGTGGTAGGGGGTGTTTGTTTTGTGTTTTGGGGTTTTTTGTCTAGGGGATTTTGGTTCTAGTTTTCATTTTCTATGTTCCGTTTTCCAGGTTTGGCCGAGTGTGGTTTCCAATCAGAGGCAGGTGTCTTTCGTTGTCTCTGATTGGAAGCCATACTTAGGCAGCCTGTTTTCCTTTGGGTTTTGTGGGTGGTTGTTTTCCGTTTAGTCGTTTGGAATATTGACAGAACTGTTGGCTGTCATTTTGTTTCTTTTGTAAAGTGTTCTATTTCTTCATTAAAATACATGATGAGCACTCAACACGCTGCGCCTTGGTCTACTCCCTGCAACAGCCGTTACACTGCCCATTGCAGCACCTCGGAATTGTTTACATAGGACAAGACGTTGCCAATGGTATGCTGAGAGAACACTTGGCCTCTAATCCATTTATTGAGGGGCCACTTGCTGATGTGTTTGATAGTGATCACTCCAGTCTGCCATTGTTTTGGGCTAAATGAGAATTCAAATGATGCTCACTTGCATCTCAACTGTCACTTGTCATTACTTGAACATTCTAAACCCAATCGTGAACATATTGTGTTCGCCGTGACCTGTTTTGTTACATGATTCACTATGGAACATTGCCAGACAGACGCACTCTGATGATAGATAGTGAGAAAGGTGTAAACTATACGGCACCAAAGCACATCGCCAGTGACTTGATAAGATGATTTATCTAAAGTGGCCTCCCTGCTCATTGACAGGCACAGCCTGCCTGAGAGGAATAACACTGAGAGCGCTGGAGAAAAAAAATTACAATTGCAGGATGTAATAGCAGAGAAGACAAACGGCTTGTGTCTGTCAGACAGGGTAACAACAGGGCAAAAGGCCTCGTTAGACATCGGCAGTATCGATCGGTGGATTCTGGACACGCTGAAATGGGTGTGGACGTGAGGCAATCGGGTAGGAGTCATGGAAATGGCCCCCCCGCTGACCTGGACTCACCGTTTGTGTCCCAAATGCAACCCTATTCCCTTATACTGCACTACTTTTGACTATGGGCCCTGGTCAAAGGTAGTGCACTGTAGTGTACAAAACATTAGGAACACCTTCCTAATATTGAGTTGTACCTTCTTATGCCCTCAGAACAGCCTCAATTGGTTGGGGCATGGACTCTACAAGATGTTGAAAAACTTCCACAGGGATGTTGACTCCAATGCTTCCCACAGTCAAGTTGGCAAGATGTCCTTTGGGTGACGGACCATTATTTATTTTCTATTTTGTTATTTGCCCTTTTTCTCCCCAATTTCGTGGTATTCAATTGTCCCATTGCTGCAACTCCTGTACGAACTCGGGATAGGCGAAGGTCGAGAGCCATGCGTCCTCCGAAACACGACCCCGCCAAGCCGCACTGCTTCTTGACACACTGCTTGCTTAACCCGAAAGTCAACCGCACCAATATGTCAGAGGAAACATTGTACAACTGGCAACCATGTCAGCGTGCATGCGCCTAGCCCGCCACAGGAGTCGCTAGAGCGCAATGGGACAAGGACATCCCGGCTGGCCAAACCCTGCCCTAACTCGGACGACGCTGGGCCAATTGTGCACCGCCTCATGGGTCTCCAGGTTGTTGCCGGCTGCAACACAGCCCGGGATCGAACCCGGATCTGTAGTGATTCCTCTAGCACTGTGATGCAGTGCTTTAGACCCCTGTGCCACTTGGGAGGCCCAGCTGGTGAACTATTCTTGATACACATGGGAAACTGTTGCGTGTGGAAAAACCCAGCAGCGTTGCAGTTCTTGACTCACTCTAACCAGTGCACCTGGCACCTACTACCATACCCCGTTCAAAGGCACTTAAATAGTTTGTCTTGCCCATTCACCTTTTGAATGGTACACATACACAATCCATGTCTCAATTGTCTCAAGGCTTAAATTCTTCTTTAACCTGTCTCCTCCCATTCATCTACACTGATTGAAGTGGATTTAACAGGTGACATCAATAAGGGCACATAGCTTTCACCTGAATTCACCTGGTCAGGCTGTCATGGAAAGAGCAAATGTTATTAAAATGTTATACACTCAGTGTATAGGGAATAGGGTGTCATTTGGGACGCATAGACTGCCGGCCCTGCCTCCTAGACACCTCCCTCTGCTCAGGAATGTTTCACTGAACAGACACGTGAATCAGGCTGCCTGCCACTCACTGGCTTATTCAGTAATTGTTAGACAATGGTTTGTAACCTTCTGTTTTTCTCAGCACTGTTGTTGAGATACTAGGTCCCCCCCCCCCCCCCCTCCACAGTATTTGTTTTTTCCCATGTGAAGTTGCTAGTTGTAGTTGATATATATTTCAGCATTCTTGTTGTTTTTCACAGTATGCACTGTTCACCTTAGGAATGTCTAATACTTCCATGGTGTTGTCTTTTTGAGAAAGACATTTCTACAGTGCTAACCCATATTGTCATTGTACATTCCCAAGGGGTTGTTAATACACAACCCAGAGGCTCTGCAGGCACTACCAGCGCCAGCTCTTTGCATTATTTGTTCATAAGAATGTTTTTTACGAAACAAGTGTAAGATAAAATAATGAAGAGCATGTCCAGGCAGGGATTAATAGAAGTGTACATCTGACAGTGCTTTGGCAGACTGAACAGAGCCAGTCAGAATAATGACTAGTGCAGTACTGCCCCAGGCTGTTATGTGGTGTCAGTGCTAAGAACAGTGCTTGTTATTTAGAAGACCAGCAGTCACTAGATTATCCTCAGTCGGCCCCTGCACCCAGTCTGTCCTAAATAATGTTGTTACAACCAATGGAAGTGGGCTGTGTGCCCTAGGTAAGGTAATTATACAAGGTGTAGCAGTCTTTGCATGTATCACTGGCTTGCTTACCCCGGGCAAGGATACAGGGGCAGGGATCTTTGTCTCAATTAAGGGCTGCCTCCTGACCCCGTCAGTTCATAAATACTACATTTTTCTCCCTGGCCCTTCTCTAACGGTGTCCCAAATAGCACCCTATTCCCTACATAGTGCACTACTTTTGACCAGACTATGTAGAGAATATTGTGCATTTGGGATGTAGCCTATAATCTTTCTCGGATATGCAACATGCATTGCTGCAGATTTCAGACCCTGCAGACAATCTGGAGATTATTCTAGCTAAGATTTGTACTGCTTTGACGTGTTCTTCCGGTGATACATTGTTTTCTCAGACAACACTGAATGAATCTTCAGTTTGTGCTTGGCTCGATGTTTGCTTGATCTTGCAAGGGCTTTTTAGAAGTGGCACAGTTATGCTGTTTTTCACTGCTAGATCAACTGGTCAAATTAATATAATTTTCTGCCTTAATATACTCTCCCTGTTATACTCAAGATGCTACTACAAAGGGAAAATAGAGAGCCCTGAAGTAGATGCTAAAATATATATAAGACTTATGTCGCTTTTCACTCTTAGTATTAAAAAGCAAGGTGACCCCTCAGAGATTCTTAGAAATAATGAGTCCTTTCATAGAAATCAAGCCAAAGGACATGAAAAGTTTTCATGACCATCATAACTCGAAAAGGCATACAGTAATAGCATTAAATACCGATTAAAGCCTTGTATGACATTTAATGACATGGTGTATGTGATGTGAGTCATGATTTGAACTCCAGTCAGTCATCTGGGTGGTGGGATAGCATAGCTCTCTGGTCACATCCCAAATGACACCCTATACCCTGCATAGTGCACTACTTTTGACCAGGGGCTCTGCTCAAAAGTAGTGCACTATAAAGCCAATAGGGTGCTATTTAGGACGCGGATGGCCCTCTGTCTGCTCTGCTCTGCTAATGACCCTGAGGATGAGCCAGGCGTCTAATTTACGTAGCTCAGCCTTGCATCTCATTACCCCTCTCTGCAACCAGAGGTTCAACACAACACAGACTAACGAGATACAGCAAAATTCGTAGATACTAGCTAACAGTCGTTGGTCCTTCATTGTTTCTCATTTGTGTAAATTACATAGCTTGTTATGGTTCCAATTTTCTGCCAGATGGGCATTCTTTTTTTGTTCTTCTTATAGAAGGGGGGTGGATACTGTAGTCTGGGGTATAATTATGTTACGTCCGTCATAAGAAGGAGACCAAGGTGCAGCGTGGTAGGCGAACATTTTCCTTTATTAAAAATGAACACTGTCAAAACAACAAAATACAAAACAAACGAACGTAAAGTTCTGCAGGCTACACAGTACCTGACAAAAACAAGGTCCCACAAAACCCCAGTGGGAAAAAGCTGCCTAAATATGATCCCCAATCTGAGACAACGAAAGACAGCTGCCTCTGATTGGGAACCATATCAGGCCAACATAGAAATATATAATCTAGAATGCCCACCCAAATCACACCCTGACCTAACCAAATAGAGAAATAAACAGGCTCTCTATGGTCAGGGCGTGACATATTAAGCAATAATGCCAGAGGAGGTGTGGTATATGGCCAATATACCATGGCTAACGGGTGTTCTTAGGCATGGCGCAATATGGTCTGAATACCACGGCTGTCAGCCAACAGTATTCAGGGCTCGAACCACCCAGTTTATAATTGATGTTATAAACTGGGTGGTTCTAGCCCTGAATACTGATTGGCTGACAGCCGTGGTATTCAGACCATATTGCGCCATGCCTAAGAACACCTGTTAGCCATGGTATATTGGCCATATACTATACCTCCTCTTGCCTTATACCACGGATATGACAAAACATGTATTTTTACTGTTCTAATAACGTTGATAACCAGTTTATAATAGCAATAAGACACCTAGGGGGTTTGTGGCATATGGCCAATATACCACAGCTAAGGGCTGTGTCCAGGCACTCCGCGATGCGTCACGCCTAAGAACAGCCCTTAGCCGTGGTATATTGGCCATACAGTGGGGGAAAAAAGTATTTGATCCCCTGCTGATTTTGTACGTTTGCCCACTGATAAAGAAAGGATCAGTCTATCATTTT
The DNA here is from genome assembly GCF_965601325.2 of Salmo salar. NCBI lineage: Eukaryota > Metazoa > Chordata > Actinopteri > Salmoniformes > Salmonidae > Salmo > Salmo salar. The sequence goes on along the minus strand of NC_138310.1, from coordinate 36,021,232 downwards.
AATGGTAGGTTTATTTGAACAGTGAGAGACAGAATAACAACAAAAATATCCAGAAAAATGCATGTCAAAAATGTTATAAATTGATTTGCATTTTAATGAGGGAAATAAGTATTTGACCCCCTCTCAATCAGAAAGATTTATTTTATACAGGTAACCACCTGAGATTAGGAGCACACTCCTAACCGCAGCTTGTTACCTGTAAAAAAGACACATGTCCACAGAAGCAATCAATCAATCAGATTCCAAACTCTCCACCATGGCAAAGACCAAAGAGCTCTCCAAGGATGTCAGGGACAAGATTGTAGACCTACACAAGGCTGAAATGGGCTACAAGACCATCGCCAAGCAGCTTGGTGAGAAGGTGACAACAGTTGGTGCGATTATTCGCAAATGGAAGAAACACAAAATAACTGTCAATGTCCTTCGGCCTGGGGCTCCATGCAAGATCTCACCTCGTGGGGTTGCAATGATCATGAGAACGGTGAGGAATCAGCCCAGAACTACACGGGAGGATCTTGTCAATGATCTCAAGGCAGCTGGGACCATAGTCACCAAGAAAACAATTGGTAACACACTACGCCGTGAAGGACTGAAATTCTGCAGCGCCCGCAAGGTCCCCCTGCTCAAGAATACATATACATACCCGTCTGAAGTTTGCCAATGAACATCTGAATGATTCAGAGGACAACTGGTGAAAGTGTTGTGGTCAGATGAGACCAAAATGGAGCTCTTTGGCATCAACTCAACTCGCCGTGTTTGGAGGAGGAGGAATGCTGCCTATGACCCCAAGAACACCATCTCCACCGTCAAACATGGAGGTGGAAACATTATGCTTTGGGGGTGTTTTTCTGCTAAGGGGACAGGACAACTTCACCGCATCATTTGACGGGGCCATGTACTGTCAAATCTTGGGTGAGAACCTCCTTCCCTCAGCCAGGGCATTGAAAATGGGTCGTGGATGGGTATTCCAGCATGACAATGACCCAAAACACACGGCCAAGGCAACAAAGGAGTGGCTCAAGAAGAAGCACATTAAGGACTTGGAGTGGCCTAGCCAGTCTCCAGACCTTAATCCCATAGAAAATCTGTGGAGAGAGCTGAAGGTTCGAGTTGCCAAACATCAGCCTCGAAACCTTAATGACTTGGAGAAGATCTGCAAAGAGGAGTGGGACAAAATCCCTCCTGAGATGTGTGCAAACCTGGTGGCCAACTACAAGAAACGTCTGACCTCTGTGATTGCCAACAAGGGTTTTGCCACCAAGTACTAAGTCAGGTCAGAGGGGTCAAATACTTATTTCCCTCATTAAAATGGAAATCATTTTATAACATTTTTGACATGCGTTTTTCTGGATGTTTTTGTTGTTATTCTCTCTCACTGTTCAAATAAACCTACCATTAAAATTATAGACTGATCATTTCTTTGTAAGTGGGCAAACGTACAAAATCAGCAGGGGATCAAATACTTTTTTCCCCCACTGTATACCACACACCCTCGTGCCTTATTGCTTAATTATAGGCTGCGCAGGAGAAACATATTGAATCTATTAATTGTCATTTAAAATAAGTGTTTCTCACCTAGGCCTACTGCTGTCATGTTCATAAATAAGGCATGTGTGTATTGTTCGTATTGACTGATTGGTGTTCTGAGATATGTTACCATCTCCTAGCTGATTATCACATACTTCAGAGACTGCTTATAAGTAGATATTGTTCCCGTTTGAAAAGCACTTTATATAGCACATTATATTAATTTCCGTTATGTAACTTAGAACGAAACATTGAAATGGTCTCATGATGACACAACACGATAAAAGATGCAGAACAAATACACATACAATACACACACAGCCCACAGAGCATAATTATAGTATTTATTTTCAGTATAATCAAATGTAATGATGCTAAATTAAATTGTCTTATCATCCTCTTTTGCTAAGTGACCTGTGTTGTGTTCTATGTTCTGCGTTTCCAGGAAGTGATGTCAGTGGAGGATGAGTCAACATCTTGTTACTGCCTGATGGACTCCAGTAGCTGCCACCTGCTGCTGGACCAGCCGGGCTCCTATGCCCTTGTTGGTGAACCGCTCACCCAGGCAGCTGTGAAGAGGCTGAAGCTAGCAGTGTTTGGCAGCATGGGGTCCACCCCCATGGACTACAGCCTCCGAGTCTACTGTGTGGACGACACGCCACACGCCTTTCAGGTGCTATCATTGTTTTGAGTGTTTGTGGGGGGTTGGTTATTTTCAATGATTGCCGTTGGCTCCCCTGTGCAATCATATGAAGCGCAGTATTGATTACAGTGATTTTGCTCAGGCAGTAGAGGATAGAGGACCACAAACATTGATATTTATGCGTTAGCCTTCCGATCATTCGGTCATATTGTACTGTATGTGACTGAGTAAATTCAAATTCAATAAAGCATGTAAATGTGTGTATTGATATCTTCTCATCTAGCATCAGGGAATTAAACTTCCTCACTTCCCCTGAGACATAGAACAGAACAGGCCTCAGGAGTGACTCGGCTTCTGTTCCTGTGATTTAGCAGAAGTCACTGGCAGCTGGGTTTAAAATGCTTTTTGGATTTGGTTTATGAATCCATCCCCTGCGCAGCCTGCCGAGCAGATGCCAGCCCTCTCTGTCCCCTGGGGCTCTGTCAACTACAATCACACTCACTCTCCTTCATGTTGTTCAAACTCTGGCTATAGACAGACACAGTCAATCACTGGTCATGTCCTTGACCTAGATTAATAGGATGCTCCTGATAATAATATTAAGGATCTCATTTCAGTGAGAGATTTCCTTCTGAATGTAGCTGTTACTCTGGCTTCAGCGGCCATACAATGTTAGGATTGGGCTGGCAAACAACCATCTACTCTGCATAGGGAATACAGAATCTGTAGATTACACCGTTGCAGAATACAATTTGTCCAAGCAATGATGATCTTAAAGACGGGGGATGGGGAAATGTTGCTGCATTGAATGGGGTGTTGTTTCTCAAGGTCACAGACAATGGCCATGATGTGCCCTTAAAGTGATTGGATGGATACTGAGTATGAATTTTTTAATAGGAAGCTCTGTGATCTACTGGACAACCCTAGAGTTGAGTTGAATGATGTCCAGGATGTAACTGTGTTTAAAGACAAAGGTAGATGGAGGGTACTTCATCCAGCAGGTTCCCTGTTGTCATTGTATTTGTATTATTTGAGAAATTTTCAAGCATGTTTTATGATCACATTGCCAATGTTGGATTGTTTTTAATACCTACCATGAAGAAGCAATACGCACGCACACACACATTTTTTTGTGATTGAAATGTCTGAAAAACAGCCACAGAAACTGAGAGCAATGATGCCAGATGAATAACTTCAGCCTCAAATCAAAGAGCTCTTTCATCACTCCAAATTCAATTTGGTGGACGGCTGTTAGCCGATACATGCTCATCCAATGGATTAAATTGAAACTTCAAACTTGTATGGCTCCACATTTTATATAGCTGCTAATGAGAATTGTATTTTTTTATATTCTTTAATGTAATTTAAGGACACTCTTGACTTGAGGATAATGCTCAGGTTTTGACAATGTTTACGATAGTCGATTTGTGGATCCACCAGAGCAAGAATCAATCACTAAACAGTTGGTTGGCAGTGAACTGGGATGTAAACTGTGGTGATAACTGTGCCATTGATCTGTCTCTCTCTCTGTCTGTCTCTCTATCCATCTGTCCCCAGGGAGTGGTGGCCACAGAGACCTGTAGAGGAGGACAGCTCCTGGAGGAACCCAAGATTCTGCCTTTCAGAGGGAACACCTTCAGCCTCCAGGTCTCCATCCAGGATGTCCCACAGTTTCTATGGAACATTAAACCCTTTACCACGTGTCAGGTAACTGAGACTGTAACTACATACAGGTTGAGCACTGAATGATTTCAGATACATTACTGGAAATCTGAGCATGGAAAGATGCATGTGTTATTTGTTGCCAGATTGTTGACATTTTGGATACAACCAGACTTACTGGAGGTTGTTTACCTTTATTGGTACATGTGTGTGAACACTGGACAGCAATGTAGGTCAGTACTTCCTCTGTAAATATGTTTTCTAATATTGCCTTCAGACAAACAAAGAGGTATAATTGGTTCACACTCAAAAATGTTGCATAAAGCTTAATTATTCAATGTAATTAGTCAATGTTAATTATTCAAAGCTTAATTATTCAATGCTGCTCATCCTTAGTTCTTTACAAATGCTGTTTTGAATTCAAGAAAATTGTACCTACACACTGAAGAAGGCTGTAAAGGCGAAGCGTCTGTGTACGCTATCCCTGATGCAGTACATTTCTTTTAACATTGAATAAGGAAGTAAGCTTTATGCAACAAAAAAATGTAGCACGAACCCATTACACCTCTTTGTTTGTCTGAATTTGTGGGTTTACGCACCAGCCAAGCTTCTGGGAGAGCGCAATGGTTCTCTTTTGATTAGCTAATATTAACTTCTAACTACCGCTCACTTTAAAATGGTTGTGCTTGTTTTTCCAATGGGCTTTATAATTGCCCCCAAAACAACTGTGAGTGGGGCGAGGAAGTAGGATGGCGTGTCTCAGACAGACCGTCAGACAGACACCTCCTCTTGGCTTATTTATGAGGATCTTTAGAGGGAGACTGCCTCTGTGAACCTCCCCCTTTCATAGAGCAGGTGGAGAATAATGGCTCTCGCCTGCACCATACAGTACATCAAGACAGCTTTTACTGCTAAAAATTACCTGGCCTCTCCACGTCCATCATTCCCCTAGCGCACCATTAACTGCTGCATCCATCCCGCATCGTGGAGGATCTGATGATCAAAGCCAAAGGGTTAAGTCCCCTTTAGGCAAAACGACTGTTTACATTTTTTTTTACTGTACAGATTGCCAGGGTCCCTATCACCATAAGTGAGTCCCATATAGCACACTATTCCCTATATAGTGCATTACTTTTGACCAGAGCTCTATGGGAAGTGCACTATATCAGGGATAGGGTGCCATTTGGGATGCATGTCATTACTGTGAATAGTTTACAGGTCACTTTATTATGCAGAGATGGAAGAAGGGAGCATGCGTGAGGTCAAGGACATTTCCCTGCCGATGTGCCCACGGCAGAATTTAATTATGCATCAAAGGCAATCATTTTCCCGTTCGTCGTTCCCTCGCTCCCGGATATCGCGTGTAATACTTAGCTCGCGATCGGACTTCCATTATCAGAATTAAGTGGGATTTGCCCCTCCCCCTCTCCCTACAGTACAAATGCATATTTCCATACACAATGCTATCGTTGCATAACGCTGCGCGACTTCAAACCCCTCAAACATCCTCTTACCCCACTACTTTGTCTGCGTATGCATATGAGACCTTCCCATGTGACGGATAGAATAGGAGCCGAGTCATCTTCTGGAGAGGAATAATACTGTAGAAGCCCAGATTTCTCATCCTGTTTTGCCTCTGTCTTCCTCCTCTCTCGCGTCGTCTCTCTCTCGCCATGCAGGAATTTTCCTTTTCCCAAGTGTGGTGCAGCAACCAGCAGCCCCTGCACTGTGCCTTCTCCCTGGAGAGATACAGCCCCACCACCACCCAGTTCTCCTGCAAGATTAGCGTGAAGCAGGTCAAAGGTCATGAGCAGATTCTGCAGGTCTATACATCTGTGGCAGAGGTGAGCCTGGCTCTCCGTGTGTGGAGGACATTTTTCTCCCACAATCCATACAATCTTTATTTAACCTCAGTGAAGTCAGTGTCCTCTGCTGGCTGAACAGCCTGTCCTCAGGGTCTGCAGTGGTTGTCTTTCAAATGGCACTCTATTCCCTATAGAGCTCTGGTCAAATCTAGTGCACTATATAGGGAATAGGGTGCCATTTGGGATGCATCCTGTGTTTCTTTATAAAACAGAGGGCAGATAGAATATATCAATGTGAGCTGACTATTCTTGGTACTGTGTATCCCAACAGCCCTTTTGTTAAATACAAATGTAATTTAATTATATTTGACAACTGTGACATTGTGTTTTGCCTCTCCCCTTTGTCTGTTTTGCCTTTGTAGAGCAAGAAGGAGTCAGTCCTGTTTTTTATGCAGACAGACTGCACCGTCACCTCACAGACGGGACCCAAGGCCTTCAAAATCCCCCTTTCCATCCACCAGAGGATCTGTGCCACCTTCGACACTGCCAACACTAAGGGAAAGGACTGGCAGCTCTTAGCCCAGAAACTCCATCTAGATAGGTGAGTGTCCAAGGCTGTGATCCCAAATAGCACCATATTCCCTATGTAGTGCACTACTTTTCACCAGGGCCCTATGGCACTAAATAGGGAATAATAGTGTGCCATTTGAGATGCAGCCCAGCTGTCCGTCATGTCTCACGGGGTGTTTCAATGATTGCTTGAACAAACAGCAGAAGGTATTTGAGAGACTTTAGTGGTTCCAAATGAGCCTGATCAGCTGTCCTCATTTTATATCTTATCATGTTAAGCTCATTTTAATTGAGTCTGATGGCACATCAGTGACTGCATTCACAGAGGGTGATATGCTTTTGGCAGGGAGGGGTAAACCATTGTTTTGTAGTGAAATAGTGCCCTCCACTGGAGCTAATGGATATCTGTAATAGACACATTGCAAGCTGTTAGCGCAAACCACCCATAAGCCTACAGAGTACATTTGTCATATGCCTACATATTCAGCTCTAACTTGAAATTCACTTCTTCCACACAAATGTTACCTTACAGTTGACTTACTTAGATATTTCAAGATATCCCTGATCATGTCCAGTATGTCTAGTCTTAGAGAAACATTTTCCAGCACAATGTCAGTCCCTCCCTACTGAGATTAGGAACCAGCACTGTGATGAAACACAGAATTCTATCTCATAGGAGACAAAGATCTATAAACAACTGTGGTTTTTCTATAAACAAAAGTGTTGTTCACTTTGCTAAGTGCGCTGTTACCACTTTGTCCACTAATGCGTTTCTCTCCTTCCCCCAGGAACCTGTTGTATTTTGCTAAGCAACAGAGCCCCTCTGCCGTCATACTGAGCCTGTGGGAGGCACGACACCAAGACACTGGTGACCTTGACTCTCTGGCAAGCGCTCTGGAGGAAATTGGCAAGATCCAGTCCAAAAGCACTGTAGCAAAGAGCCATGAGGAACCTGAATCAGACTCGGTACATCATTTTGGAACAAGAAGCCCAGACAACCCAGTGTGTGGAATGGGTGAACTCACCAATCATGAGACGGCTAACTCAGTCCCTGAGTATACTAGCTGACTTGTCTCCTCCTACATAGATACCAACAAGCCCAGTGTAATGCATATCCATATATGCACATAACGACTGACAGCTAACTCGGTCGTGGATTAAAAGGTCCATAGGATGTCAGTGTGCGAATGGAGTTTGTTGTTCACAGAGCAAAAAAACATGACAGGCAAAAATGACCACTGAGAAAAAAAAAAACCTGTCACTGCTGTGTGTACTGTAACTTTATCCACCCCTTTCTGATGATGTACTGTACATCTGTTTTGCCTTTCGCCGTTCTATTCCCTCCCTTCTTTTCCTCCTAGTTAATGCTATTCTTAAGTCAGGCTGACCATTTCAGTTTGTTTTCTTATTCTGTTGTTCAGGATATAGGGGACCCTCCACCAATGCTCTTCAAAAAGTGGAAATATTCGTCACCGTCCCCAGGGTTTGATACTGCCCTCATGTGCATCTGCATTTACAGTGAGTGCGTCCCAAATGGCACCCTATTCCCCATCTAGTGCATTACTTTTGGCCAGAGCCGTATAGAACCTAGTGAAAAGTAGTGCACTAAATGGGGAATAGGGTGTTCCATTTGGGAAGTATCCCATATCACACCTATACCGTAAGACAGCTGTATGGTATTTGTTTCTATTTGAATACTTGGTCATCAATTCCAAATAATGTCTGAAGTGGGAGAAACCACTCTGAAACAGGTTTAAACAGTACAGAGTTTAATAACATGCATTTTACTGTAATGTTCAGATTATTTTTCTGTATCAGCGTAACATTGTAAAAGAGATCCTGGCGGTACAGTGGTGGGTTGTGTGAGGACAATGTACTGTTAACATGATTCAGGCTGGGTCCTTTATCTTTAAAGGAAAACCCATGACAATGATGGAAATGTCTTTGTCAGGCTACAGTACTGCAGTGTGTGTTTGTGTGCATGCATGCGTGTGACAGTTGTGGTTTGGCCACCCTGGGGGAGAAAGAGAAAGCTGGAGGAGCTGAATGACATCATTTCCTGGCACTAAGCCATGTGTATCTCTGCATCTTATCACCCACTTTCAACCATTATTAACACCTGTCAAAGAGCTGCTGATCTACCCAACACACACAAGGCCCCCAACAGAGGCACATCACTTCACAACTACACAGGACATGAATGTGGATTAGGGTTTGGGTCAATTCCAATTTTATTTGAAAAAGACAATTCAATTCTTGAATTCACTCATGAAGTGGAGAATTTACATTGAATTAAATTTGAATTAAAAAAAATCTTAAAGTTACAGAATTGAATTTGAATTAGACTGATTGGAATTGTAAAAACATTTAGTCTTTGGAATTTAATTGAATTGGAATTCAATATTTTTACATTTCCCAGTTAATGGAATTAATCCACATAGTATAAAAAATGGACTGTAGGATTTGTTTTTAATTATTTCAATCTGTATTCCTATATTGCCAGTATAGCTAGGCTGTCAGAACATTGATGATCAGCCTGAAGGAATTTAATTTGAATTTGTGGCAATGTTGTGGATAGTATTGAATTAGGAATTGAATTATTGGAATTTACCTAACATTGGAATTCAGAGAAAATAGCTAAATTCAAAGACTGACATGGAATTTCAATTCAATTAAATGGAATTGACAGGGAAAGAGAATTGAATGACAATTGAATTTGTAGAATTGACCCCAACCCTGATGTGGATAGAATGTGTAATAGTATGGGAAGCCTTTCTGGTACAATAAGCAGGCCTGTTTAACATATTGTTGTACAGTATAAGTAAGGAGGGCCCATAGGGCTCTATAGTAAATATGGTGCCATTTGGGACGCATCTTAAATTCCATGGGAATGCAGTGGCATTACTGGTTTGAACAATAGGCACTGTATTGAACACGTTTAAAATAGATGTCCAGCTAAAAAAGCACACTAAAGAATGGAACAGGATGGTGTTTCTGTACTTTATTGTATACCCTATAATTCACAGGATGGATTTGTTTATTCCATGTAAATCAAAGGATAGTATTGTTTATTCCATGTAATTCTTATGATGCATATTTATGTTTTTATGTGTTCAACATGATTTAGCATCTACAGGCTTGGATCATGCCTTTTTTGTAGTTACTCATGCTTTCATTTGTATTACAATGAGCATAATAACAAGGATTTGAAATGATCTAAATACTCTTAGAAAATGGCGCTCAGAGGTGTCTCACTACAGTTACATTTGACAAAACATTCAACTTGTTCATTGTACACCTGTTGCAGTCTCCTCTGAACTACCTAAAATACTGTTAGCTCATAGTTTGTTATATGCAATTTCATATACAAGAGAATGCATCCAAAATGGAACCCTATTCCCTTTATAGTGCACTACTACAGGGCTCTGGTCAAAAGTAGTGCACTATAGAGGGAACACGGTGGCTGAAGTGTTGAGCTGTGTCTACTATGCCCTTATTGATGTACTGTATGTTGCTCTCAACAGCAACGATCAGACGAGCTGAATTTTACACTCTACCCACTGAGCACAGACATCAATTCATTGTCTATTCCACTTTGGTTCAATGTAATTTCATTGAAATGACGTGGAAACAACGCTTATTCAACCAGTGTGTGCCCAGTGGGTACATGAAACCTACATTGTTTTTGGTTTCTACATAACACATTCGCTATGCTCTCCTAATCAATTGAGCGTTAATCGTTATACAATCCAGCTGGATATAGAATAGATTAGTGAGTGGGTGAGCTTTACATTTTGAAAATTATAGTTTTTCTTAATTGTTAGCAATTTAATTTCAATTCCCTGTACTAATGTGAGCAAGAGTGGTTAAAAAAACAGAAACAGGTGTGCTGTGGTAGTGCTAAACAGTGGCTAATGTTGCATTAAGAGCATTTTTCTGTGTGATACAATACACCATAACAACCAAACATAGCATTTGAACTGTTTTATTTAATGTTGCCTATTGCATACATGCCTAGTCATATCTAAGGTATTAAATGTTGAGGTTAAGTTTTTACATGTTATTAAGTGGGCCACTGGGTTTTGATCCATACATACATACTCTGTATTATTATTATTGCTTTGTGTTGTGTCACAGGCTGAAGACTATTGTTGTCACAGGCAGAAGGCGATTTGTTGTCACAGGCTGAAGGGTATTTGTCGTCACAGGCTGAAGGGTATTTGTCGGCACAGGCTGAAGACTATTGTCATCACAGGCTGAAGACTATTGTCGTCACAGGCTGAAGACTATTGTTGTCACAGGCTGAAGACTATTGTTGTCACAGGCTGAAGGGCATTTGTTGTCACAGGCTGAAGGGCATTTGTTGTCACAGGCTGAAGGGCATTTGGTGTCACAGGCTGACTGCGATTTGGTGTCACAGGCTGAAGGTGATTTGGTGTCACAACTGAAGGTGATTTGGTGTCACAGGCTGAATGCGATTTGGTGTCACAGGCTGAAGGCGATTTGGTGTCACAGGCTGAAGAGTTTACTGTTGGACCCCTGATTTAATGTCCCCTGAGTTGGTAACTATTCCCTTGATAGCCCACTGGGCAAAAACTGGTTGAATCAACAAAAAATATCGACGTCATTTCAAATAAAAAAATTCAAAGTGAATCAACGTGGAAGTCTGAATGGATTTGAAAAAGGTAATCAACGTAAGGGAATTTAGTATTTTTCACCTAACTTTTAACCTAAATCCAATGACATGGTGAATTATTTTTTTCCGTTGAATTCAGGTTAACTCAATCAAATGTAAATTAAAACTAGACTTTGAACGGACGTCTGTGCCCAGTGGGAGTGCACTATGTTTGACCAAGGCCTATCTATAGGCCTCTGGTCAAAACTAGTGCACTATAAAGGGAATAGGGTATCATTTGGGACGCATGCTATAGCTCCACACTGACTTCATCAGGATGGATGTTGCTATGCTCCATTTCACATCACGCATGGCCTTTGGCTTCATATCACTATTCTTGTGCCTTGTTTAACTACTGTAAATGGTGAATGTTGTAAAGTACAGATGGGGCTGAAAAAAAATAAACAAAGCAAAACCATACCAACATACATTTAAAAAAGTATTAGTTGAAAAAGTATTTAAGATGATATAATTAAATAGGCTGCAGAGCTTTTCTAGTGCTAAACATACTGCATATGTTTGGTATTGCCAGGGCAGCTTTGTGGTATATTGTATCTATATAATTATGGACATTTTGGATGTTTTCTGTACAGTAGAATTTGCAAATGTATATGCAGCCTTTTGGAAATAAATGTACAGCTAAAGTCTCAACTTGAGTATGAGTGAGTTACTGTGCACCTTTGACAAAATATATACTTCATACACAGTTATATGATCTACTAGGTCTACGTCACTGTTGTGCTGGTCGACTACATATTTCTGAGCTCAATGGTTTCTCATGCATTTGATTTCTCCTCACTTGTACAATATGGCTTAGATGTCTTCTTCCACTAGTCTCTTCATGAATCTACAGTAGCTTGGCCCCTGGTATCCTCTGGCTGTACTAAACCTAAAGAATACAGTGGCTGCTCATAGTCTTTAAATATCTTAAAGCCAGCACAGAAAAAGTGCCCTGGCCACCCACTCCCTGCATGCCATGCAATCCTGGGCACACATGAAGTTAGTGTGCCAAACAGGAGAGTTCATTGCCGAGAACAGTTCTAATCTTGCCCTGAGGAAGGTGAGGTCTCAAACTGAATGTCCCAAAGTTCAAGACCATTTCAACATACACTTTAGGTATGTTCATCTTCTTATGTACATAATGTGTCATTTCTGGAGTCAAGTGTTTGCTTGCTACAGAGGCAGACTAGGCCCAGCACAATCGAAACCAAGCAGTCACCTTCAATACAAAGTTCACACTTATCTTCAAATGGGCAGCTCAGGGACCCTTGCCACTCCCTTGAGTCTGCATCCTTATCAAGAAGCACAGAATGCTATAGCAAACAAAGCAGAGTGTCATGAGCGATCCACACGTCTTTTGATTCTTAGATCTACAGTGCATTCGGAAAGTATCCCAGGCTGTGTCACACGGAAAGGATCCCAGGCTGTGTCACAGCTGGCCGTGACCTTGAAGCGGCGAGCAATTGGCCCAGCGTTGTCCGGGTTAGGGGAGGATTTGGCCGGCTGGGATTTCCTTGTCCCATCATGCTCTAGCTACTCGTTGTGATGGGCCGGCGCCTGCGAGCTGACTTCGGTCACCAGCTGGACAGTGTTTCCTCTGACACATTGGTGCAACTGTCTTCTGGGTTAAGCGAGCAGTGTGTCAAGAAGCAGTGCAGTTTGGCAGGAAGCATGGCTCTTGATCTTCGTCTCTCCCGAGTCTGTAGGGGAGTTGTAGCGATGGGACAAGACTAACGACCAATTGGAAATCACGAATAGGGGTAAAAGTACCAATTTTTTTTAATAAATTATAGCTACACACAATACCCCATAATGACAAAGCAAAAACAGGTTTTTAGAAATGTTTGCTCATTTATAAAAAAAAAAGTAAAAAAATATATTTACATAAGTATTCAGACTCTTTGCTATGAGACTAAAAATTGAGCTCAGGTGCATCCTGTTTCCATTGATCATCCTTGAGATGTTTCTACAACTTGATTGGAGTCCACCTGTGGTAAATTCAATTGATTGGAGATGAGTTGGAAAGGGCCTCACCTGTCTATATAAGGACCCACAGTGCATGTCAGAGCAAAAACTAAGCCATGACGTTGAAGGAATTTTCTGTAGAGTGCCGAGACAGGATTGTGGTGAGGCACAGATCTGGGGAAGGGTACCAAAAATGTTTCTGCAGCATTGAAGATCCCCAAGAACACCGTTGCCGCCATCATTCTTAAATGGAAGAAGTTTGGAACCACCAAGACTCTTCCTAGAGCTGGCCGCCCGCTCCCAACTGAGCAATTGGAGGAGAAGGGCCTTGGTCAGGTAGGTGACCAAGAACCCGATGGTCACTGACAGAGCTCCAGCGTTCCTCTGATGAGATGGGAGAAACTTCCAGAAGGACAACCAGCTCTGCAGCGCTCCACCAATTACTTTATTTAACTAGGCAAGTCAGTTAAAAACAAATTCTTACTTTCAATGACAGCCTAGGAACAGTGGGTTAACTGAACAACAGATTTTTACCTTGTCAGCTTGGGGACTCGATCTTGCAACCTTTCGGTTACTAGTCCAACGCTCTAACCACGAGGCTACCTGCCACTTTTATGGTACAGTGGTCAGACGGAAACCACTCCTCAGTAAAAGGCACATGACAGTCCGCTTGGAGTTTGCCAAAAGGCACCTAAAGGACTCTCAGACCATGAGAAATAAGATTCACTGGTTTGATGAAACCAAGATTGAACTCATTGGCCTGAATGCCAAGCGTCACGTCTGGAGGAAAGCTTGCACCATCCCTACGGTGAAGCATGGTGGTGGCAGCCTCATACTTTTTTTGCTCTTTTTCAGCAGCAGGGACTGGGAGACTAGTCAGGATCGAGGGAAAGATGAACGGAGCAAAGTACAGAGAGATCCTTGATGAAAACCTGCTCCAGAGCGCTCAGGACCTCAGACTGGAGCGAAGGTTCACCTTCCAACAGGACAACAACCCTAAGCACACAGCCAAGACAATGCAGGAGTGGCTTTGGTAGAAGTCTCGGAATGTCCTTGAGTGGTCCAGCCAGAGCCCGGACTTGAACCCAGCAAACTATAGTTTTGGAAATTCGATTAGAACATCTACTTTGTGCAAGACACAAGTAATTTTTCCAACAATTGCTTACAGACAGATTATTTCACTTATAATTCACTGTATCACAATTCCAGTGAGTCAGAAGTTTACATACACTAAGTTGACTGGGCCTTTAAACAGCTTGGAAAATTCCAGAAAATTATGTCATGGCTTTAGAAGCTTCTGATAGGCTAATTGACATCATTTGAGTCAATTGGAGGTGTACCTGTGGATGTATTTCAAGGCCTACCTTCATACTCAGTGCCTCTTTGCTTGACATCATGGGAAAATCAAAAGAAATCAGCTAAGACCTCAGAAAAAATTTTGTAGACCTCCATGTGTCTGGCTCATCCTTGGGAGCAATTTCCAAATGCCTGAAGATACCACGTTCATCTGTACAAACAATAGTACGCAAGTATAAACACCATGGGACCACGCAGCCATCATACCCCTCATGAAGGAGACGCGTTCTGTCTCCTAGAGATGAACATACTTTGGTGCGAAAAGTACAAATCAATCCCAGAACAACAGCAAAGGACCTTGTGAAGATTCTGGAGGAAACAGGTACAAAAGTATCTATATCCACAGTAAAACGAGTCCTATGTCAACATAACCTGAAAAGCTGCTCAGCAAGGAAGGACCCACTGCTCCAAAACTGACATAAAAAAGCCAGACTACGGTTTGCAACTGCACATGGGGACAAAGATCATACTTTTTGGAGAAATGTCCTCTGGTCTGATGAAACACAAATAGAACTGTTTGGCCATAATGACCATTGTTATGTTTGGAGGAAAAAGGGGGATGCTTGCAAGCCGAAGAATACCATCCCAACCGTGAAGCACGGGGATGGCAGCATCATGTTGTGGGGGTGCTTTGCTGCACGAGGGACTGGTGCACTTCACAAAATAGATGGCATCATGAGACAGGAAAATTATTTGGATATATTGAAGCAACATCTCAATACATCAGTCAGGAAGTTAAATCTTGGTCGCAAATGGGTCTTCCAAATGAACAATTACCCCAAGCATACTTCCAAAGTTGTGGCAAAATGGCTTAAGGACAACAAAGTATTGGAGTGGCCATCACAAAGCCCTGACCTCAATCCTATAGACAATCTGTGTACAGAACTGAAAAAGCGTGTGCGAGCAAGGAGGCCTACAAACCTGACTCCGTTGCACCAGCTCTGTCAGGAGGAGTGGGCCAAAATTCACCCAACTTATTGTGAGAAGCTTGTGGAAGGCTACCCGAAGCGTTTGACCCAAGTTAAACAATTTAAAGGCAATGCTACCAAATACTAATTGAGTGTATGTAAACTTCTGACCCACTGGGAGTGTGATGAAAGAAATAAAAGCTGAAATAAATAATTCTCTCTACTATTATTCTGACATTTCACATTCTTAAAATAAAGTGGTGATCCTAACTGACAGGGAATTTTTACTAGGATTAAATGTCAGGAATGGTGTAAAACTGAGTTGAAATGTATTTGGCTAAGATGTATGTAAACTTCCGACTTCAACTGTAAATGTAGTATTTCAGTTTTTTTTATATACATTTGCAAAAATGTTGAAAAAAATTGCTTTGTCATTATGGGGTATTGTGTGTAGACAGATGAGGGGGAAAAAACAATTTAATCAATTTTAGAATAAGGCTGTGATGTAACAAAATGTGGAAAAAGTAAAGGGTCTGAATACTTTCGAATGTACTGTATATGAACAATGCGCTTTCTTGCTCTAAGGATTGCACATTTCTAAAAGAATAGACTATGGATATACTGTTGTAGAATACAGTATGATCTATTAATGCTCATCAAGAAATGGATTATGACCCGCTGCCTGATCAGTTTCAGGTTATTGCGTTAAATGACCCCATGAGCAAGTTGCTAAGATAACAGGTAAAAATATCAGCAAAACTAAACATGTTCTGTACAATGTGTTGCTGTGTTCGATTCAGACAGTATAGGCTACTGTATGACAACTGCGGCACAACGTTTGATGCACCTGTCCATCCTGTATTATTATTTTTAACTTTCATTGTGAAGGTGAACGGAAAGGCTGGAGCAACGAACCGCCCTTGCTGTCACTGCCTGGCCGGTTTCCCCTCTTTCCACTGGGATTCTCTGCCTCTACCCCTATTACGGGGGTTGAGTCACTGGCTTACTGGTGTTCTTCCATGCCGTCCCTGGGAGGGGTGCGTCACTTGAGTGGGTTGAGTCACTGATGTGGTCTTCCTGTCTGGGTTGGCGCCCCCCCTTGGGCTGTGCCGTGGCGGAGATCTTTGTGGGCTATACTCGGCCTTGTCCCGGGATGGTATGTTGGTGGTTGGAGATATCCCTCCAGTGGTGTGGAGGCTGTGCTTTGGCAAAGTGGGTGGGGTTATATCCTACCTGTTTGGCCCTGTCCGGGGGTTTCATCGGATGGGGCCACAGTGTCTCCTGACCCCTCCTGTCTCAGCCTCCAGTATTTATGCTGCAGTAGTTTATGTGTCGGGGGGCTAGGGTCAGTCTGTCACATCTGGAGTATTTCTCTTGTCTTTTCCGGTGTCCTGTGTGAATTTAAATATGCTCTCTCTAATTCTCTCTTTCTCTTTCTTTCTTTCTCTCGGAGGACCTGAGCACTAGGACCATGCCTCAGGACTACCTGGCTTGATGACTCCTTGCTGTCCCCAGTTGTCCCAGACCTGCTGGAACCCTGACCTATTCACCGGACGTGCTACCTGTCCCAGACCGGCTGTTTTCAACTCTCTAGAGACAGCAGGAGCGGTAGAGATACTCTCAAAGATCGGCTATGAAAAAGCCAACTGACACTTACTCTTGTGTTACTGACTTGTTGCACCCTCGACAACTACTATGATTATTATTATTTGACAATGCTGGTCATTTATGAACATTTGAACATCTAGGCCATGTGCTGTTATAATCTCCACCCGGCACAGCCAGAAGAGGACTGGCCACCCCTCATAGCCTGGTTCCTCTCTAGGTTTCTTCCTAGGTTTTGGCCTTTCTAGGAAGTTTTTCCTAGCCACCGTGCTTCTACACCTCTGCATTGCTTGCTGTTTGGGGTTTTAGGCTGGGTTTCTGTACAGCACTTTGTGATATCAGCTGATGTAGAAGGGCTATATAAATAAATTTGATTTGAAATTTGATTTGATTGTAAATATTAATATTGTATTTGATATATGAACTAAATAGGTCAAAAATAGGCTTAAATTTGATCTAAACCATCCACAAATAATTATATCAGTAGACGAGGTTGAACAGGTTAGTGTCGTTTCACAGTGCACTGTTAGGTATACTAGTTCATGCGTCCCAGCACTCTTATGTGAGTATGAAATTCCTCTCTTTCTGAGCAACTGTGTCCGTTTAACCCTCCCCTTCCTGTGACTATATGGCCGTGTCTGCGTGAGAGACTAGAGATACTGTATCTCAGCGGAGCAGACAACTGTTGCATAGATAATGTCAAACTGACACACACAGAAAGAGCGTTTTCCACATTGATAATGTTGTGTGCCTTGTAATCCTAGAAGTTTTACAAAGTGGGTTTTCCCCAACTAAAACCGCATTTTTAATAAATTATATATACTCTTTTACTCCCGTGTATGATATATGGAATAAGACATATTCAACAACTCAATCCATATTCTGTTTTCTATTTGCATTTATACTGTAATTAAACATGTATCAAATTATCCCCAAAAGCATCCTTTAATTCTGTGGATGATGATGATGATAATAATAATAATAATAATAATAATGGAACAAGTATTAGGCATCTAGGCCTATTTGCACTTCATTTTAGATATCTAAAGACAAAAAAGTGTCTAGGATAGAGGACAAAATTTAATTGGGATTTACCTAGATAATCTATTGACTAAAGGGGCGTGACGGAGACTGCGCAATCGTCATCTAGAACGTTCTCTCATGAGGAGAGTTGGCTAAAGTTTTGCTCCGCGAGATAAAAGTATAATATTGGATGCTGGTTCTCTCAACTGGGATGTGTACACCACCGTTGAGTATAGTCGGATAGTGGTTCTCTCAACGGGGATGGCTACGCCACCTTTGAGTATGAGCTATATACATTTGATGGTAAGTTATTTTTTTTTTTTTTTCTCCCTTCACGCGACACTTGTATCGGTCGGTGGGATCAAATTGACCGGGAACATTGTTCACACACTGCACGTAGCGATGCCATTCACACTCCAATGAAATTATCGATGTTGGCTTACTTTTGATTCAAATGTATTCTAAAATTCAAAATCTTCAGAATCGATACGCCATGTGGTCGGCCATAAAGAATGTCGCGTAAACATGCCAATGGAAAGGCCTCATACAGGTGTGACATTTTTGTGTGGCGCCGGTTGAAGCCGGTGTAGCCTACTGTTTGACTAAAGGGCCCATCATAGTACCAAACGTGTACACTTATGCACAGCAGTGTTTAATTCTCAGCGCAGCTCAAGCAATTTCTCCAAATGTCAACACATGCAAATGAATAGAGGACGCTGATGTGCAGCTACTCTGAACAAAAATATAAACATCACATGTAAAGTGTTGCTTTCATGAGCTCAAATAACAGTAGCTGTTGCCAGAGAATTGAATGTTCATTTCTGTACCATAATGTTATTTTAGAGAATTTGGCAGTGCGTTCAACCGGCCTCAACCGCATACCGCGTGTAACCACGCCAGCCTAGGTCCTGCACATCTGGCTTCCTCACCTGTGGGATCGTCTGAGGAGTATTTCTGTCTGTAATAAAGCCCTTTTTTGGCGAAAAATTCATTCGGATTGGCTTGGCCTGGCTCCCCAGGGGGTGGACATATGCCTTCCAAAGCCCACCCATGGCTGCACCCCTGCCCAGTCATGTGAAATCCATAGATTAGGGCCTAATATATTTATTTCAATTGACTGATTTCCTTATACGAACTGTAACTCAGTTAAATCTTGGAAATTGTTGCATTTATATTTTTGTTCAGTATACTTTTCTCCAGTACTTTTCTCAGTGTAGCCTACTTTTCTCTGGTAAAATGCAAGATTAACTTCAAGCAAAACATTAGGAAATGTAGCTGGCTACACTCTTTCTATGATAAACATTATAAATATGATGACCATGCATAGTTTTAGCAAAAAATAGCTTTATTTCATTGCAAGCAATATAAAACGCAGATGAAATGGTTTAAAACTGATTATTTTTTTGATGGTCTGCATTTTGAAAATGCAGATTTCTGAACGCATCTCCTGGAATTAGAAAGGAAAAATGCTGACGGTCCAATATTCTAGAACACTGCTGTACATACTCATACATGTTTTTTAATCTGATATGCCCTTAAAGTTGTGCAGTTTGTGTACCTCATGCTGAGAGAAAAAATATATATATATATATATATATAATGCAATGAGGTGGCTGCTCCATACGGTAGTCTATGCCTATATTTTATTTCCCAGGTGTGCACCTGTTGAAAAATGGCAACAACATGCCATTTGATTAGAGTTAAAATTAAAGGATATCTTTTTACAACGAACAAGGTCTTAGAATATCTACTATGGGGGAAACATGTCATCTTGTGTTCTGTGTAAAATAACTAACTATTATGATCTACTTGTGGAAAATGATGAGTCTGATTACCTCCTGAAGTAGCTATCATCAAGCTACAGCTATCATCAAGCTACAGCTATCATCAAGCTACAGCTATCATCAAGTCACGGAAATCCTGGACTTCCCATCGGCCTAGGGAGACTAGTTATC
The DNA here is from genome assembly GCF_965601325.2 of Salmo salar. Classification (NCBI taxonomy): domain Eukaryota; kingdom Metazoa; phylum Chordata; class Actinopteri; order Salmoniformes; family Salmonidae; genus Salmo; species Salmo salar. Next base: position 36,001,538 of record NC_138310.1, on the reverse strand, counting down.
AAGCTTCTCAGAGTAGGAGTGGTGAAGTCCCCCTATCCATGCGATCTTATTCATTAAGATCTTAAAAGGCAAAACTGTTTCTAGATCAGCACTCCCACTCTGAGAAGTTTGATGTTCAGTGCATTGACTTTTTCCACATTTTGTTACGCTACAGCCTTATTCTAAAATTGATCGAATTGTTTTTTTCCCACTCATCAGCCTACACACAATACCCCATAATGACAACGCAAAAAATGGTATTTAGACATTTTTGCTAATTGATTACACATTTTTAATGGAAATATCACATTTACATAAGTATTCAGACCCTTTATTCAGTACTTTGTTGGGGCACCTTTGGTAGCGATTACAGCCTTAAGTCTTCTTGGGTATGATGCTACAAGCTTGGCACACCTGTATTTGGGGAGTTTTTCCCCATTCTTCTCTGCAGATCCTCTCAAGCTCTGTCAGGTTGGATGGGGAGCGTCGCTGCACAGCTATTTTCAGGTCTCTCCAGAGATGTTAGATCGGGTTCAAGTCCGGGCTCTGGCTGGGCCACTCAAGGACATTGAGAGACATGTCCCGAAGCCACTCCTTCGTTGTCTTGGCTGTGTGCCTAGGGTCGTTGTCTTGGCTGTGTGCCTAGGGTCGTTGTCTTGGCTGTGTGCCTAGGGTCGTTGTCTTGGCTGTGTGCCTAGGGTCGTTGTCTTGGCTGTGTGCCTAGGGTCGTTGTCTTGGCTGTGTGCCTAGGGTCGTTGTCTTGGCTGTGTCCGCTCTGGAGCAGGTTGCTATCAAAATTCTCTCTTCACTTTGCTCCGTTCATCTTTTACCCCTTTTCTCATCAATCTACACACAATACCCCATAATGACAAAGTGAAAACAGGTTTTTGGAGATGTTTGCCAAATGTATTAAAAATAAAATACATATCTTATTTACATAAATATTGAGACCCTTTATGGGACTTGTAATTGAGCTCAGGTGCATACTGTTTCCATTGATCATCCTTGAGATGTTTCTACAACTTGATTGGAGTCAACCAGGGCGACGGTTCACTTTCCAACAAGACAACGACCCTAACCCCACAGCCAAGACAACGCAGGAGTGGCTTCGGGACAAGTGGTCCAGCAAGAGCCCGGATTTGAACCCGATGGAACATCTCTGGAGAGACCTGAAAATAGCTGTGCAGCAGTGCTCCCCAATCAACCTGACAGAGCTTGAGAGGATCTGCAGAGAAGAATGGGAGAAATTTCCCAAATACAGGTGTGCCAAGCTTGTAGCGTCATACACAAGAAGACTTGAGACTGTAATTGTTGCCAAAGGTGCCCCAACAAAGTACTGAATAAAGGGTCTGGATACTTATTTAAATGTGATATTTCCAGGGTTTAATTTTGCTACAATTTCTACAAACCTGTTGTTGCTATGTCATTATGGGGTATTGTGAAGATTGAAAGGGGGGGGGGGCAATTTTTAATACATTTTAGAATCGGGCTGTAATGTAACAAAATGTGGAAAAAGGTAAGGGGTCTGAATACTTTCCGAATGCACTGTATACAGCCTCTGGGCTACTACTCAAGCAAATGTGTTAAAAGTTCAAGCTGTTTGCATAAGTTGTTATATTGTGCTGTAGGAGGTTGTACATCTCTGACACTACCACGTGTTATTATCACAAATGTGGGTCAAGTTATTAAGCTTTCATGGTAGGAGAATGTTTCCAATATATGACATTGTTTGTCACTGATCCTATTTACTCGTTTTATGAAGGATTTAAATCAGTTGAGGTTGTACTCAAGATTACTTATGTTTATTAGCCTCAATGCCTTTTCAAAAGTAGGCCTATATAGTTTTTGTATTTTATTAGGATCCCCATTAGCAGCTAAAGCAGAAGCTACGGCAAGAGGAAAAAATAGCTGTATTTTGTTTGAATGCATTCAGTTGTGCAACTGAGTAGGTATCCCCTTTCCTCTTACTCGGATCCAAACAGATCAAACGTTAGATAATACTTAACATGAATGTAGAAGTGGGCCTGCATCACAAGGATAGAACTACATACATTTAAAATAAATAAGCCTTAAAGGCCCAGTGCAGTCAAACTTGATTTCCTGTGTTTTATATACACTGAGTATACCAAACATGAGTCACACCTTCCTAATATTGCGTTGCCCCCCCCATTTGCCCTCAGAACAGCCTCAATTCACAGGGACATGGGTGGTGGACCATTCGTGATACACACGGGTCACTGTTGAGTTTGAAAAACCCAGCAGCGTTGCAGTTCTTTACATACTCAAACCGGTGCGCCTGGCATCTACTACCCTGTTCAAAGGCACTTACATATTTTGTCTTGTCCAGTCACCCTCTGAATGGCACACATACACAATCCATGTCTCAAGCCTTAGAAATCCTTCTTCAACCCGTGTCCTCCCCTTCATCTACACTGGTTTTAAGTGGATTCAAAAAGTGACATCAATAAGGGATCATAGCTTTCACAAGGATTCACCTGGTCAGTCTATGTCATGGAAAGGGTAACATCTAATTACGGTCTCCTGGAAACACTGACCAACCCTGTCAATAATTCCTCCCTGGCTTATTCAATCGTTGTCATGTCAAACAACAATATATTCATCAAGGTGCTGCCCACTATATTCCAACTATAGAATTAGAATAATCATTATATTTCGTGATTCCAACAGTTCACCAATTAAATGGGCTTAGATGTTTTTGCCCATATCATGCTGCGTGTGGACATTTCTAATAAAAGTGCAGAAATTGATGAAAATGATCTTTGTTTGGAGTTGGATTGAACAGTATAAATGGAGAAAGCCCCATTGAAATCACTTATAATTTGTGTTGCCACCCTATAGTCATGAACTACTCATGAAGCATATTTCAAACTTTTATTATCCAAAAACATAAAATATCGTCAAATACCATCATACCGTCAAAAATATTGTGATATGATATTTTGTCCATATCGCCCAGCCGTACTATGAGGTTGGAATAATATTGTGAAAATTATGATAATGCCCTTTTAGTTTAACAGCTGTTTGAAAAGACTGCCTGAAATTTCAGTCTGTTTTGGTGGGATGGAGTTTTGGCCTTCCATGGTGCCATCACCAGGCGGTAAATGTAGTTAATAAACCAATAAAAAAGACAGTTCCAAACCTCTCTGCCAATAACAGCTAATTTTCTTCTCATACATTGTTATCCTTTGTTCTACTGCTACAATTGTTTTGTCTAAGCAGGCCCTGATATCCTAATCTCACAGCACCAATGTTCTGTAAACACCAGAGAGAATCCCACAACATCAGAAAGTCTGAAAGTTTCACACAATACAATAATCATCTGTGTCCTCTGTTCTTCAGTCTGACATCAATACTATGAACATTGAAGTCTAGCGACCCTCAACTTTGCACAAAGACACTGGCAGAATCATCAAATCAAAGTTTAATGGTCACATGCACATATTTAGCAGATGTTATTGCTGGTGTAGTGAAATGCTTGTGTTCCTAACTCCAACAGTGCAGTAGTATCTAACAATTCACAACAATACACAAATCTAAATGTAAAATAATTCCCTGTGGCTCAGTTGGTAGAGCATGGTGTTTGCAACACCAGAATGGTGTGTGCAATGCCAGGGTTGTGGGTTCGATTCCCACGGGAGCTACTGTAAGTCGCTCTGGATAAGAGCGTCTGCTAAATGACTAAAATGTAAATGTAAAATAAATATTACATCTAGCAATGTCAGAGTGGCATTGACTAAAATACAGTAGAATACAGTATATACATATGAGATGAGTAAAGCAATATGTAAACATTATTAAAGTGACTAGTGTTCCATTATTAAAGTGGCCAGTGAATCCAAGTCTAAGTATATAGGGCAGCTGCTGGGTTGCAGGGTTGCGTAACCGGATGGAACCTAGTTAGTGATGGCTATTAAACAGTCTGATAGCCTTGAGAGAGAAGCTGTTTTTCAGTATCTCGGTCCCAGCTTTCATGCACCTGTACTGACCTCGCCTTCTGATAGCGGGGTGAACAGGCCGTGGCAGACCGCACCACTCTCTGGAGACCCCTGCGGTTGCGGGCAGTGCAGTTGCTGTACCAGGCGGTGATACAGCCCAACAGGATGCTATTATCTACAGAAAGAATACATGCTGACATTCATATACAGTTGAAGTCGGAAGTTTACATACACCTTAGCCAAATACATTTAACTTCTTATGGGCAGGTCGGACGGTAGCGTCCCACCTGGCCAACATCCTGTGAAATTGCAGAGCGCGAAATTCAAACTACAGAATTATAAATATTTAACTTTCATAAAATCACAAATGTAATACATCAAAATAAAGCTTAACTTCTTGTTAATCCAGCCGCTGTGTCAGATTTCAAAAAAGCTTTACGGCGAAAGCACACCATGCGATTATCTGAGGACAGCGCCCCGCATACAAAAGCATGAAAAACATATTTCAACCAGGTAGGTGCGCCACAAAAGTCAGAAATAGCGATATAATAAATGCCTTTGATCTTCTGTTGGCACTCAAAGGTCCCAGATACATCACAAATGGTCCTTTTGTTTGATAATGTCCTTTATATGCATACAAACTCAGTTTAGCTGGCGCGCTTCAGTCAATAATCCACCCAGTTTCCCTTCCATCAAAATGAATACAAAATGAATCCCAAACGTTACTAAAAATTTCCAAACAAGTCAAACAACGTTTATAATCAATACCCTAATACATAAATAAACAATACAATTTAAGACGGAGAATCGTTATTGTCTTTACCGGAGAAAAATACCAAAGAACGCGCTCTCTTCCTCGCGCTTGGAAACACTACAGCCAAAATGGGAGCCACCTAGAAAAACTACAATTTCTGGCTCATTTTTCCAAAAACCAGCATGAAACTCTTTCTAAAGACTGTTGACATCTAGTGGAAGTCCTAGGAACTGCAGTCTGGGAGGATTTCTCCTTATAATAAAAGTGACAGCCATTGAAAACAGTGGTAGGCTGAAACATTTTTTGGGGGGATGGTTTGTCCTCGGGGTTTTGCCTGCCATATCAGTTCTGTTATATTCAGACATAATTTTAACAATTTTAGAAACTTTAGAGTTTTCTATCCAAATCTACCAATTGTATGCATATCCTTGCTTCTGGGCCTGAGTAACAGGCAGTTTACTTTGGGCACGCTTTTCATCCGGACGTGAAAATACTGCCCCCTACCCAAGAGAGGTTAAACTCAGTTTTTTACAATTCCTGACATTTAAACCTAGTAAAAATTCCCTGTTTTTAGGTCAGTTAGGATCACCACTTTATTTTAAGAATGTGAAATGTCAGAATAATAGTAGAGAATGATTTATTTAAGCTTTTATTTCTTTCATCACATTCCCAGTGGGTCAAAAGTTTACATACACTCAATTAGTATTTGGTAGCAATGCCTTTAACCTCTCTGCGCTAGGTGGGACGTGACCATCCCACTCCATTCAACATCCAGTGGAACAGCGTGGCGCGAAATACAAAACCTCAAAAATGCAATAATTTCAATTTTTCAAACATACGACTATTTTACACCATTTTAAAGATAAGTCTCTCGTTAATCTAACCACATTGTCCGATTTCAAAAAGGCTTTACAGCGAAAGCAAAACATTACATTATGTTAGGAGAGTACATAGACCAAAATAATCACACAGCCATTTTCCAAGTAAGCATATATGTCACAAAAACCCAAAACACAGCTAAATGAAGCACTAACCTTTGATCTTCATCAGATGACACTCCTAGGACATTATGTTATACAATACATGTAAGTTTTGTTTAATCAAGTTCATGTTTATATCCCAAAACTGCTTTTTACATTGGCGTGTGATGTTCAGAACGTGTATTCCCACCAAAAACTTCCGGTGAATTTACAAAATTACTCATCATAAACATTGACAAAATACATAACAATTATTTTAAGAATTATAGATACAGAACTCCTTTATCGCTATGTCAGATTTGTCAGATTTTAAAATAGCTTTTCGGTGAAAGCACATTTTTCAATATTCTGAGTACATAGCTCAGCCATCACGGCTAGCTATTTTGACACCCGCCATGTTCGGAGCAAACTAAACTCAGAATTAGTATTAGAAATATTGTATTACCTTTGCTGATCTTCGTCAGAATGCACTCCCAGGACTGCTACTTCCACAAGAAATGTTGCTTTTGTTCCAAATAATCCATAGTTATGTCCAAATACCTCCGTTTTGTTCGTGCGTTCAGGTCACTATCCGAAGGGTGACGCGCGAGCGCATTTCAAGACCAAAAAAGTCAAAATGTTCCATTACCGTACTTAGAAGCATGTCAAACGCTGTTTAAAATCAATTTTTATGGTATTTTTCTCGTAAAATAGCGATAATATTCCAACCAGACAATAGTGTATTCATTCAAAGAAGAAATTCATTCAAAGAGGAAAAGAAAAAACAGTGTGAATGCGCATATCCAATCCCTTTGTCCCCAGGCAGACCACTGAGAAACTGAGCTACTATACTCTGCCCAGAGACAGGAGACGGCTCAATCCGCTTTCTGAAAGGCTTTGGACAGCCAATGGAAGCCTTAGAAAGTGCAACGTAACCCCACAGATACTGTAGTTTCGATAGAGAATCAAAAGAACTACAAATTCTCACAGGCCACTTCCTGCTTGGAATTTTCTCAGGTTTTTGCCTGCCATATGAGTTCTGTTATACTCACAGACACCATTCAAACAGTTTTAGAAACGTCAGTGTTTTCTATCCAAATCTACTAATAATATGCATATTCTCATTTCTGGGCAAGAGTAGTAACCAGTTTAAATCGGGAACGTTTTTTTATCCAGCTGTGAAAATACTGCCCCCTAGCCCAGACAGGTTAAATTGTTTAACTTGGGTCAAACGTTTCGGGTAGCCTTCCACAAGCTTCCCACAATAAGTTGGGTGAATTTTGGCCCATTCCTCCTGAGCTGGTTTAATTGAGTCAGGTTTGTAGGCCTCCTTGCACGCACACACTTTTTCAGTTCTGCCCACATATTTTCTATAGGATTGAGATTAGAGCTTTGTGATGGCCACTCCAATACCTTGCCTTTGTTGTCCTTAAGCTATTTTGCCACAACTTTGGAAATATGCTTGGGGTCATTGTCCATTTGGAAGACCCATTTGTGACCAAGCTTTAACTTCCTGACTGATGTCTTGAGATGTTGCTTCAATATATCCACATAATTTTCCATCCTCATGATGCCATCTATTTTGTGAAGTGCACCAGTCCCTCCTGCAGCAAAGCACCACCACAACATGATGCTGCCACCCCCATGCTTCACGGTTGGGATGGTGTTCTTCGGCTTGCAAGCCTCCCCTTTTTTCCTCCAAACATAACAATGGTCATTATGGCCAAACAGTTCTATTTTAGTTTCATCAGCCTAGAGGACATGTCTCCAAAAAGTATGATCTTTGTCCCCATGTGCAGTTGCAAACTAGGACTCATTTTACTATGGCTATAGATACTTTTGTACCTGTTTCCTACAGCATCTTCACAAGGTCCTTTGCTGTTGTTCTGGGATTGATTTGCACTTTTCGCACCAAAGTACGTTCATGTCTAGGAGACAGAACACGTCTCCTTCCTGAGCAGTATGACGGCTGCGTGGTCCCATGGTGTTTATACTTGCATACTATTGTTTGTACAGATGAATGTGGTACCTTCAGGCATTTGGAAATTGCTCCCAAGGATGAACCAGACTTGTGGAGGTCTACAATTTTTTTTTCTGAGGTCTTGGCTGATTTCTTTTGATTTTCCCATGATGTCAATCAAGGAGGCACTGAGTTTGAAGGTAGGCCTTGAAGTACATCCACAGGTACACCTTCAATTGACTCAAAAGATGTCAATTAGCCTATCAGAAGCTTCTAAGGCCATGACATAATTTTCTGGAATTTTCCAAGCTGTTTAAAGGCACAGTCAACTTCGGGTATGTAAACTCCTGACCCACTGGAATTGTGATTAACCTCTATGGGCTAGGTGGGACGCTTGCGTCCCACCTACTCAACAGCCAGTGTAATCCCGTGGCGCGATATTCAAATACCTCAAAAATGCAAAAACTTCAATTTTTCAAACATATGACTATTTTACACCATTTTAAAGACAAGACTCTCGTTAATCTAACCACACTGTCCGATTTCAAAAAGGCTTTACAACGAAATCAAAACATTAGATTATGTCAGCAGAGTACCCAGCCAGAAATAATCAGACACCCATTTTTCAAGCTAGCATATAATGTCACATAAACCCAAACCACAGCTAAATGCAGCACTAACCTTTGATGATCTTCATCAGTTGACAACCCTAGGACATTATGTTATACAATACATGCATGTTTTGTTCAATCAAGTTCATATTTATATCAAAAACCAGCTTTTTACATTAGCATGTGACTAGCATGTGACTAGCATTCCGACCGAACACTGCCGGTGAATTTACTAAATTACTCACGATAAACGTTCACAAAAAACATAACAATTATTTTAAGAGTTATAGATACAGAACTCCTCTATGCACTCTATGTCTGATTTTAAGATAGCTTTTCGGTGAAAGCACATTTTGCAATATTCTAAGTAGATAGCCCGGCATCACAGGGCTAGCTATTTAGACACCCAGCAAGTTTAGCACTCACCAAAGTCAGATTTACTATAAGAAAAATGTTATTACCTTTGCTGTTCTTTGTCAGAATGCACTCCCAGGACTTCTACTTCAATAACAAATGTTGGTTTGGTCCCAAATAATCCATTGTTATATCCAAATAGCGGCGTTTTGTTCGTGCGTTCAAGACACTATCCGAAAGGGTAAATAAGGGTGACGAGCATGGCGCATTTCGTGACAAAAAATGTATAAATATTCCATTACCGTACTTCGAAGCATGTCAACCGCTGTTTAAAATCAATTTTTATGCCATTTTTCTCGTAAAAAAGTGATAATATTCCGACCGGGAAAGCGTGTATACGTACAAAGATAGAGAAAATAAAAACATCTCGTGCCCTTGTGCACGAGCCTGAGTCTGAGTACTCTGACCAGCCACTATCCAAACGCGATAATGTGTTTCAGCCTGGGGCTGCCTCGATATCATTCAGCTTTTTCCCGGGCTCTGAGAGCCTATGGGAGCCGTAGGAAGTGTAACGTTACAGCAAAGAACCTCAGTCTTCAATAAAAAGAGCCAAGATGAACAACAACTTGTCAGACAGGCCACTTCCTGTTCAGAATCTTCTCAGGTTTTTGACTGCCATATGAGTTCTGTTATACTCGTAGACACCATTCAAACTGTTTTAGAAACTTTAGGGTGTTTTCTATCCAAAGCCAATAATTATATGCATATTCTAGTTACTGGGCAGGAGTAGTAACCAGATTAAATCGGGTACGTTTTTTATCCGGCCGTGTCAATACTGCCCCCTAGCACCAACAGGTTAAGTGAAATAATCTGGAAACAATTGTTGGAAAAATGTATTGTCATGCGCAAAGTAGATGTCCTAATCAACTTGCCAAAACTATAGTTTGTTAACAAAATTTGTGGTGTGGTTGAAAAACAAGTTTTAATGACTCCAACCTAAGTGTATGTAAACTTCCGACTTCAACTGTATATGGCTAATATACCACGGCTAAGGGCTGTTCTTACAGACGACGCAAAGCTGAGTGCCTGAATATAGCCCTTAGCTTTGGTATATTGGCCATACATCACAAACCACTGAGGTGCCTTATTGCTATTATAAACTGGTTACCAACGTAATTAGAGAAGTAAGTACATGTTTTGTCATACCCATGGTATACGGTCTGATATACCACGCCTGTCAGCCAATCAGGATTCAGGGCTCGAATCACTGTTTATAATGCAGTGTAGCTGTCATGTAGCGTCTTGTCTGGAATGTGCTTGGGTTTTAATTTGTTCAGCAGGTTTGTAGGAAGGCCATATTTGGACATACTCCACTGTAACGTACAGATGAATACAGGTTGCTAAATTGGGTGTGCCCATGTATCTTGTGACTCAGCGGCAATTCCAAAGGGATTAGTGGGGAAATTGCAAACACCGTTCTTGTTTGTCTTTAGCTGAGAAATACAGCACACACACAGGCCTAGTTCAACCATATAAAGACCTAGGCTATAGAACATTTCTACCTCATAATTACACTAATTACATTATTTTTCAGGGATCTTATTAATTCAGCACATGTTTCTGTTTGGAGATTAATTGGAACAGTTTCAAAATCATGTTTGTAGAACTATAGAAATGACTTATCATTAGGCTTGCTTCACTTATAGTTCAAGTGACAGGGATAAGAAAGACAGATTTTAACATATCTTCCATGTTCACTGTGTATGAGGCTGCGTTTACAGAGGCATCCCAATTCTGATCTTTTGCCCAATTAATAGCAAGAGATCAGAATTGTGTGGCCTTTAAATGCAGCCTAAAATAACCACATTCTCAATGACTGGCAACTTGCTGATGTCTCATTTTCTACACATCACATTAAATGGCATATTAGTGGTCAACCATGTCTCAATATTTAAGTGAGAGATTTATGAGCCATCTCCAATATTGCCGTTGATGGAAATTCCGATTTATTGCTTCCCCTCTTCCGCAGTAGCTGAACTTTGTATTTGTTTTGCTAGAGAGTCAGTGGTGTGATCAGGAATTAAATTATATTGGTCCTGTTATTAAACCTAAGTGTTGCAAACTATGATGTCATTCGGACAAGGAGCTCTGTATGTGCAAATGCTAAGAAATTGCTTTGCTAACAAGGTTTGGATGATCTCCAAAATATTCTGGGATTGTGATTTAGCCCTTCCCTGGTTAATCATTAATATGGAACCTAGAGGTATTCCCGGTTTTATTGTAAAGTCAATAATGGCATTGTACTGTGTAGACTACACTGTTTCCTGTGCATATGACAAAAATAAGTTAGATTTGATAATGCCATATTGTAAGACAATAAATAACTAGCTCTACAATGCAGATTTGCTAAACCACTTTGATTACACTTTGCTTAAATGCTATGGGTGTCTAAAGGAAGCAAGGGGACAACTGGATGACAGTGTTTTTAATACAAGTTGTTCATCTTTATCTAAGGTTGTCCTCATCTGGGCCCTCACCCCCATGGCGGCAGCTCAATCTGGCCTTGAGTTGACACAGACAGGAGGCAGCATCAGGAACAGGAAACAGCGGGACATCTCATGCAGGGAAAACCTGGAGTACCCACATGACAACATCTGCTGTTTGAGTTGCCCAGCTGGTGAGACAAATGAAGATTTGAGATCCACAGTGTATGCATCCGAAATGGTACCCTATGCTATTCCTTATATAGTGCACTACCTGTGACCAGAGCCCTATGGGCCTTGGTCAAAAGTAGTGTACTATATAGGGAATAGGGTGCTATTTGGGACGAAGCCAGTCTGTCACAAGGTGAATTCCATCATGTGAACTACTGAAGCAAGTTTGACCTTGTAATGACTCCAGTTATATGGCTACAGTAATGAATATTCAGCTGACCGTCAAGTGTCTGCTTTATGTACAGGTAGACAACTGTTGTTTCTCTATGGCCTCAGGTAAATATGTCAAAGCGTACTGCACGGGTGCCTTGGAGAAAGGAACATGTGAGGACTGTGACCTCGACACATACACTGAACATGACAACGGACTGCGACAGTGCTTAAAGTGCACTAAGTGTCGCTCAGGTAAATTCTGTTTGACGATGAAGTTATGCCATTAAAATGAATGACAAAACAGAGCCGACATCAGCAGTTCTACTCTGATGCTTTATGAATGCAGGCCCTGCTCTTTTTGTCTTCAACATGCCAAACTCTGTGTTCCTGTCACAGATCAGGTGACCACAAAGACATGCACCATCACTCAGAACACAGAGTGCCAGTGTAAACCAGGGTATTTCTGTGCCCCTGACCAAGCCTGCGAGGTGTGCAGAAAGTGCTCAAGGTAGGTCCATAGAATATTTAAGCATACTCACTGATACTTGACAAACTAACTTCCATTAGATTATCATTAAACATTACAAAATGAAGACTGTTCACCTTACACATTCCATATCTTTTTATTTTTTTAAATCTATTTTTGTTGAAACCCTCCTCTTCTCCCAGATGTAAAGACAATGAGGTAAGGGTGAAGAACTGCACCACTACGTCCAACACGGTCTGTGAGACCAGACTGCCCACATCCAGCACCATCTCAGGTAAAACTCCAGGCCCAGGTACAGCATACATCACCTTGCTGCATGCGCTGTTGTGTCGTTATTTTTGTAAATGGTATTAATTTTGCATGTATTTGATAATTTACTGTTTCAATCCGGGATTCAAACAACTGCTGCTAATTTGGAAAACAGCAGAGGGATGTGGTTGACCATTTTCTCTCTATTGAAACCGTAGTGGTGATTGTGGTGGCAGTACTGGGTATCACTGCTGCACTTGCCGGTGTCTATTGGATGAGGCGAAAGCGCTTTAAAAGGACAGGTAAGGTCATTTTATATAAAATAAATACCTTTGCTTTCAATAGTGAAGGCTCAGGCTGTGTTCCAAATAGCACCCTATTCCATAGCTCAGGCTGTGTTCCAAATAGCACCCTATTCCATAGCTCAGGCTGTGTTCCAAATAGCACCTTATTCCATATATAGTGCACTACTTTTGGCTAGAGCCCTATATGCCCTGGTCAAAAGTAGTGCACTATAAAGAGAATAGGGTGCCAACCAGAGGGCACATAGTCTCAAAGCTTTGAAGCTCACTGCGTCTTAAGGCTGTCAACAGAACAGTCAATATTGTACCTGGATGTAAAGTACCGTGTCTGAGTCACATTTCCTCTGTTCCAGACACCCAGAATAATCCCAGTGCGATGCTAAAAGTCGTGGTGGTGAGTCAGTCAGTCTCATTCAAATGTTATTTTCACATTCACGGTGTCACTCAATCAGCACTGCATATCGAATTTGATTAATTCTGATAAAATTACTGAGGGATGAGCTGATAAAATTACACACATTTTGTGAGAACATGGCAAACAGCACCATTGAACAGCAAAAAATGTTCCTCATTAGACAACATAATTTTTCAGGATGATCAAAATAACAGGTCAATTGAGGAGAGGCAGAACAACCAGAATGCTGTGCTGGATGACACACAGCTCCATCCCTTGCTGCAGCAGACCCAGGCGGTGGGTGCCAAAGCCTCAGAGGATGAGGACAATGGACTGGGCGACAGCCTCCCCAACACCACCAACTCCTCCCAGTCCAGTCTGTCTGCACTACCCTCAGCCCCCCTCCCCAGATCCTCCCCGCTTCCCAGCCCTTCGGCCATGAGGCAGCCTGGCACTGCGGCTGGGGTGAGAGCAGCTGCTCTGGTCATGCTCAGGCTAACTTACCTTCCCCTGTCTTCCCCCAAGCTCTTTTCTAACTCCATCCTTATAGTTCATTTACTACTCATCCTATTCTGGATCTGGTCTTACTTTCTTTTCATCTTTCTATTCTCTGCTCCATTAACTTACTGTTTGTTGAAAGCCACAGTTGTCTGATGTATGATAGTGTAACAGTTTAGCTTCCGTCCCTCTCCTCGCCCCAACCTGGGCTTGAACCAGGGACCCTCTGCACACATCAACAACTGACACCCCACGAAGCATCATTACCCATCGCGCCACAAAAGCTGTTGCAGAGCAAGGGGAACAACTACTTAAGGTCGCAGAGCGAGTGACGTCACCCGATTGAAACGCTATTAGCGCACACAACCGCTAACGAACTAGCCATTTCACATCGGTTACAATCGCATTAGTACACACAATTAATAATTAATCTTACGGTCAAATGGACGCTTAGCCACCATGTCCCATTTTGAAGTAGTGCTACTCCTTTTGCACCATCTTGACGAAGACTTACTAGGTCGTTCACCAGTTTTTTCTAGTGTGCATTTTTAGACTTGTTTTTGAAGATTTGCTGAACTATTGCTAATGGCCAAGCCCAAGCACATACAGTGCCTTCAGAAAGTATTCAGACCCTTTGACTTATTCCACATTTTGTTGTGTTACAGCCTGAATTCTAAATGGATTAAATCAAAAAAAAATCTCTCACACATCTACACACAGTACCCCATAATGACAAAGTGAAAACATGTTTTTAGAAATGTTTGCTGATTTATTGAGAATGAAATACAGAAATATCTAATTTACATGAGACACCCCTGAGTCCGATTACAGCTGTAAGTCCTTCTTGGTAATTCTAAGATATTTCCACACCTGGATTTTGTTATTTTCAGAATACTTCAAGCTCTGTCAAATTAGTTATTGATCATTGCAGATAACCATTTTCAGATCTTGCCAGAGATTTTCACGTAGATTTAAGTCAAAACTGTCAGTCAGCCACTCAGGAACATTCACTGTGTTCTTGGTAAGCAACTCTAGTGTAGATTTGGCCTTGTTTTAAGTTATTGTCCTGCTGAAAGGTGAATTAATCTCCCAGTGTCTGGTGAAAAGCAGACTGAACCAGCTTCCTCTAGGATTTTACCTGTGCTTAGCTTTTTTTATCCTGAAACTCTCCAGTCCTTAACGATTACCAGCATACCCATAACATGAGGCAGCCAACACTATGCTTGAAAATATTGAGAGTAGTACTCAGTAATGTGTTGTATTTGATTTTCCCCAAACATAACACTTTTTATTCAGGACAAAAATGGAATTTCTTTGCCACATTTTTTCAGTATTACTTCCTTGCCTTGTTGTGAACAGGATGCATGTTTTGGAATATTTGTATTCGGTACAGGCTTTTCACTGTCAACTAGGCTAGCATTGTGGAGTAACTAAAATGTGGTTGATCCGTCTTCAGTTGTCTCCTGTCACAGCCATTAAACTCTTAACTGTTTCAAAGTCACAGTTGGCCTTATGGTGAAATCCCTGAGCGGTTTCCTTCCTCTCCGGCAACTGTGTTAGGCAGGACGCCTGTATCTTTGTAGAGACTGAGTGTATTGATACATTTTACATTTACGTCATTTAGCAGACGCTCTTATCCAGAGCGACTTACAAATTGGTCCATTCACCTTATGATATCCAGTGGAACAACCACTTTACAATAGTACACCTATATCTTTTTGGTGGGGGGGGATTACTTAATCCTATTCCAGGTATCCTATACACCATCCAAAGTGTAATTAATAACTCCACCATGCTCAAAGGGATATTCAATGTCTGCTTTTTTTTTTTTTTTTACCAAACTAGCAATAGGTGCCTTTTGCGAAGCATTGGAAAACCTCCCTGGTCTTTGTGGTTGAATCTGTGTTTGAAATGCACTGCTCGACAGAGGGACCTTACAGATAATTGTATGTGTGGGGTATAGAGATAAGGTAGTCAGTCAGTCATTCAAAAATCATGTTAAATACTTTTATTGCACACGGAGTGAGTCCATGCAACTTATTATGTGAGTTGAGCACATTTTTATTTCTGAACTTCTTTAGGCTTGCAAAGGGGTTGAATGCTTATTGACTCAAGACATTTCAGCTTTTCTTTTTTAATTAATTTGCACAAAACATGTTTTTAAACATGCTTCCACTTTGACATTATAGGGTGTTTTGTTTTGGCCAGTGACAAAAAAAACTAAGTTTAATCCATTTTCAATTCAGGCTGTAACACAACCAAATGTGGAAAAAGCCAAGGGGTGTCAATACTTTCTGAAGGCATTGTAAATGTGATTTATAGATGCACATGCAGGGTCAAGGAAGGGATTAAGGGCAGAGACAAGAAGCCCAGAGCTGTTGTAGAGGTCCTTCCCCTACCCTCCTGCATGATCCTCCAAGAGTTAACTTCAGAGATAGTGCACAGGCCTAATTAAGGAGCCAGACTTATGTTTTAGGATTTATAACGAACCATGTTGTTTCTTTATTTCTATTTTTTTAGGAAAATGTTGTCCTCATAAAACTGGTTCCTTTGAATGGTGAGAGTATACCCTCTGTATTTTATGGTTTTAGACTAGTTAACATAAACTAATATTTATCCTAAGATGATAATACACTATTGAATGGTGGGCTTTGATGTAATGGTCTTGACATGCCTTTTTGTTTTCAGGTGATGAGTCCTTGAAGAAAAGTTTTGAACTTTTTGAAGAGCTGGATGTTCACTACCATAACAGATTCTTCAGGCACATCGGACTCTCTGACAACGCTATAAAAAGCACTGCGCACCTTCATCCTGAAGATCGAGTCTATGAACTGTTGAAAGTATGGTTGGAGAAAGTGGGCATGGAAGCTGACATGAATGACCTAATTAAAGCATTATTTTATTTTGGCCAAAGGTTATCAGCAGAAAATATTATTTCTAAAGCCATTGAAAATGGTTATTATGAATATGCAGAAAATGAAAAGTGAATGTATGCCTGCTTCTACGGAGTTATGGGGAAAATACAAAAAATACTTGGATAAGGTGTACAGTATGAGTCAGAACTGAGCCGTATGTGTGTCGTTAAATGATCCCAGGTACTTGCTGTTACAGGCCTATTGGCTTGCTGTTGAGTAATTTCCTCTGTACAGTTTCACACAGTGAACTGGTAGGCTATGCACTGGCTAGTGACTGTAGAGCTGGTGGTGGATGTTTAGTGTTTCACAACTTCAGTCCTCCAGTACCCCTAATGGCAAAACTCTGTTTTAGCCCTGGACAAGCACACCTGATTCAACTAATCATCAAACCCTCAATGAGTTGAATCAGGTGAGTTTGTAATGGACTACAGCAAAAAGTTGTGCTTTTGGGGTTACTGGAGCTGGGAAACACTGCTGTAAGGGTACAGGATTATATACACCGGATGTTGTCTACGCTGATGTAGTGCATAGTGATCGGGCCATTATGGACTGGCCTGAATGTATTTTAAACACCAAGGCTGCTTCCCAAATGGAACCCTATTACTTTTGACCAGGGCTCTGTTCAAAAGCAATGCACTATATAGGAAATAGGGTGGCATTTGGGAAGTACTCCCAGTGGTGTCTCTTGAAGAGTCGGCAATGAATGTAAAACACATATTTACACATGATCAAAAAATACATGTAATTATGAGATTTAAAAATATATTTTGGTCTTGTTGAGCAATAATTTATTGGTTGTTGTGGTTTTGTTTATTTGTATTGATGATGAACCTTGTGTAAAAACGATACTTTTATCTCAATTTAACTTCATCAGGAAATTTAAATGCTGTCACTGTCCATGAAATTGCAACAAAGTTCTGTCTTAACACTGATAATGCCAAAGTTCCTGTTGCTCCTTAAGCATAAAATGTGTGTATATATATATATATATATATATATATATATATATATATATATATTTATTTTAAACATGATTTATTTGAAGGATGTTTCAGTGTAACCAAGTGTTTAAAATGGCATTGACAATTTGGTATTTGTAAATGGGCAATGTTGATCAGGTCATGAGTTCAGAGCAGGTAGTTTCCACTAGGTGGCGCTATCTATGGAAATAATCTAGTCTTCTGCTGTCTAATGATGAGCTGCTATTCCCAGCCTGTAGTACTGTACACTGTATTTAGTGATGTAGTATTTAGCATGGCCTTTTTTAACATTGATGGAATGATTTTGGTTTGTCTTTTGCAATCATGAGACTATCTTCTCTCTACATTGTTAGCTATGTTCTTGTCTTCACAGATTGCCCTTCGGGACAGTTTCACTAACATTCAAGTATTTTCATATCTTCTCTGTTAGTTTACAGAATATTTCCTTGAGTTGGATCCAAAGTGCAGTTGCCTTGCCAGTGTCATTTTTAATATAACATTTCACACATGATGTATGTCAATATTTATTATTGTATGTCGATGTTCTTTACAACTAAATATTGTCTTTTTTTTTTTCGATAGAATTTTGATGGTAATGCATCAGTTTTGAAATAAATATTATTAAAATGTTATGCCATTTTCTAAATATGTCTAACTAGCACTCAAATGTACTAAAATGTTTCACGTGGATATCACTCAAAAGAGTATGCTTTTTGACATCAGAGAAAACGACATGGGTTGTTCTGTTGACATGTTCCGTGATGTCATAATTGTGTGTTATTCCAAGGGTCATTCTGAATCAATAAATTGTCAGAATAATAATAATAATAATAATAGATTTATTTTATATAGGTAGCTCTTTTAATTACATGTTGAATCTCAAAGTTGCTTTTATAAAGGAAAACAAAGGGGGGGAGAAAAAGGAAAACAATTTCACAAAACAAATGTAGGAGGATCTGGTTGTTCTTGGGTGATGGTCATCCACAGCCTTAGCAGCTTTCTCAACTGCTTATCTTCTATCTTGAGAGGAGGGAGCATAGATGGTACAGCCAGGCAGGGAGGTAGAGACATCTGACAGACAGGCCCCGGAGCTCTTCATCAGGCACCTTGTCATTTTCGATAGTCACAGTTCCTCCTCCGTAGATCAGTGTCCACTACTGAAATGTAGCATCCACCTGGGTGATGCTTCGGCGGCTGTAAAAGTGCTGGTAAGACCACCTCAACAATAGAAGCAGGCCTGGACTCAGCACCTGTACTTGGTGTGAGGATGGCAAACAACACTTCATTTGACTTCAACCGCTGCACCGCCAGGCAGCTCATCCAGCTGACTGGCATTACATTGGGCAATTCCAGTAGATTGGTGAGCTTCAGGAACCACCAACGCAGAGGCAAGACCATCCCGGAGAGAAAACAGAAATAGGCAGAGTGATGTCTTCTCCGAACAGTGATGTGTCTTCTCAGAATGTCTTTTCTCAGAACAGTTATGTGTCTTCTCAGAGCAGTGATGTGTTTTCTCAGAATAGTCCAGCAGGTGGCAGTGGCACACAGCACCCTACAGGGAATGATTCTACCCATGTGTCTAGCAACAGGGAATGACACTACCCATGTGTCTGTAGCTACAAGGGATGACCCTACCCATGTGTCTGTAGCTACAGGGAATGGCCCTACCCATGTGTCTGTAGCTACAGGGAATGACCCTACCCATGTGTCTGTAGTTACAGGGAATGGCCCTACCCATGTGTCTATAGCTACAGGGAATGATCCTACCCATGTGTCTGTAGCTACGAATGTTCCTACACATGTGTCAGTGGCAACAGGAACTGAGCAACAGGAGAGCACATCCTCCTCACAGAGCAAAAGCAAAGCTGTGGAACTGGGGCAAGCCAGCCAAACCACATTTCTAGACCCTCCAGAGTCCATTACACATGGAGACTACTCTTTGCTTACGTTCAAAAGGGACTACGTCCTGCGTTTGCGGATGGTTATTTTAAATGTTTTCCAATTTGTCTGTTTTTGATGTTGGAAGAATGGGTGGGTTTTCTTCAGATTCATGGATACTTGTAATCTGCCTTTGTTGTTTGGAATCCCCAGCTTGCCTCATCTTTCCACCAAAATAATAAAAGTGACTGTTCTTCTTCTGCACTTTTAAAGGTGTCATTCTACTCAAGTATGTTAGTAATGAGCGGTAATAATTTGAGACTATTATTAGGTTTGGTCATTTCTTCATGAGTTGCATCTTCCACCTGTTGGTCTCTACCTTTTATATTTATGTGAATTACTGATTTCATCTGTATTCTCTGGTAAAAATACTCATTGGTTTATCATTGTCTTCGACAGTTTTTTCATTTTTGCTATCTCCATATGGCTTAGCCAGTAATGTATTTGCTGCTGAGTCAGTGATAGCATTTCCAGGAGCTTGGAGATAAGAATAATCTGTAACATTACCTTCATTATGAACAAGAATTCTCTCTGAATATCTCTTTAAACCTGTACAATGAATCAATCCCCACACATGGAGCAGCTAGGGTGAGTCTACACTGAGTGTATAAAATATTAAGAACACCTTCCTAATATTGAGTTGCATATTCTTGATATGGATCATTCTTGATAAACACGGGAAACTGTTGAGCGTGAAAAACCCAGAGTTGCAGTTCTTGACACAAAATGGTGTGCCTGGCACCAACTACCATACCCCGTTCAAAGGCACTTAAATATTTTGTCTTGCCTATTCACCCTCTGAATGGCACACACACAATCCATGTCTCAAGGCTTAGAAATCCTCCTTTAACCTCTCCTCCCCTTCATCTACACTGATTGAAGTGGATTTAATAACAAGTTACATCAATAAGGGAGCATAGCTTTCACCTAGATTCACCTGGTCAATCTATGTCAAGGAAAGAAAGGTGTTCATAATGTTTTGTATACTTAATGTATGTCTACGGTGTTCAATATGATCCTTCTCATCCTCAGACGTCTGGTCACACTTTATTTGGATAGTCTACAGATGGACTATCCGGACTATCAACAAACTGTTATCTTTTGATAAGCAACCATCTGTTGATAAGCAACTGCTTGCTAATGAAAAAATGTGGGTAAGGTTAGGTTTATTATAAGGATTAGGGTTAGGGTTAGAGCTAGGGTAAGGATTAAGTTGAGAGTTAGGGTAAGGGTTAGGGCTAGGTTTAGTAGATACAGTGGCTTGCGAAAGTATTCACCCCCCTTTGCATTTTTCATTTTGTTGCCTTACAACCTGGAATTAAAATAGATTTTTGTGGGGTTTGTATCATTTGATTTTACACAACAAGCCTACCACTTTGAAGATGCAAAATATTTTAAAATCTGAAACAAACAAGAAATAAGACAAGTAAGCCACTTTTTTTGAAATAAGACAAATAAGCCACTTTTTGCAGCAATTACAGCTGCAAATCTCTTGAGGTATGTCTCTATAAGCTTGGCACATCTAGCCACTGGGATTTTTGCCCATTCTTCAAGGAAAAACTGCTCCAGCTCCTTGAAGTTGGATGGGTTCTGCTGGTGTACAGCAATCTTTAAGTCATACCACAGATTCTCAATTGGATTGAGGTCTGGCTTTGACCATGTCATTCCAAGACATTTAAATGTTTCCCCTTAAACCACTTGAGTGTTGCTTTAGGAGTATGCTTAGGGTCATTGTAATACTGGAAGGTGAACCTCCGTCCCAGTCTCAAATCTCTGGAAGATTGAAACAGTTTTCCCTCAAGAATTTCCCTGTATTTAGTGCCATCCATCATTCCACCGGTCTAATGTCCATTGGTTGTGTTTCCTGGCCCAAGCAAGTCTCTTCTTCTTATTGGTGTCCTTTAGTAGTGGTTTCTTTTCAGCAATTCAACCATGAAGGCCTGAAGCTGTGTGCCAGAAAAGGAAAGAACTGATCACAGCCATGAAAGCTGCCAGAGCGCGTGAGGACCTTGATTGCATCCACTATGACAGGCTCATTGTCTACCCTCCCTCCCAGAAGCCTGGAAAGGATGAGAGATCCAAGCCTATGGGTTCGTAGCTTCAACCCCGCAGAACACACACACACACCAATTGATTAATGGACTGCTGAATGTATATTTTTTTTCTCTTGCTTTGTCTGCTCTTTTCAGTATTATGTCTATCTCTGATAAGCTTCCCAGGAAAGGGCTGAAAATAGCCCAAATTAATATATGTAGCCGTAAAAATAAGGTTCATGAAATCAATAACTTGCTAACACCAGATAACATTCATATATTAGCCCTTTCTGAGACTCACTTAGATAATTTATTTGATGATACATCAGTAGTAATACAAGGATATAACATCTATAGAAGAGACAGAAAGGCTTATGGGAGAGCTGTTGCTGTATATATTCAGAGCCATATCCCTGTAATGCTTGGATAAGATCTTATGTCAAGTGTTATTGAAGTGTTGTGGTTGCAGGTTACCTTGGCACATCTAAAGCCTTCTCTTGTGGGGTGTTGCTATAGGCCACAAAGTGCTAACAGTCAGTATCTAAATAATATGTGTGAAATGCTTGATAGTGTATGTGATGTAAACAGAGAGCTCTACTTTCTTGGGGACCTGAATAATGACTGGTTTTCATCAAGCTGTCCACTCAAGAGCTTCTTCTCAAGCGCTCAAGAGGTTATTCTTACTGTAACCAGTGCCTTTAATCTGATTCAGGTTATTAATCAACCTACCAGGGTGTTTACAAACACTACAGGAACAAGATCATCCACATTTATCGATCACATTTTTACTAATGCTATTGAACTTTGTTCTTTGAGCTGTATCCGTACCCATTGGATGCAGTGATCACAATATACTGGCTATATCCAGGAAAGCCAAAGTTACAATAGCTGGGCTTAAAATAATGTATAAGAGATCATACAAAAGATTTTGCTGTGACTCTTATGTGGATGATGTTAAAAATATTTGTAGTCTGATGTGATTAATGAGGAGCATCCAGATGCTGCACTTAATGAATTTATGAAATTGCTCCTTCCAATTATTGATAAACATGCACCTGTTAAGAAACTGACTGTAATAACTGTTAAGTCTCCATGGATTGATGAAGAATTGTATGGTTGAAAGAGATGGGGCAAAAGGAGTGGCTAATAAGTCTGGCTGCACATCTGACTGGCTTACTTACTGCAAATTGAGAAATGATACGACTAAACTCAACAAAAAGAAAAAGAAACTTTATTATGAAGCCAAGATCAATGATATAAAGAATGATGGAAAAAAACTTTGGAGTGCTTTAAATGAAATTCTGGGCAGGAAGACAAATTCAAGTCCATCTTTCATCGAATCAGATTGCTTAATTCATCACAAAACCATTTAATGTTGCATATTATTTTAATGATTATTTCATCGGCAAAGTGGGAAAACTTAGGCAGAAACTGCCAACAACAAACAGTGAGCAACTGTATTCATGCATACAAAAAAACAAATAATGAAAGAAAAGCATTGCAAGTTTTAATTTTGTAAAGTTAGTGTGGGAGAGGTGGAAAATGTATTGTTATCGATCAATAATGACAAGCCTCCTGGCATTGACAACTTAGATGGAAAGCTATGGAGGATAGTAGCTGACTCTATAGCCACTCCTATCTCTCATATTTTTAATCTGAGCCTAGAGGAAAGTCTTTGTCCTCAGGCCTGGAGGGAAGCCAAAGTAATTCCGCTAACCAAGAGTGGTAAAGCAGCCTTTACTGGTTCTAACAGCAGAACTATAAGCTTTCTGAGAGCTTTTAGCAAACTGTTGGAAAAAATACAAATAACAGCAGACTTTCACCATGCTTATAGAGAAGGGCACTCAACATGTACTGCACTGACACAAATGACTGATGATTGGTTGAAAGAAATTGATAATAAGAGGATTATGGGAGCTGTACTGTTAAATTTCAGTGCAGCCTTTGATATTACTGACCAAAACCTGATGTTGAAAAAACGTATGTGCTATGGCTTTTCAACCTTTGCCATATTGTGGATTCAGAGCTATCTATCTAATAGAACTCAAAGGGTTTTCTTTAATGGAAGCATCTCTAATGTCAAACATGTAAAGTGTGGTGTACCGCAGGGCAGCTCTCTAGGCCCTCTACTCTTTTCTATTTTTACCAATGACCTGCCATTGGCATTAAACAAAGCACGTGTGTCCATGTATGCTGATGATTCAACCATATACGCATCAGCAACCACAGCTAATGAAGTCACTGAAACCCTTAAAACCTCTTGAGGATACCCTAGGATAGGGGGCGCCACAGCGCATTTTGAAAAAAAATCGTTCCCATTTTCAACGGCCTACTAATCAAACTCAGAAGATAGGGCATGCATATACTTATTATATATGGATAGAAAACACTCTAAAGTTTCTAAAACTGTTTGAATGGTGTCTGTGAGTATAACAGAACTCATTTGGCAGGCAAAACCCTGAGACATTTTCTGACAGGAAGTGGATACCTGATGTGTTGTATTGACTTTAAACCTATCCCATTGAAAAACACAGGGGTTTAGGAATATTTTGGCACTTCCTATTGCTTCCACTAGATGTCGCCAGTCCTTTCACAGTGGTTTGAGCCTTATAGAGTCAAAACTCAGTGAATGACAGGAGTTTGAAATTGGTCACAGGGGATGGGCCATCACCATTATGACGCCGGCGGCCATGTCTGCCCCCACCTTTGGAAACGGTTTTAAAGGCAATGAAATCATCCCCCTCGAATCTTATTGGCTCTCTTGGTGTTAGAGGCCCTGAACATTTATTTTATACAACGTTTGACATGTTTGAACGAACCTACATGCGCGAGGATTGCTTTCAGTATGAAGTGCAGAGCTGCGTTTGGAGAGAGCCATAGGACGCGCTACCAACATCAGGCTAATGGAACGTGAAGTATGGACTTTTTGACCGAAAATACATCTGTTGTGGACCTGGGATGCTTTCTGATGAAGACAACTAAAGGTAGGCGATTATTGACAATATTATTGAAGATGAGATGGTTCATACTGTTGCGTCCAAGATGGCGCCGAGCACTGTATATTAGCTGATTTTCTGAGTATCGCATCTCCTTTTATCGCAAAGTGTGATTACCCAGTAAAGTTAATTTAAAATCTGGTATGACGGGTGTTCTCAAGAGATATTCATCTATAAATGTTAGATTGACAATATACATTTAAAAAATCGTTATAGTATAGCAATTTATTGAAACGTAGCATTGTTTACCGGGACGCTTTTGAGGGGAAATTAGGTAGTCAACGTCAGACAGAGATGTAAAATGCTGTTTTTATATATAAATATGACCTTTATTGAACAAAAGAATGCATGCATTGTATAACATGATGTCCTAGGGGTGCCATCTGATGAAGTTTGTAAAAGGTTAGTGCTACATTTAGCTGTTTATTGATAATATGTGATGGAAGTGGTTGGTCGGAAAATGGCTATGAAGCTGCTTTTTACGATGGACTCATCTAATATAATCTAATGATTTGCTTTTCCTGTAAAACCTTTTTGAAATCGGACGACGTGGGTCGATTCAGGAGAGGTGTATCTATAAAAAAAAAAAATATATATTTTTTATTTTTGTAAAAAATTATGATAATTTTTTAATGCTAATTGGCGATATGATTTTTCGCTGGATTTTGATCCCGCTAACGGGATCAGATGCTCAAGAGGTTATTAACAAAGAGTTGCAGTCTGTTTTGGAATGGGTGGCCAGTAATGAACTGGTCCTGAACATCTCTAAAACTAAGAGCATTGTATTTGGTACAAATAATTCCTTAAGTGCTAGACCTCAGCTAAATCTGGTCATGAATGGTGTGGCTGTTGAACAAGTTGAGGAGACTAAATTACTTGGCGTTACCTTAGATTGTAAACTGTCAGGTCAAAAAATATAGATGCAATGGTTGTAAAGATGGGGAGAGGTCTAGTAATAATAAAGAGATGCTCTGCTTTTTTGACACCACACTCCAAAAAGCAAGTTCTGCAGGCTCTAGTTTTGTCTAATCTTGATTATTGTCCAGTCGTGTGGTCCAGTGCTGCAAGGAAAGACCTAGTTAGGCTGCTGCTGGCCTAGAACACAGTGGCACTTTTGCTCTTAATTGTAATCAGAGGCTGATATAAATACTATGCATGCCAGTCTCTCTTGGCTAAGAATTAAGGAGAGACTGACTGCATCACTTCTTCTTTTTATAAGAAACATTAATGTGTTGAAAATCCCAAATTGGTTGCATAGTCAACTTACACACTGCTCTGACACACACACAGTCCCCAAATCCAGAACAAATTCAAAAAAGGGTACAGTATTATATAGAGCCCTTTTGCATGGAACTTCATTCCATCTCATATTGCTAAAAAAAACAGCAAACCTGGTTTCAAAGAACAGATAAAGCAACACCTCGTGGCACAACGCATTTCCCCTATTTGACCTAGATAGTTTGTGTGTATGCATTGACATATAGGCTACGTGTGCCTTTAATTTTTTTTATGTAGTTCTGTTCTTGAGCTATTCTTGTCTATTGATGTCTTTTAATATGCCATTCTGTATTATGTTTCATGTTTTGTGTGGACCCCAGGAAGAATAGCTGCTGCTTTTGCAACAGCTAATGGGGATCCTAATAAAATACCAATTACAATACCAAAAAATACGAAATACCAATTCATGCAGTCTCCTCTGAACAGTTGATGTTGATGTTGAGATGTATCTGTTCCTTGAACTTTGTGAAGCATTTATTTAGGCTGCAATCTGAGGTGCAGTTAACTCTACCGAACTTGTTCTCTGCAGCAGAGGTAACTCTGGGTCTTCCTTTCCCATGGCGGTCCTCATGAGAGCCAGTTTCATCATAGTGCTTGATGGTTTTTGCGACTGCACTTGAAGAAACTTTCAAAGTTCTTGACATTTTCCGTGTTGACTGACCTTCATGTCTTAAATCAATTATGAACTGTCATTTCTCTTTGCTTATTTGAGCTGTTCTTGCCATAATATGGACTTGGTCTTTTACCAAATAGTGCTTTCTTCTGTATATCACCCCTACCTTGTCACATCAACACTGATTGGATCAAACACATTAAGGAGGAAAGAAATTCCACAAATTAACTTTTAACAAGGCACACCTGTTAATTGAAATGCATTCCAGGTGACTACCTCATGAAGCTGGTTGAGAGAATGCCAAGAGTGTGCAAAGCTGTCATCAAGGCAAAGGGTGGCTACTTTGAAGAATCTAAAAACTAAAATATATTTTAATTTGTTTAACACTTTTTTGGTTACTACATGATTCCATATTTGTTATTTCATAGTTTTGATGTCTTCACTATGATTCTACAATGTAGAAAATAGGAAAAATGAAGAAAAACCCTTGAATGAGTAGGTGTGTCCAAACTTTTGACTGGTACTGTATGTGTATGCAACCGGTGCAATGTGTAGCACAGGAGGGTATGAAATCGGAGTTTGAAGGCTAACAAAAGTAGTTCCCCAGGGCTCAATTTTACATCCGATCCGTTTTACACTGTATATAAATGATTTAAGGAAGACTGTTGACTCTGCAAATCTCCATCTGTATGCCGACGACAATTATTTATTCTAGTGCATCTAATATTGAGAAGGCTTTTCAGGACTTACAGTTGGATTTTGTCGTTATTCAAAGGCATCTTTTCGAATTGAAACTTGTGCTTAATGCAAGGAAAACAAATTATATTGTCTTCTCTTCTCTGAAAGTAAACATATGGAGTCACTTGCAGATTTTAACTATATAAGGCCAGCAAATTGATATAGTCACCTCCTATAAGTATCTTGGGATTTGGTTAGATGAAATGCTACATTTTAAACAATACGTTGATAACTTGACTGAAGTTAAAATTGGGTTTCTATTTTAGTAAAAAATCTTGATTTTTTAATCAGTGCTGAATTATTGCGATATTGTCTATAGGCAGGCCTCAGCAAGTACCTTAAACAAATCTGGACACAGTGGATCATGCCGATTTTTTACAATTGCTACATCACTCACCCACTTGCAGATTTTAACTATAAAAGGCCAGAAAATTGATAAGGCCACCTATCAGTTTTGCAAGCACAGACTGGAATACTGGATTTTTCCGATGGCATTCAGAAGTACACCACATCAGTCACTGACTTCATCAATAAGTGCATCGATGACGTCATCCCCACAGTGACCATATGTACATAACCCAACCAGAAGCCATGGTTGGATTATGTTCCCTGTGGCTCAGTTGGTAGAGCATGGTGTTTGCAATGCCTGCATGGTGTGTGCAATGCCAGGGTTGTGGGTTCGATTCCCACGGGGGCCAATACAAAAAACCTTTAAAAAAATGCATGA
This sequence comes from Salmo salar, assembly GCF_965601325.2. Lineage (NCBI taxonomy): Eukaryota > Metazoa > Chordata > Actinopteri > Salmoniformes > Salmonidae > Salmo > Salmo salar. Next base: position 35,973,950 of record NC_138310.1, on the reverse strand, counting down.
AATTAAATGTATGCATTCACTACTGTAAGTCGCTCTGGATAAGAGCGTCTGCTAAATGACTAAAATGTAAATGTAAAAATGTTGCGGTATCTATGCATTGTACGCATTGAGCTAATAGTTGCCTCCCTACAATCATCCTGATGGAACATGCCATTTGTTGCCCCTTTCTTTTTTTTCTTTTTACCCCTTTTTCACCCCAATTTTGTGATATCCAATTGGTAGTCACGGACTACCGCACATTGGTGGGGCTGCAACTCCCGTACGGACTCGGAACAGGCGAAGGTTGAGAGCCATGCGTCCCCAGAAACACGACCCTGCCAAGCCGCACGCCAGCCGCACCAATGTGTCAGAGGAAACACCGTAAATCTAGCGACCGAGGTCAGCTTGCAGGCGCTCTGCCCGAAACAAGGAGTCGCTAGAGAGCGATGGGACAAGGAAATCTCGGCTGGCCAAACCCTCCCCTTGCCCGGACGACTGTGGGCCAATTGTGCGCCACCTCATGGGTCTCCCGGTCACAGCCGACTGTGACACAGCCTGATATCGAACCCATGTAGTGATGCCTCAAGCACTGCAATGCAGTGCTTTAGACAGCAGCACCACTCGGGAAGTATGTTCTCCCCTTTCTATCCTTCCCATGGAATTGCAATGGGAAAAAGGTTGCCAGAAACCACTAGCCACTGGAGGTTCATTACACAATTAGCAAGTATTAAACTGTTGCTACCTGTTAACAGACACGCATCTCTCTACTGTATCCCTCACTTATTCACTTCTCGACTTTGAATATGAAAATATGATTAAAACCATGCTGGATCATCACCATAAACCTAGGAATGCTTCACTTCTCCACTTCTCTCTTCGCCTACCCAGATACTGTGCATGTAGAGTTGAAGTCGGAAGTTTACATACACCTTAGCCAAATACATTTCAACTCAGTTTTTCACAATTCCTGACATTTAATCATAGTAAAAATTCCCTGTTTTAGGTCAGTTAGGATCACCACTTTATTTTGAGAATGTGAAATGTCAGAATAATAGTAGAGAGAATGATTTATTTCAGCTTTTATTTCTTTCGTCACATTCCCAGTGGGTCAGAAGTTTACATACACTGAATTAGTATTTGGTAGCATTGCCTTTAAATTGTTTAACTCTTGGGTTAAACGTTTCAGGTAGCCTTCCATAACCTTCCATCAATAAGTTGAGTGAATTTTGGCCCATTCCTCCTGGCATGACCTTGGCCTGTGGGTGAGGTTTATTTTTTATTTATTCATTTCACCTTTATTTAACCAGGTAGGCAAGTTGAGAACAAGTTCTCATTTACAATTGCGACCTGGCCAAGATAAAGCAAAGCAGTTCGACAACATACAAAAACACAGTTACACATGGAGTAAAACAACATACAATCAATAATACAGTAGAAAAAAATAAGACTATATATAATGTGAGCAAATGTGAGATAAGGGAGGTAAAGGCAAAAAAGGCCATGGTGGCAAAGTAAATAAAGTATAGCAAGTAAAACACTGGAATGGTAGATTTGTAATTTGAAGAAAGTTCAAAGTTAGAATATAAATAATATGGTGCAAAGGAGCAAAATAATAAATAAAATAAATAAATACAGTAGGGGAAGAGGTAGTAGTTATGGCTAAATTATAGATGGGATATGTACAGGTGCAGTGATCTGGGAGCTGCTCTGATAGCTGGTGCTTAAAGCTAGTGAGGGAGATAAGTGTGTCCAGTTTCAGAGATTTTTGTAGTTCGTTCCAGTCATTGGCAGCAGAGAACTGGAAGGAGAGATTGCCAAAGGAGGAATTGGCTTTAGGGGTGACCAGAGAGATATACCTGCTGGAGCGCGTGCTACAGGTGGGTGCTGCTATGGTGACCAGTGAGCGGAGATAAGGGGGGACTTTACCTAGCAGGGTCTTGTAGATGACCTGAAGCCAATGTGTTTGGCGACGATTATGAAGCGAAGGCCAGCCAACGAGAGCGTACAGGTCGCAGTGGTGGGTAGTATATGGGGCTTTGGTGACAAAACGGATGGCACTGTGATAGACTGCATCCAGCTTGTTGAGTAGGGTATTGGAGGCTATTTTGTAAATGACATCGCCGAAGTCGAGGATTGGTAGGATGGTCAGTTTTACGAGGGTATGTTTGGCAGCATGAGTGAAGGATGCTTTGTTGCGAAATAGGAAGCCAATTCTAGATTTAACTTTGGATTGGAGATGATTGATGTGAGTCTGGAAGGAGAGTTTACAGTCTAACCAGACACCTAGGTATTTGTAGTTGTCCACAAATTCTAAGTCAGAACCGTCCAGAGAAGTGATGCTGGATAGGCGGGCAGGCGCAGGCAGCGATCGGTTGAAGAGCATGCATTTAGTTTTACTTGTATTTAGGAGCAGTTGGAGACCACGGAAGGAGAGTTGTATGGCATTGAAGCTCGTCTGGAGGGTTGTTAACACAGTGTCCAAAGAAGGGCCAGAAGTATACAGAATGGTGTCGTCTGCATAGAGGTGGATCAGAGATTCACCAGCAGCAAGAGCGACATCATTGATGTATACAGAGAAAAGAGTTGGCCCAAGAATTGAACCCTGTGGTACCCCCATAGAGACTGCCAGAGGTCCGGACAGCAGGCCCTCCGATTTGACACACTGAACTCTATCAGAGAAGTAGTTGGTGAACCAGGCGACGCAATCGTTTGAGAAACCAAGGCTACTGAGTCTGCCGATGAGGATGTGGTGATTAAAACCTCTTGGGGCTAGGTGGGACGCTAGCGTGCCACCCGTGGTGCACTCCATCAACAGCAGGTGCATTTCAAGAGCGGCAAATTTGAATCCAAATAAATGTCAAAATTCAAATTTTTCACAAATACAACTATTTTACACCATTTGAAAGATAAACATCTCCTTAATCTAACCACGTTTTACGATTTCAAAAAGGTTTTACGGCGAAAGCATAAATTTCGAGTATGTTAGGACAGTACATTTACAAGAGTTGTGTGTAATGTTTTGTCAAGTCAAAGACAGGGTCACCAAAACCATAAAACCAGCTAAAATGATGCACTAACCTTTTACAATCTCCATCAGATGACACTCCTAGGACATTATGTTAGACAATGCATGCATTTTTAGTTCTATCAAGTTCATATTTATATCCAAAAACAGCGTTTTACTATGGCATTGATGTTGAGGAAATCGTTTCCCTCCAATAACCGGCAGTCAAGTCAGCGTCACAAATTAAATAATTAAAATTAGAAAACATTGGTAAAATATTATATTGTCATTTAAAGAATTATAGATTTACATCTCTTGAACTCAATCAACTTGCCAGATTTAAAAATAACCTTACTGGGAAATCACACTTTGCAATAATCTGAGCACTGCGCCCAGAAAAATACGCGTTGCGATACAGACTAGACGTCATGTTGGGGAGATCTAAAATCGAAAATACTATGTAAATAATCCATTACCTTTGATTCTCTTCATCAGATGTCACTTCCAGGTATCACAGGTCCATAACGAATGTAGTTTTGTTCAAAAAAGCTCATCATTTATGTCCAAAAATCTCCGTCTCGTTAGCACATGATGTAAGCCAGCCGGACTTCTCGTCATGAACGAGGGGAAAAAATATATTTCCGTTCGTTCAAACATGTCAAACGTTGTATAGCATAAATCATTAGGGCCTTTTTTAACCAGAACATGAATAATATTCAAGGTGGACGAATGCATACTCTTTTATAACGTATTTGAACGAGGGTACCCAACATGAACTCGCGCGCCAGGTGTCTAATGGGACATCATCGTTCCATGGCTCTTGTTCGGTCAGATCTCCCTCCAGAAGACTCAAAACACTTTGTAAAGGCTGGTGACATCTAGTGGAAGCAATAGGAAGTGCCAAAATATTCCTAAACCCCTGTGTTTTTCAATGGGATAGGTTTAAAGTCAATACAACACATCAGGTATCCACTTCCTGTCAGAAAATGTCTCAGGGTTTTGCCTGCCAAATGAGTTCTGTTATACTCACAGACACCATTCAAACAGTTTTAGAAACTTTAGAGTGTTTTCTATCCATATATAATAAGTATATGCATATTCTAGTTACTGGGTAGGATTAGTAACCAGATTAAATCGGGTACATTTTTTTTATCCAGACGTGCAAATGCTGCCCCCTAGACCCAACAGGTTAACAGAGTCAAAAGCTTTGGCCAGGTCAATGAATACGGCAGCACAGTATTGTTTCTTATCGATGGCGGTTACGATGTCGTTTAGGACCTTGAGCGTGGCTGAGGTGCACCCATGACCAGCTCTGAAACCAGATTGCATAGCGGAGAGGGTGCGGTGGGATTCGAAATGGTCGGTAATCTGTTTGTTGATTTGGCTTTCGAAGACCTTAGAAAGGCAGGGTAGGATGGATATAGGTCTGTAGCAATTTGGATCAAGAGTGTCACTTCCTTTGAAGAGGGGGATGACAGCAGCTGCTTTCCAATCTATGGGAATCTCAGACGACACGAAAGAGAGGTTGAACAGGCTAGTAATAGGGGTTGCAATAATTTCGTCAGATAATTTTAGAAAGAAAGGGTCCAGATTGTCAAGTCCAGCTGATTTGTAGGGTTCCAGATTTTGCAGCTCTTTCAGAACATCAGCTGAATGGATTTGGGAGAAGGAGAAATGGGGGAGGCTTGGGCGAATAGCTGTGGGGGGTGCAGTGCTGTTGAATGCAGTAGGGGTAGTTAGGTGGAAAGCATGGCCAGCTGTAGAAAAATGCTTATTGACATTTTCAATTATAGTGGGCTTATCGGTGGTGACAGAGTTTCCTATCCTCAGTGCAGTGGGGAGGAGGTGTTCTTATTCTCCATGGACAATGTCCCAGAACTTTTTAGAGTTTGAGTTGCAGGAAGAAAATTTCTGTTTGAAAAAGCTAGCCTTGGCGTTTCTAACTGCCTGTGTGTATTGGTTTCTAACTTCCCTGAAAAGTTGCATATCGCGGGGGCAGTTTGATGCTAATGCAGAACGCAACAGGATATTTTTGTGTTGGTTAAGGGCAGTCAGGTCTGGGGAGAACAAAGGGCTATATCTGTTCCTGGTTCTAAATTTCTTGAAAGGGGCATGCTTATTTAAGATGGTGAGGAAGGCATTTAAAAAAAATAACCAGGCAACCTCTACTGACGGGATGAGGTCAATATCCTTCCAGGATACCAGGGCCAGGTCGATTAGAAAGGCTTGCTCGTTGAAATGTTTCAGGGAGCGTTTGACAGTGATGAGTGGAGGTCGTTTGACCGCTGACCCATTACGGGTGCATGCAATGAGGGCAGTGATCGCTGAGATCTTGGTTGAAAACAGCAGAGGTGTATTTAGAGGGCACGTTGGTTAGGATGATATCTATGAGGGTGCCAGTGTTTGCAGCTTTGGGGTTGTACCTGGTGGGTTCATTAATAATTTGTGTGAGATTGAGGGCATCAAGCTTGGATTGTAGGATGGCTGGGGTGTTAAGCATGTCCCAGTTTAGGTCACCTAGTAGCACGAGCTCTGAAGATAGATGGGGGGCAATCAGTTCACATATGGTGTCCAGAGCACAGCTAGGGGCCGAGGGGGGTCTATAGCAGGCGGCGACGGTGAGAGACTTGTTTTTGGAGAGGTGGATTTTTAAAAGTAGAAGTTCAATTTGTTTGGGTACAGACCTGGATAGCAGGACAGAGCTCTGCAGGCTATCTCTGCAGTAGATTGCAACACCGCCCCCTTTGGTCGTTCTATCTTGTCTGAAAACGTTGTAGTTAGGGATGAAGATTTCAGAGCTTTTGGTGGACTTCCTAAGCCAAGATTCAGACACAGCTAGGACATCCAGGTTGGCAGAGTGTGCTAAAGCAGTGAATAAAACAAACTTAGGGAGGAGGCTTCTAATGTTAACATGCATGAAACCAAGGCTATTACGGTTACAGAAGTCATCAAAAGAGAGCGCCTGGGGAGTAGGAGTGGAGCCAGGCACTGCAGGGCCTGGATTCACCTCTACATCCCCAGAGGAGCAGAGAAGAATAAGTATGAGGGTACGGCTAAAAGCTATAAGAATTGGTCGTCTGTGACGTCCAGAATAGAGAGAAAAAGGAGCAGGTTTCTGGGGGCGATAAAATAGCTTCAAGGTATAATGTACAGACAAAGGTAGGGTGGGATGTGAATACAGAGGAGGTAAACCTAGGCATTTAGTGATGATGAGAGAGATATTGTCTCTAGAAACATCATTGAAACCAGAAGATGTCATAGCATGTGTGGGTGGAGGAACTGAGAGGTTGGATAAGGTATAATGAGCAGGGCTAGAGGCTCTACAGTGAAATAAGCCAATAAACACTAACCAGATCAGCAATGGACATTGCGTATTGACATTAAGGAGAGACATGCTTAGCCGAGTGATCAAAGGGTCCAGTGAGATTCAGACAGCTAGCCGGGCCATAGGTAGCAAGCTGGTGGAAGATGGAGGGAGGTCTGTTTTTAGCCACCTCGTGCGTTTCCGTCTGTGGGTTAGTGGGGTTCCGTGTGGAAGGGGGGACCAGTCCAAGTTGGCAAAATAGTTAGTTATAGTGGCCCAAGAAAAGTGTCCGATAGACCTATTCAGATCGCAGCCGATAAGACAGCTAACGATTAGTGGGCCGCAGATGGGCGATCAGGTTACGTCGCGACGGAGGGGCCAGTTGGATAACTCCCTCGGGCAGATAACGTCGGTGGTCCAGTCGTGAAGGCCCGATGGGGCTCCGCATCGGCAGTAAAACGGGTCAGGATAGGTGATTGTAGCCCAGGAGACACTTCAGCTGGCTAGCTCAGGAAAAGCCCACGAGTGGCTGACGGAAATCTTCAGCTGGCTAGCTCCGGAATAATGTGTGTTAATTCCGGGACCGACGTTGCCAATAGTCACTCAGGTAGCAGCTAGTTAGCGGCAAGATCCAGGTGTAAATGTCCAGAGCCTGCGGTAGAAATCGGGGGAAAGGAGAGATAATAGGTCTGGTATGCTCTGGTCTGAGTCGCGCTGTACAAAAACTGGCGATAGCTTTTCGAGCTAATGGATAGCTGAACTCCAACGTTAGCCAGTGAAAATGGCTAACCTCTGGCTAGCTTCTGTTGTGGATTTCAGATTTGAGGTAAATAATACTTTATTTTTTAAATTGGTGAGGCGGTTGCAGGAGAGTGCTTTGAGGTTGAGTTTTTAGAAGAAAAAATGTAAAAAGATATGCGAAGAAAAATATGTAAATATATATATACACGGGACACGACAAGAGGAGGGTAAAGGACGTCTGAACTGCTACGCCATCTTGGATTTGAAGATGATGTTTATGACCCCCCCCCATAAATACCTTTCTCCTAAGCATTGGTACTTAATGAATATGATGCCAGATCAGTTGGCATCTGAGACATTATTACTGATGATAGGACGACAAACTGTATCTTGGAAAGTCTACACATTCTATTTATCAGATTCACATGGAATTGTTGTGCAATTTAAATGCTTAATATGAAACTATTTGTGAAAAGTTAAAATGTAATTTTAGCTTCCAAATGAGAGAATTGGGTTTTCATAAGGTTAAAGCTATGCTCACTCAGTGGCCCCGCCCATGTGAAGAGACATTGGTTGTAAACTATGAAACATGCCCTATCTCCTACCACTATATAAAGCCCTTGACAAAAATGTAACTTTATGTTCCGAGGACATTAGGGCGACAGTCCTACGTTAAAAGGGCTCAGATAATAAGCTGTTCCAAGGACGTGTGGACTTGAGGTCCCCACGTTGAAAGGACAAGGACCACCTACAGAACTAAGCCAACCTTAGAGAACCTAACAAAATTAGCATCAAATTTCAATGTGAAGGTGACGACCTACACCACGGAAGGATGAATTTTGACTATACCAGCCAGAATTTGGCATGAGCTTAAAAGTATGATAACTTGGTATGAACTTTGAACTCTTATTCACTCCAGAAGTGATACCTCCTAGCCGTTGAGTTAGCAGCAGTCGCTAAACGTGGGCTAGGACAGGACGGACAGAGTATTCATTCTACCACGCTCCAGTTCACCACTAGACATTCTTCGGAGGACCAGAGATCGATAAAGGACAAACTGGCCTTCCATCAACGACCAATCTACCGAAGCGCAACTCAGTAAATATTTATTGCATTCTCCTTTTGCAAATGGGCGGTTATTTAGAATGCATAAGATTCTGTATTTATGATAGCATAGCTTCTCCCTTTGTTACTCAGTCTTCCCGCTCTTTCACTCAAACCCCCCCTTTTCGATGTGTAACCAGCCACTATATCGGCTCCGTTCACCAGGTCCATCAATGTATGATTAATTCTGTGTATATGTAATTCTGTGTGATTAGTTAGGTATTTAGTAAATAAATAATTAAACCAAATTTTGTATTGCTGATTCAACTTGTTAGCCAGGGTTTGTGAAGATAACCAACAATTTACAACTTTCAGATGAGACTAAATAAGGTGAGGATTAAATATTGACTGCTACTGATGTAAAAGATTACAAGGTCTTTAAGAGATTATTCGGAAGATAACAACTCTATAAACATTATTTTGTGGTGCCCCGACTGTCTAGTTAATTTAGTTGATTAGCTTAATCAGGTAATATTAATTACAGAGAAATGATTTTATAGAATAGCATGTCATATCACTTAATCCGGCATAGCCAAAGACACGACACTCCAATACCTTGACTTTGTTGTCCTTAAGCCATTTTGCCACAACTTTGGAAATATGCTTGGGGTCATTGTCCATTTGGAAGACCCATTTGCGACCAAGATTTAACTTCCTGACTGATGTCTTGAGATGTTGCTTCAATATATCCACATAATTTTCCTTTCTCATGATGCCATCTATTTTGTGAAGTGCAGCAGTCCCTCCTGCAGCAGAGCACCCCCACAACATGATGCTGCCACCCTCGTGCTTCAAGGTTGGGATGGTCATTATGGTCAAACAGTTATATTTTTGTTTCATCAGACCAGAGGACATTTCTCCAAAAAGTATGATCTTTGTCCCCATGTGCAGTTGCAAACTGCAGTCTGGCTTTTTTTATGGTGGTTTTGGAGCAGTGGCTTCTTCCTTGCTGAGCGGCCTTTCAGGTTATGTCGATATATGACTAGTTTTACTGTGGATATAGATACTTGTGTACCTGTTTCCTCCAGCATCTTCACAAGGTCCTTTGCTGTTGTTCTGGGATTGATTTGCTTTTTTCGCACCAAAGTACGTTCATCTCTAGGAGACAGAGCGTGTCTCTTTCCTGAGCGGTATGACGGCTGCATGGTCCCATGTTGCTAATACTTGCGTACTATTGTTTTTACAGATGAACGTGGTACCTTCAGGCGTTTGGAAATTGCTCCCAATGATGAACCAGACTTGTGGAGGTCTAAAAAAAAAAAAAAATTCTGAGGTCTTGGCTGATTTCTTTAGATTTTTTTCCGTGATGTCAAGCAAAGAAGCACTGAGTTTGAAGGTAGGCCTTGAAATACATCCACAGGTACACCTCCAATTGACTCAGATGATGTCAATTAGCCTATCAGAAGCTTCTAAAACCATGACATCTTTTTCTCGAATTTTCCAAGCTGTTTAAAGGCACAGTCAACTTAGTGTATGTAAACTTCTGACCCACTGGAATTGTGATACAGTGAGTTTATAAGTGAAATAATCTGTCTGTAAGCAATTGTTGAAAAAATTACTTGTGTCCTGCACAAAGTAGATGTCCTAACCGACTTGCCAAAACTATCATTTGTTACCAAGATATTTGTAGAGTGGTTGAAAAACAAGTTTTAATGACTCCAACCTAAATGTATGTAAACATCTGACTTCAACTGTATAGGAGTGGATATAGAGTCAGCTGCCATCCTCAGTAGCTTTCCATCTAAGTTGTTAATTAATGCCAGGAGGTTTTTCAATATTGATCGATAACAATACTTTTTCACCTCTCCCATACTAACTTTACAAAATTCAAATTTACAATGCTTTTCTTTAATTTTATACATGAATACAAAGGTTCACTGTTCGTTGTGGGCATTTCCAAAGTTTTTCCACTTTGCCAATGAAGTAATCATTAAAATATTTGGAAATATCAAATGTTTTTGTGATGAATGAGCCATCTGATTCGATGAACGATCGAGTTGAATGTGTCTTTCTGCTCATCATTTCATTTAAAGTTCTCCAAAGTTTGTTGGCATGATTATTTACATTATTGATCTTGGCTTCATAATACAAGCAACAGCTTTGTTAGCTGGAGTGATTTTGAACAGAAAGGTTCAATGCAACACCGTATTACTGTTGTTGTTGCCTACTATGGCAAATCGGGCACACAGTTTGTGGTTTGTAGCCTGGAATACATTTCCCATCATGCCTTGCGAGGTCATTATGTAAATGTGACTTGTAGTAAACACCAGCAGCCGTTTTAGTGCTGCTTGAATATAATTTATTTCTAAACTTTACAACATTTGGCAATGATTACAAGTAGTATTTAATTATCTCGACCTAAGCTGATATGGAAGAATCGTAAGATAGGTAGGAAGTGCTGAATTGCTTCAAGTTTTAACTAGCTAACGTTATGTGTACTCATGTAGTCGGGTCAATCAACAACAGCTTTGTTAGCTAGCTAGCTAGCAAAGTATGTTTTTTTTGTTCAGTTTGTGGCATATGTGGCTTTGACAAAAAAAATTCCCAGGAATATTTCCCGTTGTTTTTAGTTTTTACCGATGTGTGTACTATGATTTATATCATATGTGGCTTGTTGCATACAATATTCACACTGTATCATACTGTATTCTAAGGTAGGCAATCTCGGTGCATAGCTAGCTAGTATTTTTCTTGTGAGACCTGTTTGATATCCCCAGGGTTCAAAAGCCCTTAGTTTTGTTTAGACATAATCCATGCTCAATGTTTATCTTCATGGTAGGGTGTATTCTGTCCCTCCCTCCCCAATCCCTGTGCTCTTTAGAAAGTACGGTCTCTCGTCAAAAGTGCTGCCATTTTGGATAGAAACTGGGCTTGTTCGACAGTGCAGACAACTTCTGAATAACTGATTTTCAAATAACCTTGCATCATAAATAACTAGCAAGGCCTACTTATTATTTATTGTTCAGTCGTCACAATTTGCCCACAAAGCATCATGGATGTGATGCCATAGAGATAGATGAAGGACTCTAGTGCCCTAAAGCTTGTGTTAGCATGGGGAGCACCATTGAGGACTTTCACCATTTTGAAGTTATCAACTGGGTGGGATTTCCTATGGGTTAAGAAAGGATCACATGATGCCATCAGGACGGATCAGATAATGAATTATACGCGTGAGGAAATGTTCCATAACTGCAGGTGGCAGTAAATCGCCAACCTTGGCTTTATACCTGTTCAAAGTGTGCACTTTTTCAGTTTGTTTGCCAACCACTGATGTATAATTAGAACTGGAGATTGTGTCCAATATGTTCGACCGTTGTTTTCAAGTTAATCTACTCATGATAATGAATTATACCTCAGTCCATTCATGGACTGTCTATATCTGGGTTGCATCCGGTTCACATGCGCACAAGCACTCAGTACGCACAGAGAGCAGAAACGACGTCATCCAAAAACATGGCAGACATTGGATGAATATAAAATGTTAATATGTGTGTGATGGGAAAAGAAATAGGCCTCAGCGATGATTTTAATAATTAATTGGAAGTTTTGTGCACGAAGGTGATGACCAAAGTTTCTGATTAGGAATTTTCAAATATGACTTCTCTAAGTTGCTGTCTATGCAAATTGTCTTTCTGGGCCGGGCGTCAGTTAAACTGCCGTACCGAAGCAAAACTGTAGGAGCAGTCAAAACCGTGCTTCTTGGCCAGAACCCAGGCCCTTGTTGCCAACTTATAGATGTATTAGAAGAAGAAAATTGATTATTTCAAAATGCAGATGGCCTAAATGACACTGCCCGGGCTCTCACAGACACCACAATGGGACAGATACAATGATGCGATGTCTACCTAAGTCTATGTGTGATACCTTACTATTTTCATTTAGGGCACCTGACCGGATGCATGACTATACCCCACCTATCACCTGTTCAACCCCATCTGAGTGCTTCCCCCTAAGCCAGTGGAATGAGACAATGGAATGTGGAAGCGAGTTAGCAGTTGACACAATGAAAAAGGAACTGAAATCAAGGGCCATTGTGAGTAGCCCAATGCTGCGTTCATAACCAAGTGGGAAGGTGGTATTTACCACATACGACTGGGAAGAATCCAGTTGAATGGCCCTCCAACTCTGATGTCACATATTAAGAAAATGACCAACTGTATTTCGGGCAGTTAAATGCAACAACAAAACATTATTTATAACAATCTATTAATGTTTTTTTGAACACTATAATTTGTTTGCGAGCGTGATAGCTGTACTTTTATTTAATGTTGACGCAGCTTTTTTGCAATTAGCCAATCGACGTTTCTCAATGAGTTCAAAACATGTGAATGCCTCCAACTCGTATTTACGACTTCACAACTGGTAATTACCACCACCCCACTTGGTTATGAACGCAGCATCATACGTGGGAGCCATATTAAGGTATTTAGACCCAACGGATTTTGGTCAGAAACCATTTAGGGATTTCACAAGCCACTAGACACAGAAGTGGAACAGAAACCGAATCACACTTGAGCTGTCTTATCTTACTCATGTTGTGTTGACGGCGAGACAAGATAGTGAGGACAAACTGTACGTATGTTTTTACTGTATAGCCTAGGCTTTTATTATTGTCAATTTCACCTGCTTCACACTTCTCAGAGTGGAGGTTTGTTCCTACTCTGAAAATGTCCAGACTTCTGTAACCATCCATTAAATAACTTTCTTTCCATTTTTTTCTTGTGTTCTCAAACTAGCTTGCAGATTGTTCTACCAGGATGAGATCCATTGTGTCTTTCTACTTCTGCTACCTGCTGTGCCTGTGCCTGGGGATCGCCTGTGTGGTGTTTGTGTCCATCTGGAACTCCCACTGGCGTGGTGGCTTTGCCTGGGATGGCTCGGCCCTTCAGTTTAACTGGCACCCTGTCCTGATGGTCACAGGTCTGGTCGTGCTCTACGGCAATGGTGAGTGGCTCAGGAAGTGCTTTTACTTCCAGTCTTCCAGTGCAGGTAGATGTGTCTCAGCCTTTGAAATGAGAACTTGATGTTTTTTAATTACAATGACTGTCTCAGGTTTGGATAGTTTGTGTTATGTATGGGGGTTTGTTATGTAGGTGAGAGGCTTTAGTCAGTTGTAGTGAAACTACAATCAAGTGGTTTCACTTTCCCTTGTTGATGCAGATGAATGTGTCTCAGACATTAATTGGAAATAAGAACTGAAAGCATTTAAATCACAATGAATGATTCATGTTTGGATATATAATGTTATGTAGGATATGAAGATGTTCTGTGCTGGTGTTTCGGCACATAGAAAGCTAAATAAAGTCACCTTAACTTCCTTCACTGCTCCCTTCTCGTCTTTCCCTTGCACCGTAGGCATGTCAAGAACTTAACCATGTTGACAGTGTACCGCAGGGCTATTCAACTGGAGGCCCGCGGCCCAGATCTGGGCCGTTTATTAATTTAGACTGGCCCTTTGATCAATTCTGAACATTAATAAAAGATCTGCAAAAGAAATCCCTGCCAAAATCTGACATTCAGTGCCAAAATGTGATTTTTTGCAGTCTTTAGCGCCTATGTGGGAAAAAATTCTTCATATGAATTTGGCTCAAGCGTTTGAACAGTTTAATCTACACAATATTATGACCACATTCCTAAAAGCTACGACGCTCAGGAACAAATACGTGCCTTCTGTTTCCCTCTCTGATGCTCACAAGGAATCATTAGAAGGGAGCGTGACAGAAAAACATCTAATGACTGGGGGAAATTAATTCAAAGCATACTTCCTTCAGACTGGAATTTGGCTTTACCTGATTTGACACATCCTTCTGTTATTTATTGAGATGCATAGTTTTCAGATCATTTTAAAATTACCTAATTACTTTTAAGAAGCTTTTAATGGTAAAAATGGTGAGCGAGCGTTGTGCCTAGGGCTGTTGTGCTGACCGTATTACCGCCACACTGGCGGTCACGAGTCATGAAGGCAGTCAAATTCCACATGACCATTTAGTCACGGTAATTAGGCTTCTCCAAGCTCTAATGCTGCTGCTGGTCATTAGTAGCCTACCAAACTTGCTAACTGTCTGGTACTCAGCACTCTATTGTACCTCTAGTCAAAATCCCATCAAACACTTCATGAGAGCCCATGAGCTCATGTTGCACAACGTTTCTATAGGCTAGGCAATTGCGGGAGAAAACAGTGATAGCCGTAAATAAAAAGACGAGGATACCATCAGCTTTCTATAGGCTAGGCCTACTATATTTATTTCTAAACTTTCCTAATATTAAGCACATTGCTTCTCTTTACAACAGGAGTATAGCTTACCTGGCTGGCATGAAAATAAATCATGGGGAAAAGCATCCTCCATTTGCTATTTAAGTGCTTAGATTACATGTATTTTTCGATACAGGTGCATGATAATGGTCCATTCTAAATCAAAACAAATGTCACACATATATTATTTAGTGTATGTAAAGACAAGATTAAATCAAGAATAGTCTGATGGGTGACAAAATCAGCCTATCACTGGTGAGTTATATATTATCACTTGTGAATGATACCCAGCATAAGAAACAAAGCCTTTTTTTGCAACATTTTCTAATCAGAGTTGCACACCTCATGTAGCCTAGCCCAGTGGTTCCCAAACTTTTTATAGTCCTGTACCCCTTCAAACATTCAACCTCCAGCTGTGCACCCCCTCTAGCACTAGGGTCAGCGTACTCTCAAATGTAAATTTTTTTTGCCTTCATTGTGTGTTTGAGTTTTTGTCACAACCCGGATTGTGGGAAGTGACAAATAATAATAATAAATCATTTTGCTCTTTATTTAACCATCTTACATATAAAACCTTATTTGTTCATCAAAAATTGAGAATAACTCAACACAGGTTAATGAGAAGGGTGTGCTTGAAAGGATGCACATAACTCTGCAATGTTGGGTTGTATTGGGGAGAGTCTGTCTTAAATAATTTTCCACACACAGTCTGCCTGTATTTAGTTTTCATGCTAGTGAGGGCCGAGAATCCACTCTCACATAGGTACGTGGTTGCAAAGGGCATCAGTGTCTTAACAGCGCGATTTGCCAAGGCAGGATACTCTGAACACAGCCCAATCCAGAAATCTGGCAGTGGCTTCTGATTAAATTCAATTTTCACAGAACCGCTTGTTGCAATTTCGATGAGGCTCTCTTGTTCAGATAGCGGTAAGTGGACTGGAGGCAGGGCATGAAAGGGATAACGAATCCAGTTGTTTGTGTCATCAGTTTAGGGAAAGTGCCTGCGTAATTGTGCACCCAACTCACTCAGGTGCTTCGCTATATCACATTTGACATTGTCCATAAGCTTGAGTTCATTTGCACACAAAACATCATACAATGATGGAAATACCTGTGTGTTGTCCTTGTTAATGCAGACAGAGAAGAGCTCCAACTTCTTAATCATAGCCTCAATTTTGTCCCGCACATTGAATATAGTTGCGGAGAGTCCCTGTAATCCTAGATTCAGATCATTCAGGCGAGAAAAAACATCACCCAGATAGGCCAGTTGTGTGAGAAACTCGTCATCATGCAAGCAGTCAGACAAGTGAAAATTATGATCAGTAAAGAAAACTTTAAGCTCGTCTTTCAATTTAAAAAAAACGTGTCAATACTTTGCCCCTTGATAACTAGCGCCCTTCTGTATGTTGTAAAAGTGTTACATGGTCGCTGCCCATGTCATTGCATAGTGCAGAAAATACACGAGAGTTCAGGGGCCTTGCTTGAACAAGCTAACCATTTTCACTGTAGTGTCCAAAACGTCTTTCAAGCTGTCAGGCATTCCCTTGGCAGCAAGAGCCTCTCAGTCAGGGGCGAAAATCTGATATCAACTTTGGAGGGGACAATTACATTAAATTTTCTCAAGAGCAATTCCTGAGGGGGACACCAAAAGTAGTGCTGTAACACAGCCTACATTGTAACATGGTAAATGTATATTGAGGAACCAAAGAAATAAGATGTTTGCCATACTCCTAACTACCGGTACCCAAAACTACACAACTAATCACAACAGCAATACTATTGCCTTTAACAAATCTTAGTTCAGTCACCAGTTTAAGTTGAGAGTGGGGGTATCCATGGCATTTTCCAATTATGTTCCTATTTTACAAGTCCAAAAAATGGAGAACCTTTCATAATGTTGCCAAACAAAGACTCAACAAACTTACCTGAGACTCCCTGTCTCTGCCAGTCTGTCCCTGCATATCTGTCCCCAACTCTGCTGTCTGTGTGCCATCTGTTGCCTGCTCTGCCTAATGACATCATTGTGAAACATGACCATTAGAATTTCATTTCTTTCTTATGAACATTTTATCAACTAGTCTTTGAGATATTAGGCTACTAGGGTTCTTACTTTGCGTTTTGGTGTACTGAAAAATACTCTGATGTCCGTCTTTTTTATTTTTCTGCCATTTTTCTAGCTGGCTGGCTGGCTGGCTACACACACACAGTGTGTAGGTTATTTACAGTAGGAGATGGGCTTCTATCATCTTATCTTCTATCATTCTATTTGGGCTTCGATCTAAAAGGTAGCTAGCAAATGTGAAACGGATTGCAGTGACAAGAGTTGACAGCTGTATGAGTTCACCATTTACACAACATATGCTGCAACCTTTTGTAATTTTAATAGTTTGTTTCATATTGGCTGGCTTCCAACAATAGCTGAATTTGCAAAGCTAGCGAGCACCTATTCCGTTTCAGTGTTGTTTGCTATAATCTTTGCTACCCGGGTTAAATAAAGGTGAAATAAAATAAATAAATAAAAGTTCCCTTGCGACAATTTAGCTTTTGCAACGAGACCATTAAATATATTTAAGACAATGGTAGAAGAGAGTGTTATTCTGTTCAGTTTGGACTTCAGTTTATCGCTAACCTTATCACAGGGACTTTGAAGCACTAACTTACATCATCTGCATGCTGATCTTGGAATAAATTGACGATAGCAAAGATTCCATCTTTGACGACGCCACATAAATGGAATAGGTACTAGCTAGCTTAATAGTTAATATTTGCGCGCTAGCTCTGCATATTCAGCTAGTGTGTGTGTGAACCCTGCCAACATAAAACAAAACATTGCATTGGCACGATTGACTGGATGAACCTCACGTCAGTTACGTGCATTGAGTGCCTTTCAGACAGTAGACATGACCCCTCTGTTACCTTGCCAACTAAGGAACTGGCAGTGGATCAAACCATTGTGAGGCAAAGGGTGGGGAGGTCGCAATCTTTTGAAACTTAAAAACGCGCTATTAAGTGTCTATAATCAGCACAATTGCTTTCATTGCGTATTATTAATATTATTTAAATTACATAGTTATGTTTACAGTGATATATTGGGGGTGACAAATCATATTTTTCCCAGGATGGGGGGGGTCGTGTGTCCCCCGTCCCCCCCGGGATTTCCGCCCCTGCTCTCAGTGGATGCTGCAGTGTACCCAAGTGGCGTCGGGAGCAACTGCTAGCATGCGCGTTACCACTTTTAAATCAATTTGTATTTTTGTCACATATGCCGAATACTACAGGTATTTCACCTTACAGTGAAATGCTTATTTACAAGCCCTTAACCAACAATGCAGTTTTAAGAAAAATAAGTGTAAAAAAAAAAAAGTAAAATAACAAATAATTAAAGAGCAGCAGTAAAATAACATCAGCGAGGCTATATACACAGGGTACTGGTACAGAGTCAATTTGCGGGGGCACATGTTAGTAGAGGTAATTGAGGTCAAATGTACATGTCGGTAGAGTTTGTGACTATGCATAGATAATAAACAGAGTAGCAGCAGCGTGGGGGGTGGGCAATGCAAATAGTTAGGGTAGCCATTTGATTAGCTGTTCAGGAGTCTTATGGCTTGGGGGTAGAAGCTGTTAAGAAGCCTTTTGGACCTAGACTTGGCGCTGCGGTACCGCTTGCCATGCGGTAGCAGAGAGAACGGTCTATGACTAGGGTGGCGGGAGTCTTTGACAATTTTTAGGGCCTTCCTCTGACACCGCCTGGTATAGAGGTCCTGGATGTCAGGAAGCTTGGACCCAGTGATGTACTGGGCCGTATGCACTACCCTCTGTAGTGCCTTGCGGTCGGAGCCCGAGCAGTTGCCATTCCAGGCAGTGGTGCAACCAGTCAGGATGCTCTTGATGGTGCAGCTGTAGAACTTTTTGAGGATCTGAGAACCCATGCCAAATCTTTTCAGACTCCTGAGGGGGAATAGTCGTTGTCGTGCCCTCTTCACAACTGTCTTGGTGTGTTTGGACCATGATAGTTTGTTGGTGATGTGGACGCCAAGGAACTTGAAGCTCTCAACCTGCTCCACTACAGCCCCGTCGATGAGAATGGGGGTGTGCTCAGTCCTCCTTTTCCTGTAGTCCACAATCATCTCCTTTGTCCTGATCATGTTGAGGAAGAGGTTGTTATCCTGGCACAACACGGCCAGGTCTCTTACCTCCCTATAGGTTGTCTCATCGATGACTGTTGTGTCATCGGCAAACTTAATGATGGTGTTGGAGTTGTGCCTGGCCATGCAGTCATGAGTGAACAGGGAGTACAGGAGGGCACTGAGCACGCACCCCTGAGGGGCCCACGTGTTGAGGAACAGTGTGGCGGATGTGTTGTTACCTACCCTTACCACCTGTCAGGAAGTCCAGGATCCAGTTGCAGAGGGAGGTGTTTAGTCCCAGGGTCCTTATCTTAGTGACGAGCTTTGAGGTCACTATGGTGTTAACGCTGAGCTGTAGTCAATGAATAGCCTTCTCACATAGGTGTTCCTTTTGTCCAGGTGGGAAAGGGCAGTGTGGAGTGCAATATAGATTGCATCATCTGTGGATCTGTTGAGGCGGTATGCAAATTGGAGTGGGTCTAGTGTTTCTGGGATAATGGTATTGATGTGAGCCATGACCAGCCTTTCAAAGCAGTTCATGGTTACAGACGTGAGTGCTACGGGTCGGTAGTCATTTAGGCATGTTCTTGGGCACAGGGACTATGGTGGTCTGCTTGAAACATGTTGGTATTACAGACTCAGTCAAGGAGAGATTGAAAATGTCAGTGAATGCCAGTTGGTCAGCGCATGCTCGGAGTAAACATCATGGTAATCCATCTGGCCCTGCTGCCTTGTGAATGTTGACCTGTTCAAAGGTATTACTCAAGTCGGCTACGGAGAGCGTGATCACACAGTCATCCGGAACAGCTGACGCTCTCATGCATGTTTCAGTGTTGCTCTCCTCGAAGCGAGCATAGAAGTAATTTAGCTCGTCTGGTAGGCTTGTGTCACTGGGCAGCTTGCAGCTGTGCTTCCCTTTGTAGTCTGTAATAGTTTTCCAGCCCTGCCACATCCGACGTGCGTCAGAGCCGGTGTAATACGATTCAATCTTAACCCTGTAACGCTTTGCCTGTTTGATGGTTCGTCGGAGGGCATAGCAGGATTTATCTTAAGCTTCCGAGTTAGAGTCCCACTCCTTGAAAGCAGCAGCTCTACCCTTTAGCTCAGTGCGAATGTTGCCTGTAATCCATGGCTTTTGGTTGGGGTGTGTACATACAGTCACTGTGGGGATGATGTCATCGATGCACTTATTGATGAAGACAGTGACTGATGTGGTGTACTCCTCAATGCCATTGGAAGAATCTGTTACGTGAATTAAATTATCAATGTTCTTAAACCGAACTTCAATTAAACTACTTAGTCTGCCCCCCCAGAGTGTGTAAGATTCTGGTTAAATGACGCAGACGGAGAACCAGCCCACAATGGTCAAAACGTTTATTTATGAGAGCTCTGAAAATCCTTACAATGTACAAAGCCTTTTATATTAACACACACACACACACCAGTAGAGAACTCCACCCAGCTTTAGGCGGCTGTATTTTTCCACAGTACCCAGACCACCTGTCTCCTTATCTTTTACCAGCCTAGCTGTTCCCAGGCCGTTGTTTCTCTCCCTAACTTAAGGAGGCCTCTTCTCCTGTTCCTTTCCCAAGGTCGTCTTATCAACTCTGCCCTGCTCATTTTGAAGTGGTACCAGTGTCTTACTCACACACAGTATTGCAATATCGTTTTTAACCCATTATTATATCCTTATTTCGAATACATTTCAACAGGTTATAGGGTTTCTGAGTGAAATCATTTAGTCAAACCTTTAATCATATAATTTCCATTACAGAATCCCAGAACATATTCCAGTCTGTGCTTGCAAAACAGTCCTGTAGCTTAGTATCTGCGTCATCTGACCACTTCTTTATTGACCTTAGTCACTGGTGCTTACTGCTTTAAATTTGCTCGTAAGCAGAATTGTAGACTCGTCAACAGAGATGTTAGCATGTTCCAGAGATTTCTGTAAGTCTTTAGCTGACACTCTAGGATTCTTCTTAACCTCATTGAGCATTATGCGCTGTGCTCTTGTAGTCATCTTTGCAGGACGGCCACTCCTAGGGACAGTAGCAACAGTGCTGAAATTTCTCCATTTATAGACAATTTGTCTTACTGTGGACTGACTTTTAGAGATACTTTTGTAACCCTCTTCAGCTTTATGCAAGGCAGCAATTCTTAATCTTAGGTCTTCTGAGATCTCTTTTGTTCGAGGCATGGTTCACATCAGGCAATGCTTCTTGTGAATAGCAAACTCAAATTTTGTGACTGTTTTTTATGGGGCAGGGCAGCTCTAACCAAAATCTCAAATCTCGTCTCATTGATTCAACTCCAGGTTAGTTGACTCCTGATTCCAATTAGCTTTTGGAGAAGTCATTAGCCTAGGTGTTTACATACTTTTCCCAACCTACACTGTGAATGTTTAAATGATCTATTCAATATAGACAAGAAAAATACAATAATTTGTGTGTTATTAGTTTAAGCACACTGTGTTTGTCTATTGTGGTGACTTAAAATTTGATCTGATCTTCATCTAAGTAAAATATATGCAGACATCCAGGTAATTCCAAAGGGTTGACATACTTTTTCTTGCCATTGTATATGTGATCGTAGTTAATCTATTTTGTTATCCAATGATTGTACGTTGGCTAATAGGACTGATGGTAAAGACAGATTATCCAATTGCAGTCGGATCCTTACAAGGCACCCCAACCTACGTCCCGATATCTCCGTCTCTTTCTCCTGCGAATGATGGGGATGGGGGCCTTGTTCGGGTGTCGGAAGTAAATCCTTCGCATTCGACTCGTTAAAATAATCTTCTTCCAGTACGAGGTGAGTAATCGCTGTCCTGATATCTTGAAGTTATTTTCGGTCATAAGAGATGGTGGCAGAAACACTATGTACAAATTAAGTTAGAAATAACGTGAAAAAACACACAATAGCACAATTGGTTAGGAGACAGTAAAACGGCAACCATCTCCTCCGGCGTGAGTTTCAAGTTTGAGGAGGACAATTTTCACCGTAAAAATGACCGTTATAATACAAGCATTACATGCATCAATATATTTGCAGTCACTTTTGATAATGGTGTTTTCCGCCAATGGAACATTCGCACTTATAGCCTGCTACCATGTGCGTATTGCTGCGCTTATAATGTGAAGAAATAACCTAATAGTTTATCAACATTTTAAGCTAAACGTTCTGATCTGTTGCGTCAGCCACATAAAAAAAAAAATGTGGATGCTAGTGGTTGTATTAATTTGGGATCCGTCTCATCCCACAACTGTTCCAGACTATGTTTGGAATATTTATTTCTCGCACATAAATATAATAGGTCGACTTTTGTACGAAGGGGGATAGTAGATTAACATAGGCTAGTGCTTTTGCTGTTCGTTAGGCCTACTCATCTTGTTGGCTGACGAAAAGTAAATGTGGACATTTCTTCCAATATTATGTGCAATAAATACATATTGCACCTCGGAATTGGATAAGGAATTAGCGCAGTTGCGTCCCCGATGTGTCTGATTTGTAGCCTGTGAGAACAGTGTTGCCAACTAATTATCCGGGTAAATTGCTAGAGGCAAGTTGATTTGTTGATAAAAGTTGCTAAATGACGTTGTGATGTCATTGCGTGACAACGTAAAACGACGTCATTACATTGAATACACAATAACGTTACTCAAATTGACTGGCCAGCTCGGCAAAAAATATGATTTGACATTTGTTCAGGTACAGACTCCCACTATTTTCTGTACTTCTGGCTGTACAATTTTGATTGAGACATGTTGATTGATGTTGTAAGTTCTGTTCAAGATCAAACATTCGTGACTCGTCGAACCCGTACTACTGCTGCTGCAGTCAGCCAACAATTATTTGCAATTTGCTGACATTTCTGCTGGCCTGCTGCTGCCTGTCCACAAGCTGAGCGCCTGCTGCTGACGTCACTCACAATGCACTTTTGCAGCCAGGCACGTGTGTTGTGACAGAGAACATCGTTTTTGTGTCATTTAGAGGGAAAATGAGTGCATTTTAGCATTTGAGTCACTTTTCAAAAGTTGCTAAAAGTTCCAAATACATTTTTAAAAGTAGCTACATTTGTTGCTAGGTGCTATTTAAAAAAATGTTGCCAGGGTAGTCTGAAAAGTTGCTAAATCTAGCAACAAAATTGCTAAATTGGCATCACTGTGTGAGAAAGACCCGATCACGTGATGGAGAGCCATGCGAGTGAGAGACGCTTCGGATTGCGAAGGACCGCCGCCGCACTCCGGACCGCAAAAGTCATGGATTTTTTCAGAGTGCATTACGGCCAGAAAGGGGATGCCGCCGTGAAATTCGATACATTATCAAGTGCTTGTCAAATTGTGAATGAGAGACTATTGGAGTGTGTACAGCCTGCGCAAAAAAACAATTAATAAAACATCTAAACATATAGCCCAACGTTTGTAGAACAAGTAAAGTTACATTAATAACTCTAAATGTAGCATATAAGGGGTACCTATATATTTGTTAACCGCTCAACGCAGAATAGCCGCATGTGAGCACTCCCTCAAATCGTTTGGAGAAAATATTTATATTTTATTCAGCTTTGCTCAATTGTTTTCTTCATACTATCAAATAATGAAATGGAATGTTAAGGAAATATTGTCTTCTAAATGAACTAGTGTAGCCCACTGCCATTTGGCATAGCCAGATCAGGACCTAACATAAGGACAACTCAGAGTATGCTATTCTGTTCTTCTGAAATAGACTACATTTTCTTAATATCATGCGTCTTTGACCTGTCTAAAATAAGTAATGGAATTATTGTGAAAGTGTAGGCTATATTACATGGATTTATTAGACTTTTAAAAATGTATTGTAGGCTATATTTGGAAGCCAGGAGATGCGACATGTGTTTATGTTAATTAACTGTCAATTACCGTGAGACCGACAGTTATTTGCTTGACAATCACAGGCTGATGAAATTTCATGACCGCCACAGCCCGAGTTGTGCTTTTGCTTTTCAATGATTATAAAATGTTTTGGTTGCACCTCGACTTAGTTGGTTGAGCGCCTTCCACTTCTTTCGTAATTACTTTTAGCAACATTCAATTTTAAGATAAGTGCTTTATTGGTGTGTGTGTGTTGCTTTTTTATACAGTTCTTTCAAAGAATAATCGTTTATGGAGAATGTCTGGCCCCCTGCAATTTTAGATCTGTCCCCTGTTAGAATATAGTTGAATAGCCCTGGTGTACTGTATACATGAGATAAAGACAATTAAAACAAAGCTTAAATTGCAGCTTATATCCAAGTAAAGTGAGTGGTGACCTTTTAAATTTTTTGTGTCTTTACCCCTCTTATCTCTAGGAGCAGTGTTGTACCGCATTCCCCTCACATGGGGGCAGAATAAGCTGCCCTGGAAACTGCTGCATGCTGGTGTCATGCTCCTGGCCCTGCTCTGCTCCATCCTTGGCCTCTGTGCTGTGTTTGACTTCCACCACACCAACAGCACTCCCAACCTCTACTCCTTGCACAGCTGGATTGGCATTTGCACTACAGCACTCTTCACCACTCAGGTTTAGTATATCTGCCACTGCCAGCACACAAATTAAAGCGGCATTGTCTTAAAAACAATTGTCAGCTCATATTACGCCATATAATGGCCTAGACGTATTATGTCGTACTTGGCATGTATGGTGATTGTTAGAATCGTAATGCCACTTTCTATGGCTGTGAGATGGTGACATATGTTGTGTTTTCAGTGGGTGATGGGCCTTGTTGGCTTCCTCCTGCCCTGCTCACCCATGTCATTCCGCAAGCTGCTTAAGCCTGCCCATGTGTGGATGGGAGGCTGCATACTGATACTCAGCATTGTGTCCTGCATCTCAGGGATCAACGAGAAGCTCTTCTTTGCACTGTAAGAGACATTGGCTGCGTCTCAAATAGCACCCTATTCACTATACACTCTTAGAAAAAAGGGTTCGAAAAGGGTTCTTTGGTTGTCCCCATAGGAGAACCCTTTTTGGTTCCACTTAGAACCCTGTTGGGTTCCATGTAGAACCCTCTGTTGAAAATGAACATGGAATCCAAAAGGGTTCTACCTGGAACCAAAAAGGGTTATTCAAATGGATATTCTATGGGGACAGCCGAAGAGCCCTTTTAGGTTCTCGATAGCTCCCTTTTTTCTAAGAGTGTAGTTCAATACTTTTGACTAGGCCCCATAGGTGAAAAGCAGTACACTAGGGCACTGTTTCTCAATTTTTTTGGGGAAGCGCTAACATTTCATTCAAGCCTTTGATTCTAATCATGTACAGCGCATTCTGAAAGTATTCAGACCCCTTGACTTTATCCACATTTTGTTACCTTACAGACTTATTCTAAAATGGATTAAATTACATTTGTTCCTCATCAATCTACACACAAAGTAGAAAACAGGTTCTTAGAATATTTTGCAAATGTATTAAAAATAAAAAACGGAAATACTTTATTTACATAAGTATTCAGACCCTTTGCTATGAGACTTGGAATTGAGCTCAGGTCCATCCCGTTTCCATTCATCATCCTTGAGATGTTTCTACAACTTGATTGGAGTCCACCTGTGGTAAATTCAATTGATTGGACATAATTTGGAAAGGCA
The DNA here is from genome assembly GCF_965601325.2 of Salmo salar. Taxonomy (NCBI): domain Eukaryota; kingdom Metazoa; phylum Chordata; class Actinopteri; order Salmoniformes; family Salmonidae; genus Salmo; species Salmo salar. The sequence continues at coordinate 35,948,842 of NC_138310.1, read as the reverse complement.
CACACCTGTCTATATAAGGTCCCACAGTTGACAGTTTATGTCAGCGCAAAAACCAAGCCATGTGGTCAAAGGAAGTGTCCGTATAGCTCCAAGACAGGATTTTGTCGAGGCACAGATCTGGGGAAGCGTACCAAAAAATTTCTTCAACATTGAAGGTCCCCAAGAACACAGTGGCCTCCATCATTCTTAAATGGAAGAAGTGTGGAACCACCAAGACTCTTCCTTGAGCTGGACGCCAGGCCAAACTGAGCAATCGGTGGAGAAGGGCCTTGGTCAGGAAGGTGACCAAGAACCCGATGGTCACTCTGACAGAGCTCCAGAGTTCCTCTGTGGAGATGTGAGAGCCTTCCAGAAGGACAGCCATCTCTGCAGCACTCCACCAATCAGGCCTTTATGGTAGAGTGGCCAGACAGAAGCCACTCATCAGTAAAAGGCACATGACAGCCCGCTTGGAGTTTGCCAAAAGGCACCTGAAGACTCTCAGATCATGAGAGACAAGATTCTCTGGTCTGATGAAACCAAGATTGAACTCTTTGGCCTGAATGCCAAGTGTCACTTCTGGAGGAAACCTGGCACCATCCCTACGGTGAAGCATGGTGGTGGCAGCATCATTCTTTGGGGATGTTTTTCAGCGACAGAGACTGGGAGACTAGTCTGCATTGAGGGAAAGATTAACAGAGCAAAGTACAGAGAGATCCCTGATTAAATCCTGCTCCAGAGCGCTCAGAACCTCAGACTTCCAACAGGACAACAACCCTAAGCACACAGCCAAAACAATGCAGGAGTGGTTTCGGGGCAAGTCTTGAATGTGCTTCAGTAGCCCAGCCAGAGCCCAGATTTGAATGAGATCTAACATCTCCTGAGAGACCTGAAAATACCTGTGCAGCGTCACTCCCCATCCAACCTGACAGAGCTTGAGAGGATCTGCAGAGATGAATGGGAGAAACTCCCCAAATACAGGTGTGCCAAGCTTGTAGCGTTATACCAAAGAAGACGCGAGGCTGTAATCGGGTCTGAGTAAAGGGTCTGAAAGCTTATGTAAATATGAAATGTACTTCTTTATATATATATATTGCAAAAAATTCTTAAAACCTGTTTTTGCTTTGTCATTATGGGGTATTGTGTGTAGGTTGACGAGGGGAAAAAACGATTGAATCCATTTTAGAATAAGGCTGTAACGTGACAAAATGTGGAACAAGTCAACGGGTCTGAATACTTTCCAAAGGCACTGTATGTTAGTGCTAGGGAAAAAACTAACATGTGCACCCCTTTGAATCCCAAGGAACAGGATTGAGAAATATTGTACTAGGGAATAGGTTGCCATTTGGGAAACATTTTCTATTTTTTTATTGAGTAGGAAACAATGTACTCTTTAAACACATATTTCCATAATATAGCTAAAGACAAAAAGGACATCAACCTGTGTTGGACAATATTATTCAGAACGTGTACAAAGTGTTGTGTTGATTCTTTCTTCAGGAAAGGAACCACCAATGGGACAATGCCATATGGCAACCTGCCACCTGAGGCATTGGTCGCCAACTCGTTAGGAGTCTTGATTGTAGCCTTTGGATTGGTCGTCCTGAAGATTCTGTCCAATCAGAAATGGCAGCGACCAGAGCCTCGAAGTGAAGACATGGGCTACAGTGTGAGTGCAACAAACCTTCTGATGTCATGTTGCCAAGTCAGATGTCCTGACTGAGTGCAGCACTGAATATGATGTGTAAAAACCAGAACAGATTTGTCCCATACTATGTATGCAGATAGAGCTGTATTATCTTCATAGCTGTTTGTATTTTTTTTTATAAGTGCAGTATTGTGTGCTGTGAGATGGTTATAAACCCTGTTTGGTCTAAAACAAATTCATTATTTGAATGACATCTGAAAATGCTATTTTATTTTCCAATACTACTGTAATTTCCGGACTATTAAGCGCACCTGAATATAAGCCGCACCCACTGAATTTTTTATTTATTTTTATTTTGAACATAAATAAGCCGCACATGTCTATAAGTCGCAGGTGCCTACCGGTACATTGAAACAAATTAACTTTACACAGGCTTTAACGAAACACGGCTTGTAACAAAAATAAATAGGCTTTAACAAAACACGGCTTGTAACAAAAATAAATAGACGTTAACGAAACACGGCTTGTAACAAAAATAAATAGACGTTAACGAAACACGGCTTGTAACAAAAATAAATAGACGTTAACGAAACACGGCTTGTAAGAAAAATAAATAGACGTTAACGAAACACGGCTTGTAACAAAAAATTAAAAATTAGCAGTAAGCTTTAGTTGTCTTTTTGCACTGAGTCAATTCCTCACGCTGCTGTTTCCAACGTCTTATCATCGACTCATTAAGACCAAGCTCCCGTGCAGCAGCTCTATTTCCTTTTCCAACAGCCAGATCAATCGCCTTCAACTTGAAAGCTGCATCATATGCATTTCTCCGTGTCTTTGCCATGATGAGGGTGTCAAAATGACTACCGTAATCAGAATGATGGGAAGTTTGAGAGCGCTCGATTTAATCTAAACAGTAAACAAAAAAGTTGTTTGACCTTAACCCGTTCGGCAATTTCATTGGTCTAATGAAAGCTTCATGCCACCAAAAAACTGAGCAAGTCACAGAATGTGTTTTTTTGGAGAAAAAAAATTGAAAGCGGGAAAAATCCATATATTAGCCGCGTCATTGTTTAAGCCACGAGGTTCAAAGCTGGGAAAAAAGTTGCGGCTTATAGTCCGGAATTTACGGTATATTCATACTAGGTGAAAGTGTATTCACAGATGTATTCAACTCCTTTTGTGTTTTTAACAAACTTTAATGTTTCCACATGCAGCCACTGCTTCAAGACGACAGCTAATAGAAGAGATGAGGAGGCTTCAAACCCGCAATGAGCCGCTAACTATACTACGCAAGCTATCCAGAAATATGATCTGCCCCTGCTGGGTCCAAAGTTGCCTTAAGCAAATAATGAGATGCTGAATGTCCTAGCCAATGTCAGGACCAGGGCCAACCCTGGGCATAAGGGCCCCTGGCCACTTGGGGGTCTGAACTTACTGTTGAGAGTTAATATAGTAATACTGTTGAGAGTTAATATAGTAAAATACACTAGGTAGAATTTCAAAATGTGGTATTACATCAGCAGTTTTTCTCTTATGTCAGTCACTGACAGTCACTGAATTAGCCCATGTCAGCTAAAAATGTTTTGATTGGTAAATTAGTCTAGCCAGCTATCTAAACCTTGTAGTAATCATGGCCAAATTACTGACTCGGCACGCAAGGCACATGCCAAGGGGCCCTGAACTCCAGGGCGCTCACATTGATTTTGTTAGTCATTCTCACTCAGATATCATATTAAAGTGGTACTTCGGGATTTCGGCAGTGAGGCCCTTTATCTACTTCTCCAGAGTCTGAACTTGTGGATACCATTTTCATGGTTCTGTGTCCAGTATGAGGCAGGCTAGAGGTAGTTTCGCCAGCCAATGCTAACTAGTGTTAGCACAATAACTGGAAGTTTATGGGTATCTGCTGGCATGCTAGCAGATACCAATAGACCTCCAGTCATTGCGCTAACGCTAGTTAGACATTGCAATAGCGCTAGTTAGCAACTTCCTTCAAACCGCACACAGAGACATTAAAATGGTATCAAGAAGTTCATCTAACTCTGGGGAAGTCGATAAAGGCCCTCAGTGTCAAAATCCCAAAGTATCCTTTAACATGGCATAAGTCATGGCAAAATGTGTAAAATTGCTGGAAATCAGCTGTAAAACTGCAAATGTTTCTCAATGTTCCATGGCAAAATGAGTAGAATTGCATGAAATTTACTTTCAAACTTAAAAATGTTTCTCTCCGCCGTCAAGATGGGACCACGGAAATGTTTTGGCTGCGAGGTGGAACCCCCCCAAGCAAATCTTTCTTAGGGCCCCCAAAAGGCTAGTGCTGGCCCTGGTCATGACAGTGTTGTAAGAAATAATATGTGTCCCATCAAGATAAGTTTTATAAATGTATTAAATAGTAGATTTTATATCGCTGCCTTGTTTTTTTAATGAATAAGATAATGAATAAAGTATGATATACTCAAAGATAACACGGTATTTCAGCATTTCTTTGTGACTGCCATTCCTGTTGTGCATGCAATTTAGGCTGTAGTCTCATTAAAGCTACAGTCTGGGATTTTGGAATCTGTTCAATGGTCATTTCAATTCTTTATATTGACCATTTAGTGTTTGGCCACACAAACAATATGTTGTGTAATTATGGAGTAGAGAAAGCTACAGCTATACCTATTTTGCCAGCAGCATACCACCCTGCATCCCACTGCTGGCTTGTTTCTGAAGCTAAGTAGGGTTGGTCCCTGGATGGGTGACCAGATGCTGCTGGAAGTGGTGTTGGAGGGCCAGTAGGAGGCACCCTTTCCTTTGGTTTAAAAAATAAAATATACCAATGCCCCAGGGCAGTGATTGGGGGCATTGCCCTGTGTAGGGTGCTGTCTTTCGGATGGGTTGTTAAATGGGTGTCCTGACTCTGTGGTCACTGAAGATCCCATGGAACATATTGTAAGAATAGGGGTGTTAACCCTGGTGTCCTGGCTAAATTCCCAATCTGGCCCACATACCATCATGGTCACCTAATCATCCCCAGTTTATAATTGGCTCATTCATCTCCTCTCCCCTGTAACTATTCCCCAGGTTGTTGCTGTAAATGAGAATGTGTTCTCGGTCAACTTACCTTGTTAAATAAAAATCCTAAAACATGAATTTGATGGAAAAAACGTGGGCTATATGTTTTTCACATGGTGGCAGCAGTATCAAGGATTCAGTGTAGAGAGCAAATATCAGACTAAATTGATAGTCATGCGTAATGCGCAATAGCACATTTGTGTATAGCAGACTACAAGACATTTTAGATACAGTAGGCTAGGCTATACAAGTGCAAAATGTTACACAAAGTATGTGGATCTGTTATTTAATTTGGTCCTTGGGTGGGATTGTGATGGTGGTGTAGCTTAATTTTGTATGTATTCATGTTTGTATGTATTCATGTTTGCTGACTATTATTACTAAATAAACCTTTGATCACAAAAAAAGTATGTGGATCTTTGCTTTCTGAATGTCACAGTGTTACCATACATGTATACACTCAATTCATGTGTGCTTTTTGGTTATGTGTGCCGAAATTACCAATCTGGCACAAAAGCAACATGGTTGTTGAGCTGCACCGGACCTGATTGACCTAGGATACATTTTGCTGCCCTTCTGCGATGCTATCGCGTCCCCGGTGTTGCTCCAAATCCATAGGAATTCAGGCTATTCCAATTTCAGCGCTCAGGCCATCGATGAGGTCATTTCAGCAGTGGGCGTTACTGGGCAGTTGCACAAGGCGTAATTTGGTCGAAGGCGGTATTGAAATTGCATGTGGGAGTGAAAGTTTAGCGGAGTAAAACATCCGAAGGCACATAGCAATCTTTGGGGAGTAAAGCGACGATTTTGTGACTTGGGCATGATATTAGACAGCCATCTATAGGCTTTAATAAAGGATCAAGAGGATTTTAAAAAAATCGACTTTGGTGAGAGCTTTTTTCTATGTTTTTGGAAATAACTTGAAAAGTTGGTTAATGCAACAATTATTTAAGGATATTACTGGAAAAAATGTGTTTGACTTTTGGTCTTTGAGATTGTCATGTAAAATTAGGTGTTTATGCTTTATCCTTATATGCCACACCACATATAACCAAATGCAGTTTGATTTCATGTTGATCTGCTTGAACGGTATGTCTTATTTGTAACAAATTCTTATAGAAGTTTCTATTTGCCTGTAATACTGTAGGATATTACTGAGATGGAATTCACCACAGTTTGTTTTACATGGTTCCCACACAAGGATGATGTCATCATTGTGGGATCTCTGATATAAGTTATTCCAGGTGTGGATAGTTGTGGTGTTTGTGATATGTTGGTGCCAGGTGTGCTGTAGGGTGTGCAGTGTTTTCAACTACAGTTTAGATGCAGTAGACTACAGGAGGAGATAAATGTGTTTTGCTTTTGTGGACTTCATGATTGCAAGCTGATTTCTCACTCTTGCCAATGACGGTTAGTGATTTCAGTCTCTATAGCCCATAGTAGCTATGTAATTAGGTTGCAGAGAATGTTATATGGCTATATTGTGTATTATTACCTGGATGTGCTCTTCTGTCATATACAGGTAATTGCCAAAATAAAGGAAACACTTGAGTAAACAGATACATAGTATATTAAAAGCAGGTGCTTCCACACAAGTGTGGTTCCTGAGTTCTATCATGCTAATAGGGTCACATATAAAGATTGTTACCCATTATTTTGGCTACCATGGCTAGAAGAAGAGATCTCAGTAACTTTGAAAGAGGGGACTCAAAGGACCATAGGGGTTTTAAAGTGTGTGTGTTTGTGTGTGTGTGTGTGTGTGTGTGTGTGTGTGTGTGTGTGTGTGTGTGTGTGTGTGTGTGTGTGTGTGTGTGTGTGTGAGTCAACAGATCTCAACTCATTTGAACATGCCTGAGACAGCTTTTTCCACATCATTAAAACCCCAAATTATGGAATTTCTCATGGAAGAATGGTGTCGCATCCCTCCAATAGTTCCAGACACTTGTAAAATCTATGCCAAGGAGCATTGTAGCTGTTCTGGCAGCTCGTGGTGGCCCAACACCTTATGAAGACGCTTTGGTGTTTCCTTTATTTTGACAGTTACCTGTAAATCAATGGCATGTGCCAGGAGTTCTCTGACTTGATTCTACTTTACTGTCTTGTCCTAGAAGGAACAGTGAAATAACTATTCAAGTTGATGGTTTGGTAACACTTTCTATGAGCTGCATATGTATAATGCATTTATAGAGTATTCTATTGCCATCCATGCATGATAAGACAGACTTCTTCTATCTAGAATGATCCAGTTCGTTCTAAACATTCTAATGGTCTGGGCAAGATATTAGGAAGGCTCTAACTCTTTGTTCTGACCTGACATATTGACCCCGGAACCTCCTCCCTTTGACCCAGATGCCCTGCTGTCCCTAGTCAGTGATAGTTATGTGTCTAGCTGTCTCGCGGTGAAACATGAGGAGAAAAGACAAGTGTGCCATTCTTCTATGTCTCATCATGGAATTAATGTCTTTCTTTTTTAAAAGCAGTAAAAGAAGCGTTCTATATTGTTGATAGATGCTGATGTGTTGAGTTTCTCTGCCTGGACATAATTGTTTTTTACTTAAGACCAAAGGGAGCCAGAGCTTCCTGAATACCTCGTTTGATTGGCTGTTGCCAGGAGACTTCTGTTTGATCCAAGAGGTCACCATTTCATGGGGTGGTCCATCTTATACTTTTGAATCTTTACCTTTGCTCTAGGAACTTCTTTGTGATTCTGTACTGTCTGCGTTCCACTTTGAGACCCTAAATCTTAGAGTGCTGAAGCAGGATTGAGTTTAAATGAAAGATAGCGGTTCATATATCCTAGATTCCAGATCACATTAGTCATACAGTACTGTATCTTCTGTGTGGATCTTTATCCATGTGGTTTAAAGAAAACATCAGCCTGGTTATGACGCCTATGTGCCGTTGTGGGGAGATGCACTCCCTGTGGGCTTGATGCCAGCTGTTGGGCTTGATTTTGTAACATCTACGTTTTGTAACTTGTGTAACCAACTGCCACGTTACAGCGAGGGAAAAAGAAAGATGCTGGCAAATAGAAAGATCCAGCTTCCACTTCCAGACAGACATAGCCTTTAGTTTACATAATTTGAAAGCCACTTTATTGTTCAATGGCTCAGTGCTTTGTGTGAAATGTTTCAGCAGTCTTAAAAGGAGTTATGCTGTTTGATTAAAACCATCTGTCATACATATCTTTGAATCTAATTGATACTGGTTGTAAGACCATAACTTGATTTAGACACTATTGCTCAGGTCCGAGGATAGGCTATGTGATCTACAGATGTACATTTGTGTTTTTAAATGCTCTTTGTTACTGACTCACAAGGCTCCAAGGGGCACCTCGGAGCAGGAGTCAGGACATGCTGTAAATCAGTGTTTTTCTCTGTGACTTCATGCCTCATGATGACATCATGCCACAACTCTGTTCCTCCACCTAATAATGGCCTCAATCAGTGTCACTGTAATACTTTGACTGTAGGGTACTTCTTTAGCTGAATTCTAACCACCAGTCTCCCAGTAAAAAAACATATGACAAAGTAGCCAATTGATTTTTTTTATTTTTATGAGTAATGTTCTTTTCCTACTCTCTACCCTCCCACAGATAACCTCTTCTGTCTGACTTGACAGACACCACCATGCTGGCCCCGTGGTTGCTCCCTTACTGCTTCACTATCCTGCTGGGCCTGTTAAAGCTGTGTCTGGCCCAGTATGAACAACTAGGCTACCCACAGGGCTATCCACAGGGCTACCCAGAGCCAGAGCAGGAGCAGTACACTGCCCCGGAGCTGCCAGCTGACACACCCAGGATACAGCTGCGTTTGGCGGGGGATAAGCGCAAGCACAACGAGGGGCGCGTGGAGGTTTTCTATGATGGCGAGTGGGGCACGGTCTGCGATGATGACTTCTCTATTCACTCTGCCCAGGTGGTGTGCAGGGAGTTGGGCTACTTGGAGGCTGTCTCCTGGTCTCCGTCCTCTAAATATGGGAAAGGAGAAGGTAAAATGTCTGCTATTACACTTCAACCCATTATGCATGTGTGTAATGATAAGGGAAAGGAGAAATAATTGACTCTATTTTCAGGGATGTTTTTTATTGGCCAATGTTAAGCAATTTTCCTAGTGAAGCTTTTACAATACATTCTGACTCATCTTTCACCAAAATGAATAATCCACATCTATAGCGGAGATACGGTAGGGATAAGGGAGTGAGTGTACTACTCAGCAGCAGAATTGTTGCCAGTGTCCAGTCCACTTTGCCAAATTTGCTTGGCTGTTTGGCCTCGCTAGCTACCACTGGTCAGGTGAAAAAAGATTCCTCCCTGCGGAGGTCTTGATGTATCTACAATGTGTTGAGAATCCTGCTTTTTTTCAGGGCGCATCTGGTTTGACAATGTCCAGTGCACTGGGAAAGAAAAGACCCTGGCACTGTGCATGTCCAACGGGATCGGCGTCTCCGACTGCAAGCACACAGAGGACGTGGGCGTGGTGTGCAGCGACAAAAGGATTCCAGGATTTAAATTCATCAACACCATGGCCAATAATGTGGAGGTACACAACCTGCCTACTACAAACCCACTACAGACCTACTACAAACCGACTACAAACCCACTTTTGATTTACATTTGGTTGAGTTGTCAACTAACATGAATTCAATGTGAAATCAACCAAAAATGCCACAACGTCATTGGATTTAAGTTAAAAGTTGTGTGAAAAAAATTGAAAATTCTAGGACTAGGCTTAATCTGTGTCCAGGAAATGGTCCTGAAGAGGCTTTGGTTGACATTGTTGTTGACTGAGATTCTTGCACTGCAATGTTCCAGAACATTTGGCTCTTGACTCCTCATCCAAGAAGGCCCTCACAGCTGGTCTTTTTGTTATTGAGCTGTTCTGTGCAGAGTGCAGACACACCTTTTGACATAAGTAGTACACGTGGCTTTCGAAAAAAGTGTCAAGCCAAAATCACAGCTTGAACCCAATGATGACTTCAAAGTGCAGAAGCCCACATTACATTTTTAGTGAAAGTGAGGCTACCGGAAACAAACAAACTAATCCTACCTACTAACTCATACCTCATACATACTGGGCTCCTAAAGGGTTCATTCAGCACCTCAGAGTGGTATGTCTTATTTAAGTGAAAATGCCTGAGAAGCCGGTATTTGGAGGATATATTGGCACTGGTGTTAAATACAGTTGAAGTCGGAAGTTTACATACACTTAGGTTGGAGTCATTAAAAGTCGTTTTTCAACCACTCCAAAAATGTATTGTTAACAAACTATAGTTTTGGCAAGTCGGTTAAGACATCTACTTTGTGCAATTCTTCCAACAATTGTTTACAGACAGATTATTTCACTTATAATTCACTGTATTGCAATTCCAGTGGGTCAGAAGTTTGCATACACTAAGTTGACTGTGCCTTTAGCCTGTTGGGGCTACAGGTTAGCAATGAACCCCGAGTCGGGATTGCTAACAAGGCTGGAAATTCAAAACATCAAAAATCTAATAATTTCAATTTCTCAAACAATCAACTATTTTACACAATTTAAAAGATAAACATCTCCTTAATCTAACCACATTGTTCGATTTTCAAAGAGGCTTTACGGCAAAAGCATAAAGTTAGATTATGTTAGGACAGTACATAGCCACAAAAGTACAAACATCCATTTTCAATTCAAGGTCAGGCGTCACCAAAAGCAGAAACCAGCTAGAATTATGTACTAACCTTTGTCAATCTCCATCAGATGACACTCCTAGGACATTATGTTATACAATACATGCATTTTTTGTTCCATCAAGTTCATATTTATATCCAAAAACAGCATTTTACAGTAGCGTGAAATTCAGATTTTTTTCTTCTCTGAAATGCTTCCGGTGAACATAACAAAATTACTATTCGAAAACATTGGTAAATTATAATATTGTCATTCAAAGAATAATATATTATCATCTCGTAATTGCTACCGAATGGCCAGATCTCAAAATAACTTTACTGGGAAATCACATTTTGCAATAAACGGGGTGCTATGCTAAGAACAACAAGCTATGCTATACAGTTAGCATCATCTAATATCGATAATAACATTGTAAATATCCCCTTACCTTTGATTATCTCCATCAGAAGGCACTGCCAGGATTTCCCAGGTCCGGAACAAATGTGGTTTCTTTTGACAAAGTTCATAATTTATGTCCAAATAACACCAAGCAGTTAGCGTTCATTATGCTCCCACAAAACGTGGTGGGGGGGGGGGGTTGTAAAATCACGCCGAAAAGCTAAAAAAAACTAGTAAATAATCTATTTACGTTCGTTCAAACATGTCAAACCTTGTTTAGCATTAATCTTTTGGTCCATTTTTAACGTTAAACATCAGTAATATTTTCACACAACCTATCCTATGTCTTGATAAACAATTAATGACAAACTCACGCTTCTCAGATTTATGCGCAGGCGCCAAAAAATGAAGTGATGACATATCAACTTCCCTGCATTCTAATTTGCTCTCTGTTTATCATAGACGCTTCAAACAACTTTATAAAGATCGTTGACATCTAGTGGAAGCCGTAGGTGTTGCGAAATGAATCCTTTCTCACTATGGTATCTATAAAACAATGACACTAAATAGTACAGTCACAAAATTCACTTTTTTTTAAATCTATTTTTCACAGGTTTTTGCCTGCAATATGAGTTTTGTTATACTTACAGACACCATTCAAACTGTTTTAGAAAATTCAGAGTGTTTTCTATCCGAATGTGTTAATAATATGCATATCCTAGCTTCTGAGTTGGTGTAGGAGGCAGTTAAAAATGGGCACATATTTTTTTCAAAATTTCTCAATACTGCCCCCGAGCCCCAACAGGTTAAAGCTCATCAATAAGCTAAGGATCCTGGGACTAAACACCTCCCTCTGCACCTGGATCCTGGACTTCCTGACGGGCTGCCCCAAGGTGGTAAGGGTAGGTAACAACACATCCGCCACGCTGATCCTCAACACAGGGGCCACTCAGAGGTGTGTGCTCAGCCCCCTCCTGTACTCCCTGTTCACTCATGACTGCACGGCCAGGCACGACTCCAACACCAACATTAAATTTGCAGACGACACAACAGTGGTAGGCCTGATCACCGACAACAACGAGACAGCCTATAGGGAGGAGGTCAGAGACCTGGCCGTGTGGTGCCAGGACAACAACCTCAATGTGATCAAGACAAAGGAGATGATTGTGGACTACAGGAAAAAGAGGACCGAGCACGCCCCCATTCTCATCGACGGGGCTGCAGTGGAGCAGGTTGAGAGCTTCAAGTTCCTTGGTGTCCACATCACCAACAAACTAACATGGTCGAAGCACACCGTGACAGTCGTGAAGCGGGCAAGATAAAACCTATTCCCCCTCAGGAGACTGAAAAGATTTGGCATGGGTCCTCAGATCCTCAAAAGATTCTACAGCTGCACCATCGAGAGCATCCTGACAGGTTTTATCACTGCCTGGTATGGCAACTGCTCGGCCTCCGACCACAAGGCACTACAGAGGGTAATGCGAACGGCCCAGTACATCACTGGGGCCAAGCTTCCTGCCATCCAGGACCTCTATACCAGGCGGTGTCAGAGGAAGGCCCTGAAAATTGTCAAAGACTCCAGCCACCCTAGTCATAGACTGTTCTCTCTGCTACCACACGGCAAACGGTACCGGAGCGCCAAGTCTAGGTCCAAGAGGCTTCTAAACAGCTTCTACCCCCAAGCAATAACACTCCTGAAGATCTAGTCAAATGGCCACCCAGACTATTCACATTGCCCCCCCTCCACTCTTCACACCACTGCCACTCTCTGTTGTCATCTATGCATAGTCACTTTAATTAACTCTACCTACATGTACATACTACCTCAAATAACCGGTGCCCCCGCACATTGACTCTGTACCGGCACCCCCCTGTGTATGTTGTTATTTTTTACAGCTCCTCTTTAATTATTTGTTACTTTTATTTCTTATTCTTATCCATATTTTTTGAAACTGCACTGTCGGTTAAGGGCTAGTAAGTAAGCATTTCACTGTAAGGTCTACACCTGTTGTATTCGGCGCATGTGACTAATAAAATTTGACTTGATTTGATTTAACCCATTGTATAAAAATGATAATGCCCTCGAAGCCGATGTTTGGAGAATATATAGGCATATATACAGTTGAAGTCGGAAGTTTACATACACCTTAGTCAAATACATTTAAACTCAGTTTTTCACAATTCCTGACATTTAATCCTAGTAACAATTCCCTGTTTTATGTCAGTTAGGATCCCCACCTTATTTTAAGAATGTGAAATGTCAGAATAATAGTAGAGAGAATGATTTATTTCAGATTTTAATTATTTCATCACATTCCCAGTGGGTCAGAAGTTTACATACACTCAATTAGTATTTTGTAGCATTGCCTTTAAATTGTTTAACTTTGATCAAACATTTCGGGTAGCCTTCTTCAAGCTTCCCAGAATAAGTTGGGTGAATTTTGGCTCATTCCTCCTGACAGAGCTGGTGTAACTGAGTCAGGTTTGTAGGCCTCCTTGCTCGCACACGCTTTTTCAGTTCTGCCCACACATTTTCTATAGGATTGAGGTAAGCGCTTTGTGATGGCCACTCCAATACCTTGACTTTGTTGTCCTTAAGCCATTTTGCCACAACTTTGGAAGTATGCTTGGGGTCATTGTCCATTTGGAAGACCCATTTGCGACCAAGTTTTAACTTCCTGACTGATGTCTTGAGATGCTGCTTCAATATATTCACATAATTTTCCAACCTCATGATGCTATCTATTTTGTGAAGTGCACCAGTCCCTCCTGCAGCAAAGAACCCCCACAACATGATGCTGCCACCCCCGTGCATCACGGTTGGGATGGTGTTCTTCGGCTTGCAAGCATCCTCCTTTTTCCTCCAAACATAACAATGGTCATTATGGCCAAACAGTTCTATTTTTGTTTTATCAGACCAGAGGACATTTCTCCAAAAAGTATGATCTTTGTCCCCATGTGCAGTTGCAAACCGTAGTCTGGCTTTTTTATGGTGGTTTTGGAGCAGTGGCTTCTTCCTTGCTGAGCTGTCTCTCAGGTTATGCTGATATAGGACTCGTTTTACTGTGGATATAGATACTTTTGTACCTGTTTCCTCCAGCATCTTCACAAGGTCCTTTGCTGTTGTTCTGGGATTGATTTTCCCAAAGTACGTTCATCTCTAGGAGACAGAACGCGTCTCCTTCCTGAGCGGTATGACAGCTGCGTGGTCCCATGGTGTTTATACTTGCGTACTATTGTTTGTACAGATGAAAGTGGTACCTTCAGGCATTTGGAAATTGCTACCGAGGATGAACCAGACTTGTGGAGGTCTACAATTTATTGGAGGTCTTAGCCTATCTGAAGCTTCTAAAGCCATGACATAATTTTCTGGAATTTTCCAAGCTGTTTAAGGGCACTATGGTGTTGAACGCTGAGCTGTAGTCAATGAATAGCATTCTCACATAGGTGTTCCTTTTGTCCAGGTGGGAAAGGGCAGTGTGGAGTGGAATATAGATTGCATCATATGTGGATCTGTTGGGGCGGTATGCAAATTGGAGTGGGTCTAGTGTTTCTGGGATAATGGTGTTGATGTGAGCCATGACCACCCTTTCAAAGCACTTCATGGTTACAGACGTGAGTGCAACGGGTCGGTAGTCATTTAGGCATGTTACCCTAGTGTTCTTGAGCACACGCACTATGGTGGTCTGCTTAAAACATGTTGGTATTACAGACTTGGACAGGGAGAGGTTGAAAATGTTAGTGAAGACACTTGCTAGTTGGTCAGAGCATGCTCGCAGTACACGTCCTGGTAATCCGTCTGGCCCTGCGGCCTTGTGAATGTTGACCTGTCTAAAGGTCTCACTCACATCGGCTGCGGAGAGGGTGATCACACAGTCTTCCAGTACAGCTGGTGCTCTCATGCATGTTTCAGTGTTATTTGCCTTGAAGCGAGCATAGAAGTAGTTTAGCTCGTCCGGTAGGCTCGTGTCACTGGGCAGCTCTTGGCTGTGCTTCCCTTTGTAGTCTGTAATGGTTTGCATTTACCAACATATTCAGATAATGATTGACATATTTTAATTAAAAACTTTATTTTTATGAATTTATTCATACTGTTTCATCCTTCCACAACATATAGTCCTGAAACAAATCTAGGCTTGCTTCCCAACCAGCTGGTCGTTCGTTCTATTGGTTTGATTGCCAGAGACGGGACCCAGTCGTTCAGTCTTTTTGTTATGTATCAATGGACGTGACCCAGTCGTTCATTCTAAATGTTCCATTGCCATCTGTATGGCAATGTTCTTATCCCTTGCTTGCTAGGTAGCCAACTATGGCTAACTTACAGTCACGTCAAACAGTGCAGCCAGAATAACAACAGTAGCTGCATTTGTTTAAGCTGTTTTCTAGTAACATTTATTTGGATACATCCATAACAATGAGACATTGAGGCACGATTTCACCTGGCATAGAACATGTGCTCTGTCGTCAGGACACTGTTTTTCAGTGGATCTTGCCAACAACACAGCTAACACAATAACTTCAATCTGAAGCTGGAAAGACTGCAAACTAGCCGGACTTTCGTTCTACCTTTTTTTCAATTGACATTTCTTTGTGTAAATCCATAAAAATGATGCCAGCTGATTCATAATTTTGACTGGCTGAGAAACTCTGCCTGCCTCTCTCTGTCGTCATGACTCCCGACCCCTACAAGTTCATTACTATGGGACAGTTGAAGATCGAGTTTGAGTATTGAAACAATGTTGCAAATGTCGGTCAGACAGACAGCAAGGTTTATACAAATCTCCACTGTTGAAAACTAAATGTTAGTCTCAAAGAAATGCGAGATAATGTTAGGTGCTTTTTATAGTGGAGATCAAGTTTATAACTTCCCTGCCTGGGCTGGTGAGACAGTGGATTGCGCAGTCAGATGGAACAGTGTAAAAAGGGCATTTTAATGTCATAGATTTAGCCGTTGGTAACTTGTGGAATAGACACTAGCTGGAATGCACTTTTAACCAATCAGCATTCAGGATTAGACCTACCCTTTGTATTAAAGCCTGCAGCTAATTGACACCAAAGGCAGAGTGTTATGTGTTGTTGCGCTCACTCACTGTAGGCCCTCAAGAGTTCACATTCCAATTTCATGAGTTAGTGCAGACCAGCACTCTCCAGGAGAGTCAGCTCAAATCATGTCTCTATTTGACTCCAGCGATGACTGACACCTCCAAATTCAAGGTTAACATGTATCCCTCTGGTGGTCGAGTTGACCTATTTTAAGAAATGCCATTGGTTTGTGGAGAAAAAGTTTGATAGGCTGCTGAGGAATTTGTTACAGGAAAAAATCACTGCCACCTTGTGAGGTTAATTTAGGGCTAACGTGTGCCAGCTTATCTGATGGGACCAGCTACAATGTAGCATTCTATCACATATTAACTGGCTGATGCCTCAACTTAACCTTGAACTTAAACTTTTTCTAGTTTCCGCAAGTATGACCCCACCAGGACTAGGTGTTTCAGGGTGATTCTGAGTTACTTGGTTGACAGCCCACACCAGAGACGCAACTTTCATTGGGGACAGGGGGGACATTCTTAAATTGCATTTTTGTCCCTGCCCCGTTTTTCATTGGAATGTGATACAAAACAAGGCAACGGGAAGACTGTTGGAGTGTTTATCCAAATGGATAAAGAAAAAATATATATATATACACACTACCAGTCAAAAGTTTGGACACCTATTTTTACTATTTTCTATATTGTGTCAAATAATATTTTACATTTTAGATTCGTCAAAGTAGCCACCCGTTGCCTTGATGACAGCTTTGCACACGCTTGACATTCTCTCAACCAACTTCACCTGGTATGCTTTTCCCACAGTCTTGAAGCAGTTTCCACATATGCTGAGAACTTGTTGGCTGCTTTTCCTTCACTCTGCTGTCCAACTCATACCAAACCATCTCAATTGGGTTGAGGTCGAGGGATTGTGGAGGCCAGGTCATCTGATGCAGCACTCCATCACTCTCCTTCTTGGTCAAATAGCCATTACACAGCCTGGAGGTGTGTTGGGTCATTGTCCAGTTTAAAAACACTGATTGTCCCACTAAGTCCAAACCAGATGGGATGGCGTATCGCTGCAGAATGATGTGGTAGCAATGCTGGTTAAGTGTGCCTTGAATTCTAAATAAATCACAGACAGTGTCATCAACAAAGCACCATCACACCTCCTCCTCCATGCTTCACAGTGGGAACCACACATGCGGAGATCATCCATTCACCTACTCCGCGTTTTACAAAGACACGGCGGGTAGAAGCAATAATCTCAAATTTAGACTCATCAGACCAAAGGACAGATTTCCACCGCTCTAATGTCCGTTGCTTGTGTTTCTAGGCCCAAGCAAGTCTCTTCTTCTTATTGGTGTCCTTAAGTAATGGTTTCTTTGCAGCAATTAAACCATGAAGGCCAGATTCACGCAGTCTCCTCTGAACAGTTGATGTTGAGATGTGTCTGTTACTTGAACTCGGTGAAGCATTTACTTGGGCTTCAATTTCTGAGGCTGGTGACTCTAATGAACTTATCCTCTGTATCAGAGGCAACTCTGGGTCTTCCTTTCCTGTGGTTGTCCTCATGTGAGCCAGTTTCATCATAGAGCTTAATGGTTCAAGCGACTGCACTTGAAGAAACTTTCAAAGTTCTTGAAATGTTCCGCGTTGACTGACCTCCATATCTTCAAGTAATTATGGACTGTCATTAATCTTTGCTTATTTGAGCTGTTCATGGCATAATATGGACTTGGTCATTTACCAAATAGGACTATCTTCCGTTTACCACCCCTACCTTGTCGCAAGACAACTGATTGGCTCAAACGCATTAAGAAGGAAAGAAATTCTACAAATTAACTTTTAACACATCTGTTAATTGAAATGCATTCCAGGTGTCTACCTCATGAAGATGGTTGAGAGAATGCCAGGAGTGTGCAAAGCTGTCATCAAGGCAAAGGGGTGGCCACTTTGATGAATCTCAAAAATAAAATAAATTTGGATTTGGTTAACACTTTTTTGGTTACTACATGATTCCATATGTGTTATTTCATAGTTTTGATATCTTCACTATTATTCTACTATGTATAAAATAGTAAAAATAAAGAAAAACCGTTGAATGAGTAGATGTGTCCAAACCTTTGACTGGTACTGTATATATATATTTATATGTTATGTCCCCCACACTTCTAAAACCAAAGTTGCGCCCCTGGCCCACACCATAGCTGAACATCCTCAATAAGTACTTTGGTAGTATCTTTTCAGAGAAGTGACTGTACACCGTTTACGAGTTTGAGTCAAATTCCAATGCTATTCAACTCCTGTAATGGGACAAGATGAGGAAGAATGGCTCCAGTTCACTTCCTCTGGTGGGGTTTATAAAGACAAAAGGTAGAGATTATAATGCTCCAAAGAGCTGCGCTGTAGAGGTCCAGACATCTGGAGTCCGCCTTCAGCCCTTTGTGATGTCTCAAGCTGTGATATTCACTGAGAGAATATCAGGCTCATCTTTTCCATTCACTAAGATGTGGGGCACGCCGGGTTAGCTCCACACAGAAGCAATGTAAAACACAGCCAGGCTGAGGCAAAGCCCTCCACACACACAGGTTATGTTCCAAATGGCACCCTATTCCCTATGTAGTGCACTATTTTTGATCAGGGCCCATCAAAAGTAGTGTCATATAGAGGGAATAGGGTGCCACTTGGGACGTACACTGTCTAATGTTAGGCATGACGACAGACTAGTGTGATACTGTGGTGGGGGATGATGAGAGGTATGGGGACTCAAAGTAGGTGCTTGGGGTGAGAACATTTCCGCCTACATTTTAGAGACTGTTACCCTTTCATCGTGGGACACTTGCGATGACTTCAGGATAATTGCTGGCCAGTCAACCACAAAGGAAATGTTTCAAAGACTTAGGACTTAAGAGAGTGTTGAAACCTGAAGCTTGCATGCATGTGTCACCTATGGCTTCTTAGGACATTTTTGACCGATTCCTCTGTGAATGCCTTGTTTCTGTTTCAAATAACCAAGGTTAACTATAACTCTGGAAAATACCCATAGCATGTGAACTCAGCAAGAATTTGCTTTGTGGGCCGTGCAGTTTATGGGTTTGAATGGATTGCAGTTTTAGTGGCATTGTGTCTCAGTCGTCTGCACTTTAAAACAACAGTAAAGGACATCCAGTGCTCTTCTGAGAAGTTACCGTGTGCTTTCCATTAAGACTGTTATTATATAAATATACATTTTCTGTTCCTCGTGTTTATCACACACACATTCTTTTCAGTCATGTCCTTAAGGTTGTTTGGCATACAGCATCTTAAGATTAGTGCTCAGAGTTTTTCCTAGTTAGGTCATGAAAAGGTCAGGAGCTACAGCTGGCCCTCTCTATTATCCTTAGTAATATCCTCTCACATCATTTCAGCTTGTAAATAGAGGTGGCTGTATAGACATGATTTAGAAGTGAGGTTTGTGTGGTTGTCTGACCTGTGATCAAGCACATGCATTAGGGTACGTTCTGTTCTAACCAAATTTCAACATTGAGCATTCCTCAGTGTTTATGCAGGTCATTCTTGGCTAACCAGCGAGCAGCTTTTATCAATGCAGACTTTATGTATACACCAATGTGTTCCATTGCAGGAGAATTTCAGGAGGAAATATTTGAGATTTATTTATCTCTCTGCATCCTCGGTGAGGAACAAACAGCATACTGTGGGCTCTTAAAAATTATACGGAACACATCTTGAAATAAGTTTATTCTTTGGTTCAAATTTGTGGGCTCAATATTGAACATCTGTTGTTGAAACATCCATGTAAATACATCACCATAAAGGTGGTTTATTAAAGTGATATAAAGTAAGGTTTAATGGTGCTTCATCATAAAGGACTGGGGCACAGTACTCTTTTTTTTAAAGTTTAGATGAAAAGATCTTTACTGTAGTTAGTTGATTTATGTGATAACACACCTTGAAACAAGGCCTTGCCCAACTTTGATGTATGTACCTTCATTAGTTTTCACTCTTTTGTTTTGGAGGAATGTCCTATCATCCTGTTATATGAGCTGGGGCTGGGAAACTGGGAGTCTAGGTGGAGGCAGGGCTACTGTGCCAGAGCAGGTCTCTCCCCTGGTCTCTGTCTGTCTGTCTGTCTGTCTGTCTGTCTGTCTGTCTGTCTGTCTGTCTGTCTGTCTGTCTGTCTGTCTGTCTGTCTGTCTGTCTGTCTGTCTGTCTGTCTGTCTGTCTGTCTGTCTGTCTGTCTGTC
Organism: Salmo salar; assembly: GCF_965601325.2. Taxonomy (NCBI): domain Eukaryota; kingdom Metazoa; phylum Chordata; class Actinopteri; order Salmoniformes; family Salmonidae; genus Salmo; species Salmo salar. Next base: position 35,928,844 of record NC_138310.1, on the reverse strand, counting down.
TGTCTGTCTGTCTGTCTGTCTGTCTGTCTGTCTGTCTGTCTGTCTGTCTGTCTGTCTGTCTGTCTGTCTGTCTGTCTGTCTGTCTGTCTGTCTGTCTGTCTGTCTGTCTGTCTCTCTCTTTTTCTTTCACTGTCTCTCTCTATCACTCTCACACACACACACACACACACACACACACACACACACACACACACACACACACACACACACACACACACACACACACACACACACACACACACACACATACACAAAGCAATAGTTTATTATATCTTCCTCCTCTCAGTTTTTCCCCTTAGGCTTATAGATGGAATCCGCTGTAGAGGGAAATAGCGCCACTGGCCGCCCCACCACAGTTGTTATTGTTTTTGTTGCCAAGCGTCACGCAGCATGGTACAAACCATCCACGTTCTCCTCTATACTCTAGCCTTGTCATCACAGTAGGGTTCTAATAAAGCCTAATGGGAAAGGCACCATGAACTTGACTAATGTGGGGTTGAAAAAGTAATTTGATTTAATTTGAACTATTTAATTAACTTCTCACATAACTGATAGATTGTTTTCTGGTCATGTCACAACTGCAGATAAAAGTTCACACCCTGCAGGGCACTACATTCCTACATTATAACTCAACTGAATAGCATGTTTAGTTTACCCTATTGAAATACACATGATATTATAAAGCCCGCAGTCTCTAACAACGCGTTGCTAGGGAAATCAAGCCTCGGCAGAAGTGGTTTTTACAGTCATTGTGTGAGTTGGTGCCAGTTTGGCACAAACCATGAACTTCTGTGTCTCTAATTTATACATGCCACTGAATGATAGGTAGGGAGATTTTCTGCTGAGTTAAACTAGTTTTTCTGAAACTTAAATTAAACTAAAAAGAATAATAGCCTTCTTTCTTTTAATAGACAAATAAGTTAAACTGTAGTTTTTCAGGATTTGTGAAGGTGTTGTGGAACATCTGTATCCACTTTGTTAAAAGGCTCTTTTAATGGCTTCTAAGGAGCAGGAACAAGTGGAACAGAGACATGAGGTACATGACATCATTCACTGCCACACTATAAACACTGTTTCAGGAAAGAGATAATCATCCATTTGTGTTGTGGCTCAAAGAATTATCAGCACCCAAACAGTGCTGGCCTGGTGAGCACAGCACATGTGATATCGAAACACAAGCCCAGGGAGGGAGTGGTCACTCTGTGGCAAACATGATATCAACAAACATCTTAGCAAACTTTATCCCAGGAAGTAAATACTGTTATGATGTTCAATAAATGATTTCCCTCTAGGCACAGACGCCAGTTCAATGACTATTTTTATTTGATTTACATTTGGTTGAATGAGTTGTCAACTAACGTGAATTTAATATGAAATCAACAAAAAAATTGACAATGACAATGGATTTAGTTTAAAAGTTGGGTGAAAAATAACGATGATGACTTTTTGCAAATCCAATCAGTTTTCTACGTTGATTCAATGTCATCACATTTAATATTTTTTTTGAAATGAGGTGAAAACAACGTTGATGATACATCCAGTTTTTTCCCATTGGTTTGTTCTCTCACTTGGAATTTCTATGTAACCCAGTTTGACTACTAGGATCTATGGGGATTTCTGTTAGAAGTGAATGTAGTTCATGATTTCTATTGGAACCATATGCTGTAGGCTCCGTGGGCGTTGTTATTGCTGGCATTAGTACTGTGTTCTAGTAGAGGCTTGAGGTCACATTCTGGCATGAGATGATGAGAAGTATGTTCATTAAAGTCGATACGCTAAGTCACACCATTGTCAAATGCTCCAAACTGGCATCCACGTCATAAAGAATATTGCACCTGGGTACTGTCAGTGCAAGTGACACTTGAAAAATGACTTATGTATTTATTTTTTGTCATGTTTCACTGCAATGTCTTCTTGGTTTCAGTTGGTTTTGATATACATATTTTTGTTACTTTCTCAAATGTAGCATCATTTGTTCATTTTAGAACTAATGCCCAGAACTCACTTTCTAGTGTATGATTCGGGGAATGGACTATTGCAGCCTACATAATAAACCTCACACATATGGGAATCATGAATGTTAGCCATTGTGGGGATATTTTTGCTTTCCAGCTGGACCATGGCTGATTCTTCAGTCCTGTGGTCTATGCATAAGATAGCTTATTGTTTGACATCAGAAAATACGTTGACAGGCTCAACTTCAAATACAAGCCCGGAGGGTAAGAATGACCCACTGACTCTGGTCTCATTCCAAGGGACCTCTTTTAACTTGTTTAGCTGAATGACATAATCTCTTCACCTACCAGTAGTAGGCCTACAAATGCACTGCATTGACTTCATGGAGCAGTCAGGGGCAGAAAGGTTATCTTTTATGGACTTAAACGTGTAGATATTCCTTTCTCATTAACATTCAAATTAAACATCAGTATATAGATATATAGCCATCCTGGATGACCTAATTGATTCTGAATGACAGCAACAATGACGTAATGCTGTTCCACTGCCTCAGTGTTTTCCATAAGAAGGTATCGGTTTACCACTTGTACCTATGTCTCCTTCTGGAGAAGTGGTCTCAGAGTGATTCAGGACTTAGTTGAGACAGAGGGCCCACCAGCTTCCTCTCCTCTGCTTCTTTCTACCTCCTCAAAGATGCATCCCACTTATGGCTTTTCCATCTTCTGCACCTTCCTCCCCCTGCTGCCAATTTCTGGAAACCCCTTCCCCAGAGTGTATAGAAACAAGCCACATATGTTAGAAGTATCTCACCGGCCGCTGCTGTGTTTCTACTTTTCTACCACACCACCGTTGCAATCAACAGGCATTCCATTTTCTAGTCATTTAAACTAGGCATCGATGCACGTGCAGTCCTGAATTCTAAACAGGAAATCAATAATTAGAAAGGGTTGGATGCCAAGTGGCAAGGAGGGAATGGGGAGGTTGGTTTGCCATGTGAGTTTAAGTTGGTGAAACAAGTTCACTCCTCTATTTCACATTAAAAGGGAGTTTTTCAGAATAATATTTTGTAACTGACTGGGTTCTTTCTGTATAAGTCTTTTGGGTTTAACTACAGCTGAGTGAGTATTTCATCTGTACAAGTAAATCATGTACAGTGGCTTGAGAAAGTATTCACCCCCTTGGCATTTTTCCTATTTTGTTGCCTTACAACCTGGAATTAAAATTGTATCATTTGATTTACACAACATGCCTACCACTTTGAAGATGCAAAATATTTTTTTATTGTGAAACAAACAAGACATAAGACAATAAAACAGAAAACGTGAGCGTGCATAACTATTCACCCCCCCAAAGTCAATACTTTGTAGAGCCACCTTTTGCAGCAATTAAAACTGGAAGTCTCTTGGGGTATGCATCTATAATCTTGGCACATCTAGCCACTGGGATTTTTGCCCATTCTTCAAGGAAAAACTGCTCCACCTCCTTGAAGTTGGATGGGTTCCGCTGGTGAACAGCAATCTTTAAGTCATACCACAGATTCTCAATTGGATTGAGGTCTGGGCTTTGACTAGGCCATTCCAAGGCATTCTATAACTTTCTTACTCATCATTATTCACGATTCATTCAGGATTATCCATAATCATGGTAGCATGCAGATTTATGTAGAAGTGTTTAGAAACAATCTATTTTTATTTACAATAAAAGTGAATCCAAAATGACAATACATTATTTACCATACATTTTTATTGGAGACAAAATAATGTGAAACACAACCAAAACAAACAGCAAATGCATCCAACAAATGTGTAGAGTCATAAACTTGCGTGCTATGAATGTGTTACTACTTTAATACACATAAGTGAATTTGTCCCAATACTTTTGCTCCCCTAAAATGGGGAGTAGGGGACTATGTACAAAAAGTGCTATAATTTCAAAAGGTTCACCTAGTATGGATGAATTAAAGCTGACACTCTGCATTTTAACTTGATTTCAAATCCACACTTTTGGAGTATAGAGCCAAAAGAAGAACAAATGCTTAACTGTCCCAATAATTACAGAGGGCACTGTTATTCATATCATATGCCTAAAAGTACTCTAGAGCTCTTTTTACTTGCAAACAATATAGCTGGATCGCCCCGTCCTGCGCCTAGGGGTCCCCCCCACCCGGTTGCCTGACCCTGCTGAGACCCCAGTTACCATCAGATCCTGCTCAGATGAGGCATGACAAATAATTACCTTGGTGTACATTTATACATTGCATTATCCAAGAGTAGAATCAATGGTTCAATAATTGAAATGACCATTATTCCCAGATCCCAGACCTCAGACTGTAGCCCACCCATCAACTCAAGATGGAACTTTGCATCCATTCACTGGTTGTTATAATATACTGTAAAACTCCCCAGAGCTCTGTAGACTGTTCTTCCCTGACTGGCTAACCCTGCTGGGACACCTGTCACTATTTGATCATGGTAAGGCATGATGAGCATACTGTTGTGTAGCAACTGTGCACCATGACAGTGAAGTCTGTAGAGCTATTTATATGCTATAGTGAAATAAAAGTCACATTGTGCTGTCAAAAAACGTCAGAATATCGGTCTTCAATCGTTTGTCCGCCGGTTTCATCGTTTGAATCAGGTCTAGACTAGTGTAATTGTTGCAAAAAGAATAGCTAACGCTAGCTGACTAGCTTGCTAACATTAGCCAACTTCTGGCTAGCGCTAATGGTTCATCAACTGGCGAAAACTAGCCAAGTTAATTTACTTCTGTTGAAACAGGACAAAACAAAGGCTACAAAACATTTCCATACATCTGTTGTATTCGGCGCATGTGACAAATAAAATGTGATTTGTTAGATTCTGCTACCTATCATAAAACTAGAGGCTAGAGCTGAACTGGCTGCTACTAGCTAGCTAGCTAGTTCATTCACTTCAGACAGAACTTCAGTTGAGAGGGGATGAAACATGTAGGTAATGCATTAGCTAACATTTCATGTCAGTTACACTACAAACTCAACATTGTGAATAAATACTTTTCTTCCCCTGTTAAGTTAAACAGCAGTTACCTTGTCAGCTACATCAAATAAAGAGTAGCCAGTTTCTGCTCTGCTTGCTTTTACAACTCTGAGAAAAAGCACAACACACACAGACAACAGCCGCCTCTGCTCGCACGGTCCTAAATCCAGGTGGTTGATATCGCCAAACAGCCTACCCAACCTCTCTGAGGCGTCCGAATGATCCTAAAGCACACAATGCCGCTTTTTGTATCACAGTGCATTGATAAAACTGGGGGAGACAAAAATGCAATTTCAGAATGTGGGGGGAATCATGTCCCTCCCGTCCCCAGTGAAAGTTGTGCCCCTGGTTTTGGTGGAGGTGATAAGTAAAATGCATGTGTGTTGTTTGCAAAGACCCTGCTTGCAGCCAGGTCTACATTTTAGGGATCTTGCTCTGAATGGTATTTTTCCACCATTAAGAATAAGATGAACACATTGTTGCTGAAAGACCCTGTTATGATGTAAGAAACACACAACTGTAGCACACCCTGTTTCATTTGGTCTTTATTGTGCAGACTTTTTATCAAAGTACACTACAGTATTCTACTAGAGATCTTAAATACAGACAAGGTCACTATCACCACAGTTCTCTAAATGATCATGTCCCAGGGTTTGAATCCCCTCAGATAGCTCAACATGCTGGATCTCATCCTTCCACTCGCTGGTTAATGCGGTCATCTGCGTAAAAGAATTGTTAAGGAATAGCAGACTGAACATTTACAGTTTCTCTGTGGTTCGCTTTCATCCTGTGGACTGATGTATGATGTCATTTCAGGAAAACTTTCCTTTTCATTATTGAACGTTTGGAGGTCTAACTGTCTCTGTCCCAAATGGCACTCTAATCCCTATATAATGCACCATGTTTTGTTCAGAGCCCTATGGGCTATAGGGTGCAATTTGAGACAAAGCCATTGACTTCACGTCTGACAGGACAGGACAGGGGCTGGGTTTGATATGTGTCTCAGCCAGCCCATCAGCCAGCCCATCTGCTGAGACAAGCAAATATCCATCCGCCAGTTCTCATCTTGCCTCCTGTCTTCTCCCATGGCCTGCACTGTCACGTAGCACAGGAATGTGGGCTGGGTCTTTAGGAGAGAGGCTGTTTGTTCAAACCCCAACAGGCTTCACAGAGGAAGGTCTCCACATTTTTTTGACAAAGACAGACATGTAGACAGATGGATAGACTCATTGCCTTTGAAATTATATGGTATTGATCAGGTAATGCTTTCAAGAGATGAGATAACAGCCCAGGCAAGTCAGCATGTCAATTCCACCACAGACGGTTCAGCAAGTTCAAAAATATTCTTGTGATATTACAGTAAATTAAGTATCTTTGGTGGAGAGCCGCCATTGGATTTTCACGACTAGGATCAAAAAGTAAATCTTGCATAATGCTCCGAAAGTGTTTATGTTTAATAGGCCAACTTTTGATCCTAAACTGGATCTTCGTCACCTACCAGCATCTGTCCAGTGACACCCTTTAAAACATGACGAGAAAGTATTGTATGAGTTGCCATGGTCACTCCTTTGATATCCTTGTTCAAAAGCCAAGCAGTTGCAGTACAGCTGGGTCTGGCCTGTGATTCACTAGGTGATAGGATTGTAAAAATGTTTGGGTAAGCTGGAGAGGCTTTACAAGGGAATGCAGTCTTGTGGGGTTGGTGTCTTGCTGGGGTTGGTGCCGGAGGGTGAGTGCCTTACATTCATTATACGGCTATATAACAAGGGCAAACTGTCAAAATGCAGACAGATTTGGAGTGATTATTTCCAGAGAAATATGTAAGAGAGCAGTGAGGAAGAGAGGACCATAGAGGACTGCAGAGGAAGAGACGACTTGGCCTATTCATGTGAAATGAATCATACCTCATTTTTCTTCACAGAGTTTAAACATTCAAGTGGAGGATGTGCGTATCCGGGCCATTCTGTCATCGTACCGCAAGCGCATCCCTGTGACAGAGGGCTACGTGGAGGTGAAGGATGGGGGGAAATGGAAGCAGATCTGTGACGCGGAGTGGACGAAGCACAACAGCAGAGTTATCTGTGGCATGTTCGGTTTCCCCGGAGAGAGGAAGTACAATGCCAGAGTCTACAAGTGAGTGAGGGATGGGACTTTGTTTAACTGAATCCTCTTGGTCCTCATTGGGAATTAAGGCCACAATGAGCTCCTGCCATTCTTTGATGAAAGGGATGGGAGTGTAGAAAGGAATACTATATGTGTCTCAATGGATGGGCAGTGGCAGCAGCAGGTTCCATTTTACTGGAGTGTTATGGAGCAGGACTACTGTAAACATAAGTAAGTAAGCCGTGTCCAAGCCAGAATGGCACATAGGGCAGGAGTCTATCTCCTGTTTCTGTAGCGTGAGGCAGCTGGATGTACAAGTACACCCCCTGGACAGGACATTAATATACATCAGAGGAGGCTGGTAGGTGTAGCTATAGGAGGATGGGCTCATTGTAATGGCTGGAATGGAACAAGTGGAATCGTATTAAACACATCAAACATATGGAAACCCCATGCTTGACTTCCATTTAATCCATTCCAGCCAATACAATGAGCCCTTCCTCCTATAGCTCCTCCCACCAGCCTCCTCTGCTGTACATATTCTTATTATGTCAACTTGTTTGGTTTGGTCAGGCACAGCCCTTGATTTATCTTCAGATGTGTTAAACCTGGGGAGGCGATGTACCATGGACAGTTACTCTCCCAGGCCCAGGGCAACAAGCCGTTGACAGACCCATACCTCATCTCAGTCAAGATTCATTCTTGGTACACATTACACAGAAACCTTGATTCTTAAACTCTGGAGAGGGATGTCAACTCAGAGTTCTCCCATTGTGAAAATTATGAACCCATGTGGTTACTTTTTAACCCCACTATGCTACTGAAAGTTCAGGCTGTTATTCAACAGACTGACAACTCACCAGAACTTTGAGCTTCTTACCCTACCGTGGTGGATAAATCTTTTAGATCTTTGCTGTTTGACTTATACTGTATATTGCATACAGAACATATTTGCCCTAATACAGAGCAATAATGCTGAATTCTATAGAAACTTTCTGTATTCTGCTTCACATCAAACACTCTCATAGAACTTAAGTAACCCCTCCCCCCTTCGTATGTATATATCCAGGATCAGTGCATTCCTTAAAGTAGTTGTAATGGGATACTGACTGGGCTGGGGAAGGATCTAACTCTTATTTACACGTGGAAACCTGCAGAGGAATAGCCAGCAGTTAATTAATCACTTCAAACCTGAGACCTCGTCTCTAGCTCTGAAGCCAACCTTGAATTTACTGTCTCATTCAGGGTAGAGAGGGAGAGAAGTTTTCTCTGCTTAGGTAACCACAGTACAGCAGCACCCTACTTTCCATCTATGTGACTGCCGGCATGCAACCGCTTGAAACTTATGAAACGTGCAGAACGTGTTTTTATAGTCTGCCGTTTGGTCCAGGCGGCGGCAGACAGCCAAGGTCTACAGTTCTTTCATAATCCAACTTGGTCTCTGTTCAAATGCCTCTGTATGCCCGCTTAGCATATTCCAAAATATTTGGAGAGCATAGGATTTAGCAGACGTCATCCGTGCTTTTCAATGGTTTATGTGTGTAGTGTGGTATGTATCATTCCAAAAGCAAATTTTTCAAAGTAAATGGTAGCAGGCACAAACTTTCAAGCTGATGAAAAGTAACAATAGATCACTGTTCCAATTGCCTAATGTGACTTATGTAATATGTTTTGAGTTTACAGCTCCTACCGCCAGTCCATGTTCAGTTTTTACTTGGTTGAACCTTCACAGCTGTTGCTTGAACACATGTGAACGGATCAAGATGCTTCTTTCCCTGAGTTCTATTTATCCATCCTTCACTCACAACTTCTGTATGTCCCCCCCGCAGACTCAGAGGCTTAGAACGCAGGCTTTGGATGGGTTCCGGACAGTGATCAGCAATGTTCTTTTATCCAGGTTCCAAATGGAAAACAAATGCTGTGTGTGTGTCTGCTCCTGTCCTCTTTAATCTGCTTTCATGTACACATCTAAGACATGTGATAAAGAGACAGGACAAGGACAGGCTGTGCTGCCCCAAACGTTCATTATACACGTTGGTTGGCTCACCATTGAAAAGTAAAGGAATTAATTAACATCCCTGCATGCCTGGAGGACCTCAATTACCTCACCTGTTGTTCACATCACAGACTAAACAGGCACACCTGTAGCCTAATACTGAACCCTTTGTTATCGGACTAGTGATGTTATTTTTATTTTTTATTTTCTTTCACCTGGTAGGCCAGTTGAGAGCATGTTCTCATTTACAACTGCGACCTGGCCAAGATAAAGCAAAGCAGTGTGACACAAACAACAACACAGAGTTACACATGGAATAAACACACATACAGTCAATAACACAATAGAAAAGTCAATTTACAGTGTGTGCAAATGAGGTAAGATAAGGGAGGTAAGGCAATAAATAGGCCATAGTGGCAAAATAATTACAATTTACTGTAGCAATTAAACACTGGAGTGATAGATGTGCAGAAGATGAATGTGCAAGTAGAGATACTGGGGTGCAAAGGAACAACAAAAAAAAACAGTTTGGGGATGAGGTAGTTGGATGGGCTATTTACAGATGGGCTATGTACAGGTGCAGTGATCTGTGAGCTGCTCTGACAGCTGGTGCATAAAGTTAGAGAGGGAGATATGAGTCTTTATCAGTATTTAGCAACTAGCTGACTACATACAGTTAATGCTGTAGTGTAGTATGTACAGTAGGTGTTAGGGAAAATGGGATAGCAGCCTTGTGTAAATATTGAATGAAATGTCTGTCTAAAATGTGTTATTATTTGACTACTTTATGTTTTCCCTGTGTTCTCAGGATGTTTGCTCGCAGGAGAAAGCCCTCTTATTGGGACTACTCTGTCAACTGCACTGGAAATGAGGCGCACCTGTCGAGCTGCAAGCTGGGCCATGCCGTGGCAGCGAAGGCCAACAGCACATGTGAAGGGGGCACGCCTGTGGTTGTCAGCTGTGTGCCAGGAAGAGCCTTCTCCCCAACCCCCATGACTGGCTTCCGGAAGGCCTTCAGGCAGGAGGTAGGCACCATGGACTCACTAAACCAATGCATTCTGTCCATAGAAATATAATCACTAGAGCAGATATAGCCAGACCTATTCACTTGAATGGGGATTCCTGTTCTAGTGATTCTATTTCTATGATTCTGTCACCCTCTTTAGAATTGGACTGATTTATGTTGTGCCACTGCAGGGTTATGGCAAATAAAATATAGGTAGGGAAATGCAGTACCAGTCAAAAGTTTGGAGACACCTACTCATTCAAGGGTTTTTATTTTCTTTTTACTATTTTCTACATTGTAGAATAATAGTGAAGACATCAAAACTATGAAATAACACATATGGAATCATGTAGTAACCAAAAAAGTGTTAACCAAATAGTAGCCACCCTTTGCCTTGATGACAGCTTTGCACACTCTTGGCATTCTCTCAACCAGCTTCATGAGGTAATCACCTGGAATGCATTTCAATTAACAGGTGTGCCTTGTTAAAATTTAATTTGTGGAATTTCTTAATTCTTAATGCATTTGAGACAATCAGTTGTGTTGTGACAAGGTAGGGGTGGTATACAGAAATTGCAGCCACATAAATGCTTCACTGAGTTCGAGTAACAGACACATCTCAACATCAGCTGTTCAGAGGAGACTGAGTGAATCATGCCTTCGTGGTCAAATTGCAGCAAAGAAACCACTACTTAAGGACACCAATAATAATAAGAGACTTGCTTGGGCCAAGAAACACGAGCAATGGACATTAGACCGGTGGAAATCTGTCCTTTGGTCTGATGAGTCCAAATTTGATATTTTTGGTACCAACCGCCATGGCTTTGTGAGACGCAGAGTAGGTTAACGGATGATCTCTGCATCTGTGGTTCCCACCGTGAAGCAAGGAGGAGGAGGTGTGGGGGTGCTTTTCTGGTGACACTGTTAGTGATTTATTTAGAATTCAAGGCACACTTAATTGATGGAGATCTGCATCAGATGACCTGGCCTCCACAATCACCTGGCCTCAACCCAATTTAGATGGTTTGGCATGAGTGGAACCACAGAATGAAGGACAAGCAGACAATAAGTGCTCAGCATATGTGGGAACTCCTTCAAGCCTGTTGGAAAAGCATTCCAGGTGGTCAACTCAAGCTGGTTGAGAGAATGCCAAGCGTCTGCAAAGCTGTCATCAAAGCAAAGGGTGGCAACTTTGAAGAATCATAATATAAAATATATTTTGATTTGTTTAACACTTTTTTGGTTACTAATGTTACATGATTCCATATGTGTTATTTTGATGTCTTTACTATTATTCTACAATGTAGAAAATAGTAAAAATAAAGAAAAACCCTTTAACTACATACTGTCAAACTGAGTGGGCTATTTTATCTCTGATCTGATGAATCCTGTGGGAGATCGATAGACAATGGGGTTTTCTGAGATGCATTGCTGTTACTCTGACACTCGATGTTTTGTGAAGCCCATCTGCAGATGTTTTGAATGTACTGTTTTGACTGGTACTGTAGCTGTGGGGGTTTAACTTCATACTGTCAAACTGAGTGGGCTATTTTATCTCTGATCTGATGAATCCTGTGGGAGATCGATAGACAATGGGGTTTTCTGAGATGCATTACTGTTACTCTGACACTCGATGTTTTGTGAAGCCCATCTGCAGATGTTTTGAATGTTTGCTGTCAAGTGATTCATCATGGACTCAGGATCTGTGGGTAGTAGATAATTCATGCTCGTCCATGAAAACATCTTGTGGGAATCCGCGCTAACAGACATTTCCTCTGGCGGTGATCGAATCCTTTATTTCACCCTCTCCCCCTCCTCTATTTCACCCTCTCTCTCTTCTATGTCACCCTCTCTCTTCTATTTCACCCTCTCTCTCTCTCTCCACTATTGCACCCTCTCTCTCCTCTATTGCACCCTCTCTCTCTCTCTCTCTCTCTCTCTCTCTCTCATTTCCCTTTCTCTCTCATTTCTCTCTATTTCTCTCTCGCTCTAATTTTTTTTTTCTCTCTCTCTCTCTCTCTCTCTCTCTCTCTCTCTCTCATTACTCTCTATTTCTCTTTCTCCATTCTTCTCTATTTCTCTCTCTCATTTCTCTCTCTCTCTCACTCATTTCTCTCTCTCTCACATTTCTCTCTCTCTCCCATTTCTCTCTCTCTCATTTCACTCTCTCATTTTTCTCTCTCTCATTTCTGTCTTTCTCTCTCTCTCATTTCACTTTCCCCCTCTCTCTCTCTCTCTCTCTCTCTCTCTCTCTCTCTCATTTCAGTCTCTCTGTCTCTCTCTCTCTCATTTCTCTCTCTCTCTCTCTCTTTCTCTCTCTCTCTCTATCTCTCTCTCTCTCGCTCTCATTTCACTCTCTCTCTGTCTCTCTCTCTCTCTCATTTATCTCTCTCTCTCTCTCTCTCTCTCTCTCTCATTTCACTCTCTCTCATTTCTCTCTCTTTCCTCTATTTCACCCTTTCTCCCACCTCTATTTTGCACAGCAAGTGCTGTAGTCTAAGCCTGCCTGCCTCCCTGCTCTCTTCAACAGTGAAGGGGCGACTCCAAGAGGGTGGCCTTCTAGGCAGAGCTGCAAAGAAAAAGCCATATCTCAGACTGGCCAATAAAAACAAAAGATTAAGATGGGCAAAAGAACACAGACACTGGACAGAGGAACTCTGCCTAGAAGGCCAGCATCCCGGAGTCGCCTCTTCACTGTTGACGTTGAGACTGGTGTTTTGCGGGTACTATTTATTGAAGCTGCCAGTTGAGGACTTGTGAGGCGTCTGTTTCTCAAACTAGACACTCTAATGTACTTGTCCTCTTGCTCGGTTGTGCACCGGGGCCTCCCACTCCTCTTTCTATTCTGGTTAGAGCCAGTTTGCTCTGTTCTGTGAAGGGAGTAAAACACAGCGTTGTACAAGACCTTCCGTTTCTTGGCAATTTCTCACATGGAATAGCTTTCATTTCTCAGAACAAGAATAGACTGATGAGTTTCAGAAGAAAGGTCTTTGATTCTGGCCATTTTGAGCTTGTAATCGAACTCACAAATGCTGATGCTCCAGATACTCAACTAGTCTAAAGAAGGCCAGTTTTATTGCTTCTTTAATCAGGACAATAGTTTTCAGCTCTGCTAACATAATTGCAAAAGGGTTTTCTAATGACCAATTGTCCTTTAATTTGATAAACTTGGATTAGCTAACACAACGTACCATTGAAACACAGGAGTGATGGTTGCCGTTAATGGGCCTCTGTACGCCTATGTAGATATTCCATAAAAAACACCCGTTTCCAGCTACAAAAGTCATTTACGCCATTAACAATGTCTACACTGTATTTCTGATCAATTTGATGTTATTTTAATGGACAAAAAAGTTGCTTTTCTTTCAAAAACAAGGACTTTTCTAAGTAACCCCAAACTTTTGAACAGTAGTGTATATTTCAGAATGCCATTCCTGTCCTTGCTTGGGTTCAGATTGTGCCAATCCCCTTTTCTAAAACCTTTTTCCCTCTTCAACTGCCACAGTTTCACCTAAGAAATATTTAGTCGTAAAACACATACTTACCCAAATACTTAATGCTTTTGGATATGTACACATTTTATGATGGTTTTGGTATTGTTTACATTTTATTTTAGATACCTGTTTAGAATATTCTTGCACTGGGAATAAATACATGTCATAGTTTTCTTTTTTGGAATGGGAACACAAACCACAAAGCAGAGCCAATCCTAAACTGCATGAAAACACCTGTGCATTGCTGTTTGTAATTACAAATCCGCATAAATAAGATACAGTTATGCTACTAATGTATCCCCTTTGTAACGTAGCCTCTCTATGGAGGGGGGTGTGTGGAATCAGGAGCAGGAGAGCAGAAGGGTTCCAGGAAAATCCACCGTTTATTTTGGCCGATCCGAAAAAACACAACGACACATACAGGGGAGAAATCTCATCGTAATGCCTACAAGCAAAATGTCCACGGTAACACATACCGTACAAACAACTAACAACGCCCGTGGTGCAGGCACGCAACCCTTACATGTTGCCTACAGCAAAATAATCTCGCACACAGCCTAACCTGCAGCGGGGAAATATAAAGCCACCGAAATCAACAAAACAAGACACAGGTGTGTAAAACCAGACAGAACTAAATATGAAAAGGAAAATGGGATCGCTGGCAGCTAGTAGGCTGGCGACGACGACCGCCGAGCACCGCCGGAACAGGGAGAGGAGCCACCTTCGGTCGAAGTCGTGAGACCCTTGTTAAATTAAACACTTCCAATTTGCCAAAACCATTAATGGGAGTAACATTTACCTGCTGTGTAAATGTGAAGCGACCCACTCTGTAGCCTCACAGCCTTCACTCAACCGTTCTTCTAGCTTCTCTGAACGTCTAGGAAAGAGCCAACTCAAAACAGAGTTTTGTAACTCTTTATGGATGGCCCCCTCTAGTTATATATTAGTTATATATTTCTCGGGCTCAAGAGTCATTCATTTATAGAAAGTTGACCTCTGTAATTCTGCTTCTCGGACCAGTAAGGCATAATTACCTGACCTTCTATTGTCTTGAAAACCCACCTATTGTCTTTCATGTTTCATTATGAGTTAATGCAACATAATAGCTTGCTTTGAGTGTTCGAATAACTCAGCCTTACTATGAGTGATCTCTCTCTTGTTCCTGCAGCAACCGTTGGTGCGTCTGCGAGGTGGCGCCATTGTAGGGGAAGGTCGTGTGGAGGTGCTGAGGAACGGCGAGTGGGGAACCATCTGTGATGATAACTGGAGCCTGCTGTCAGCCACAGTGGTGTGTCGAGAACTGGGCTTCGGGAGTGCCAAGGAGGCCCTGTCTGGTGGTCGGCTTGGACAGGGTAGGGATTAGAACTCAGTCCTACTTATAACAACAGTGCCATTCACAATACTACATCTGGACAAGTACATGATGGGCAGGCCAACATATTGGTCAGTCTTGCAGTTGACTTGGCTGAAGATGAATTTGACTATTTGAATATTTAATCTGTGTAGAAGGCCTTGGATAGATTAACAAGACACATATTTCTTATTACAGAAGTAATCAAAATCGGATTGACTGAGGTCAAGGAGGTTTTTCTGGTCTCTTCTTTTCGAGCAGTTGTATGAGAAATATTGGATTTGATTCACCATTATCAATCAACAGTTAATCAAGAAACACGGGCCTAACTGCACAAAGCTTGAGTACCAATAGGATAACCACTTGAATTCCTGAAATACAAAGAAAAATTAACATGAACAGCTCAATTGTGTAGTGTAGAGCTACATCTGCTCACCAAATGTTACAAAGGGAACATGTCCAAAAGATCTCATAGTCTGTAATACTATCCCTTCTTTGCGGACTCTTTAAGCTCCACACTAATTCACCTTGACTTGAACAATAGGAAGTCCCCTGGAGAACCGGAACTGGCTGGGATATTGATATGTAATATATTCATAAAGCTTCACAGAGTAGGAGTGTTGATCTGGAATCAGTTTGGCCTTTGAGATCATAATGACTAAGATAACATGGAAAAGGGGGACCTGTTCCTAGATCAGCATTCCTGCTCTGACGCTTTCTGAATAAAGGCCCAGAGTCACAGCGAGATGAACAATGCAAGCCCATACTTGCTATATTCCAGTACTATAATTGAAAGGCTGTAGTGGAGAGAAATACTATATTTAAAGAGTACATAATGTATCAACTCCCTTATCAGTTTGGAAGGCCTCGCCTTCCCCTCAAGGGACATGGGTCCTGCCCAAAAGAGGACCTGCACTTTATTGACCAGTTTCCCTAATTATGGGGTGCATTCCTATAAGTCCTGGTTTGTGGGTGTGACGGTAAAATGTCCTCTAACTCACAGTGTTACCTACGGGGATATTGGTTACCATGGTGTTTATTCTTTTACTGCAGAACTAAATGGAGGGCTTAACCAATAACTGAGGCACAGAGGCATTTATCCCCCCCCCCCCCATATATGTATCACTGACTCTCTTCTAGTCAAAACTATGTAGTCAGCAGATCTGCATGTAGGTTACAGTAACTGTGTCTTTAAATAATTTACCTGTTTTGAGGAAGATTGAAGTGTCTGATGTGCTGAAGTAGATGGTATGTTTTCTTGTAACTGTGTTTCTCATAATATACCTCTATAACAGGGTTGAAAGGAATTGCACACTGCTGTTTTTCAAATAGGTACAGCTATTAATCGTTTCATCTGCAAGCTAGTTCACCCAGGCGTGAGACTGGAAAGGAGTAGTAAATTCCAGGATAATGGCATATTATGGAACTTGGAAACAGCAGACAGAGGCTGTCTCAAATGGCACCCTATTCCCCCACGTAGTGCACTACTTTTGACCAGAGCCCTATGGTGCGTCTGGTCAAAAGTAGTGCACTATATAGGCTGCCTTTTTGGGACGCAGAGCAGGAATTCAGGACTGGTTTTTCCTTTTGGAAAAATCATCATTTTCCATCATGATTTACTGTCAAGGAGGAAAGAACACTGTCCCCGTAACTAAGGCTTCCAGGAAAATAAGTCACAGATAGAAGTTCTATCATGGAACACAGATGAAAACATCATGTAACAAGGTTGTGAACTGACACACTGAATCTCTGACTTAGGTTTTCTTCAGTTCCATTTATTCCCTGTTAACATGCTCCATTATGAATTAGACAGATGAATGTAACTAGACAGAATATGCTAAATGTGTTGTAAATGCAACCTAACCCTACTCGGCCCAGCTCTTACCATTATTCTTCCTCTGTTCCTGTTTCCCAGGTATGGGCCCAGTCCATATGAATGAGGTGAAGTGCTCTGGGTTTGAGAAGTCCGTCACAGAGTGTTTCTTCAACAAGGAGTCTTTGGGCTGTAGCCATGAGGAAGATGCAGCCGTCACGTGTAACGTCCCAGCCATGGGCTTCCAGGAGAGGGTGAGTGCTCAACTTGATAAACCATAAATCATCAAAAATAAGCATTCTTCTTTTTTTGTCTCAAAGTCATTGGTTGATGAATAATGATATAGAATCTTATACTATTCCTATTGCTCCATGTGTGATAGTAGCTAAAGATCTCTCCCGTGTTGTGTCTCTCTCTGTGCAGCTGCGTCTGAGTGGGGGGCGTAACCCATACGAGGGGCGCGTGGAGGCGTTGGTGGAGAGGAACGGCTCCTTGGTGTGGGGCACGGTGTGCAGTGATGGCTGGGGAACCATGGAGGCCATGGTGGTATGCAGACAGCTAGGCCTGGGCTTCGCCAGTAATGCCTTCCAGGTGAGAAACATTTCTTTATTTATTTAACCGGTATTTATACAGGTAAGTCAATTAAGAACAAATTCCTGCTTTTACCACTTGTCCAAACATGCAGCAGGTCTCTCAGCAGCATTACAGTACAGTTACACATTCATATTTAATTAATGGATGGAATAGGAGGCCTCTCTCTCTTACGTGTATGATCTACAGACATACAGGTTGTAGCAGGCAAAACAATGACTGCTGTTTACAGTACGCACAAGTTTGGGCCCTAAGGGAAAAAAGGTTTATGTGTTTCTATCCTATTCCAGACTATGACGTAACAGAGGTGGAAGTGGTAGTTCAGGGGTGAAGTATCTTGGAGTGTTACAGGCACAGATTACTGTTCTTAGAAGGGCTAGTTCCAGAACTGCGTGTCAAAATAAGATCACACAACTACCTACCAGAAACAGACTCAAATAAAAATCTGCTTTGATTAAGTACAGAACGTTCCGTGTTGTTCGTTATAGTCTCGTATAATAAGAGGAATCATTGATCCTTTAATGATGTTCCTTGGCTCCTTGATGTTTTATTGACACCACCAACCTCGCAAACTGTACCGACTGCTCTGAGCAGAGTCACATCAGACTGGGAAGATATTGAAGTGTGGGTCTTCACTCTGTAAAAAGTGTGTTTTTAGTAGTTTGGTTGGAATTAGATTTTGGAATTTAAAAAATTCTGTGTACTGACAATTATAATCGCCAAGGAGGTAATATTTCTGGCTGTTGTGAGTCTAAACCTTTCCATTGTCTTTTTTACGGCATTGCCATTCCAAATTAGAGCTTTCCCAAATTAGGGCCTTCAGTCAGTGCTGTAAATCTTAGTGTGTTAGTGTGTGTCTGTGTGTGTCTGTAGTTGCCAAGGGTGAAATATACAGTAACTCTCACTGATGTAGGACTGTGAACTCTTTCTGTGAACTGTTTCTGTGAACTGTTTCCACCTGCAAAGCAGTAAGGAGACCTTCCAGTCAGACAGAAGAGTATTTGTTGGAGCAAATGGATTTTACAAGACTGCTTGATAACAGTAATAGTTGGTTTGGAAAATATCTGTAAACCTTGGAGTAGTAGAAATTATGTTGCTTTCAAACCAGAGATTTATGAGTGGAAATTGCAATGTAGGGATAATGTGTTATTGTAGGCTGTCTAGTTTACCTCGAAGCAGAGGAATGACTACCGAATAACAACATAATAAAACAGCTTAATATGAATACATTTAAAGCTTATCTATTTCATAGACTGTAGCTTGTTTAATATTTGTGATGGCTACACTATAACGATATCTGAGGGCAGGGGTGTCATGCACCCTAAAAATCTGAGGGTGCACAAAGTACGTGAGGATGGCTGGGGGGGGGGGGGGGGGGGGGGGGGGGGGTCCGGAGGGGGGCTAGGCCCCCCGTAGGGAAAGTGGACAATTTATAATTGTTCAGCTTTAGTCGGCACTTTAGAGCTATAACTATTATGCTTGATTCCATATATATATATTTCTGCATATCTAAGCATACATCTTGAGCTGTTTTATTAAAGAAACTAAATATGATTCTATGCCTCTGGGAAAAAGATTGAAAGGAATGTGAGGCTTATTCAGTACATTTAGTTATTGCTTGCTTTTCTAAAGTCTACCAACCATACCAGCAGGCATGCCAGCTAGGCCCCCCGTAGGGAAAGTGGACAATTTATAATTGTTCAGCTTTAGTCGGCACTTTAGAGCTATAACTATTATGCTTGATTCCATATATATATATTTCTGCATATCTAAGCATACATCTTGAGCTGTTTTATTAAAGAAACTAAATATGATTCTATGCCTCTGGGAAAAAGATTGAAAGGAATGTGAGGCTTATTCAGTACATTTAGTTATTGCTTGCTTTTCTAAAGTCTACCAACCATACCAGCAGGCATGCCAGCTAAGATAGTTAGACAAGCTAGCTACTCTAACTTGATGATAGTCTGAAATGGCTTCTTGGTAGCTAGTTATGAGGTAGTAGTGACACAGCTGAAAGTGACTCTAGTACCTCATTGGGAACCTAATTGGGCTAGCTAAAGCCAACTTCATAAAATTGCTAGGTTGCTAGTAGTATTACAGAGAAACAATATCAACACAATGTTTTAATATATTCACTACCGCTCAAAAGTTTGGGGTTACTTAGAAATTTCCTTGTTTTTGAAAGAAAAGCTCATTTTTTGTCCATTAAAATAACATCAAATCGATCAGAAATACAGTGTAGACATTGTTAATGTTGTAAATTACTATTGTAGCTGGAAACGGCAGTTTCTTTTATGGAATATCTACATAGGCGTACAGAGGCCCATTATCAGCAGCCATCACTCCTGTGTTTCAATGCCATGTTGTGTTAGTTAATCCAAGTTTATAATTTTAAAAGGCTAATTGATCATTAGAAAACCCTTTTGCAACTATGATAGCACAGCTGAAAACTGTTGTCCTGATTAAAGAAGCAATAAAACTGGCCTTCTTTAGACTAGCTGAGTATCTGGAGCATCAGCATTTGTGGGTTCGATTACAGGCTCAAAATGGCCAGAAACAAAGACCTTTTGTCTGAAACTCATCAGTCTATTCTTGTTCTGAGAAATGAAATCTATTCCATGCGGGAAATCGCCAAGAAACTGAAGATCTTGTACAATGCTGTGTTTTACTCCCTTCACAGAACAGAGCAAACTGGCTCTAACCAGAATAGAAAGAGGAGTGGGAGGCCCCGGTGCACAACCGAGCAAGAGGACAAGTACATTAGAGTGTCAAGTTTGAGAAACAGACGCCTCACAAGTCCTCAACTGGCAGCTTCATTAAATAGTACCTGCAAAACACCAGTCTCAACATCAACAGTGAAGAGGCGACTCTGGGATGCTGACCTTCTATATATACAGTACTAGTCAAAAGTTTGGACATACCTACTCATCCCCGGGTTTTCCTTTATTTTTACTATTTTCTACATTGCAGAATAATAGTGAAGACATCAAAACTATGAAATAACAAATATGGAATCATGTAGGAACCAAAAGTGTTAAACTAATCAAAATATATTTTATATTTGAGATTCTTCAAAGATAACACCATTTGCCTTGATGACAGCTTTGCACACTCTTGGCATTCTCTCAACCAGCTTAATGAATTAGTCACCTGGAATGCATTTCAATTAACAGGTGTGCCTTGTTAAAAGTTAATTTGTGGAGTTTCTTAACTTCTTAATGTGTTTGAGCCAATCAGTTGTGTTGTGACAAGGTATACAGAAGATAGCCCTATTTGGTAAAAGACCAAGTCCATATTATGGCAAGAACAGCTCAAATATGTGAAGAGAAACGACACGTCCATCATTACCTTAAAACATGAAGGTTAGTCAATGCGGAACATTTCAAGAACTTTGAAAGTTTCTTCAAGTGCAGTCGCAAAAACCATCAAGTGCTATGATGAAATTGGCTCTCATGAGGACCGCCACAGGAAAGGAAGCCCCAGAGTTACCTCTGCTGCAGAGGATACGTTCATTAGAGTTAACTGCACCTCAGATTGCAGCCCAAATAAATCAAGTAACAGCTTCAAGTAACAGATACATCTCAACATCAACTGTTCAGAGGAGACTGGGTGAATCAGGCCTTCATGGTATAATTGCTGAAAAAAACACTACTAAAGGTGACTAATAAGAAGAAGAGACTTTCTTTGACTAGTACTGTATATACTGAACAATGAAATAAATGCAACATGCAACAATTTCAAATATTTTACTGAGTTACAGTTCATATAAGGGAATCCAGTCAATTGAAATACATTCATTAGGCCCTGATCTATTGATTTCAAATGACTGGGAATACAGATATGCATCTGTTGGTCAGAGATACCTTTAGAAATATGGGCCTCACAATGGACCTCAGGATCTCTGTGCATTCAAATTGCCATCAATACATGCAATTGTGTTCGTTGTCCGTAGCTTATGCCTGCCATACCATAACCCCACCACCCCCATGGGGCATTCTTCGCAAATAGCTCACCCACACGACACCATACACGTGGTCTGCGGTTGTGAAGCCGGTTGGACGTACTGCCAAATTCTCTGAAACAACATTGGAGGTGGCTTATGGTAGAGAAATTAACATTCAATTATCTGGCAACAGCTCTGGTGGACATTCCTGCAGTCAACATGCCAACTGCACGCTCCCTCAAAACTTGAGACTGTGGCATTGTGTTGTGTGACAAAACTTCACATTTGTGCTGTGGCCTTTTATTGTCCCCAGCACAAGGTGCACCTGTATAATGATCATGCTGTTTAATCAGCTTATTGATATGCCACACCTGTCAGGTGGATGGATTATCTTGGCAAAGGAGAAATGCTCACTAACTGGGAAGTAAACTCATTTGTGCACACAATTTGAGAGAAATACGCCTCGTGTATATGAACATTTTCTGGGATCTTTCATTTCAGCTCATGAAACATGGGACCAACACGTTACGTGTATATTTTTTGTTCAATGTTTATGGGATAATAGCTTTCACCAGGATTCACCTGGTCAGTCATGGAAGGAGCAGGTGTCCTTCATTTTTGGTACACTCAGTATAATAAATATATATAATATAAACAGTATCAATTAAACAGGACATCTGTGCCCCCGATGGGCATGACGCCTCTGTCTGAGGGACAAAATAAAGTAATAGTGACAGTACTAAATACAGCTAGAGAGATAATGAACAGGCTGCCCCCTCTTGTGGTTAGTAGAAAAATTGTTTTGCTTATATTTGCTGCTATTCCCCTTGAATCCATTGTGAATGTGAATCCTACCAGTACATTGTTCTAACCCCATTATACAGTGCATTCTGAAAATATTCATACCCCTTCCCTTTTTCCACATTTTGTTACGTTACAGCCTTATTCTAAAATTGATTAAATCGTCCCCCCCATCAGTCTACACACAATACCCCATAATGACGAAGCAAAAACAGGTTTTTAGAAATGTTTGCAAATTTATATAAAACATTTAAATGAATTAAATAATCACATTTACATTAATATTCAGACCCCTTATTGAAACACCTTTTGCAGCGATTACAGCCGCGAGACTTCTTGGGGATGGCGCTACAAGCTTGGAACACCTGTATTTAGAGTTTCTCCCATTCCTCTCTGCAGATCCTCTCAAGCTTTATCAGGTTGGATGGGAAGCGTCGCTGCACAACTATTTTCAGGTCTCTCCAGAGATGTTCGATCTGGTTCTAGTCCGGGCTCTGGCTGGGCCACTTATGGACATTCGGAGAATTGTCCTGAAGCCACTCCTGCTTTGTCTTCGCTGTGTACTTAAGGCCGTTGTCCTGTTGGAAGGTGAAACTTCGCCCCAGTCTGAGGTCCTGAGCGCTCTGGAGCAGGTTTTCATCAAGGATCTCTCTGTACTTTGCTCCGTTCATCTTCCCCGTTCATCTTCCCCATGATGTTCACCGTAGAGATGGTGCTTCACCGTAGGGATGGTGCCAGGTTTCTTTTAGACATGACGCTTGGCCTTCAGGCCAAAGAGTTCAATCTTGATTTCATCAGACCAGAGAATCTTGGTCTGAGAGTCCTTTCGGTGCCATTTGACAAACTCCAAGCGGGCTGTCATGTGCCTTTTACTGAGGAGTGGCTTCTGTCTGGCCACTCTACCATAAAGGCCTGATTGGTGGAGTGCTGCAGAGATAGTTGTCCTTCTGGAAGGTTCTCCCATCTCCACAGAGGAACTCTGGAGCTCTGTCAGGGTGACCATCAGGTTCTTGGTCACCTCCCTAACCAAGGACATTCTCCTCCAATTTTTCAGTTTGGACGGTCGGTCAGTTCTAGGAAGAATCTTGGTGGTTCCAAACTTCTTCCATTTAAGAATGATAGAGGCCGTTGTGTTCTTGGGGACCTTCAATGCTGCAGAAATGTTTTGGTACCCTTCCCCTTTTTCTCTACACAACCCTGTCTACGGAGAATTCCTTCGACCTCATGTCTTGGTTTTTGCTTTGACATGCACTGTCAACTGTGGAACCTTATATAGACAGGTGTGTGCCTTTCCAAATCATTGCCAATCAATTGGATTTACCACAGGTGGACTCCAATCAAGTTGTAGAAACATCTCAAGGATGATCAATGGAAACAGGATGCACCTGAGCTCAATTTTGAGTCTCACAGCAAAGGACCTGAATACTTATGTAAATAAGGTATTTCTGTTTTTTATGCATTTGCAAAAATGTCCAAAAACCAGTTTTTTGCTTTCATTAAGTGGTATTGTGTGTAGATTGATAAGAAAAAACATTTAATTTAATCAATTTTAGAGTAAGGCTGTAATGTAACAACATGTGGAAAAAGTCAAGGGATCTGAATACTTTCCGAAGGCACTGTATAATGATAAAATATAATAAAACAATTGCATAACAAACACATAACCTAGGACAAATTCCACAAATTCTCTGTCTGATAAAAAGCATCCCTGATCTCTGTCATGTTGTGTCCCTGTCCTTTAGGAGACGTGGTACTGGCCTGGAGAGGTGAGTGCTGACCCTGTGGTGATGAGTGGGGTGAGATGTTCTGGCACGGAGATGTCCCTATCCCACTGCCTGCACCACGGAGCTCACCTCACCTGTCCTAAAGGAGGAGGACGCAACGCCGCCGGAGTCTCCTGCTCAGAGAGTAAGGGAGTTGTTACACTAACAAAATATGTGAAGTAATATCTACCTTTCTTCAACATCAGATTTGCTACTTTTCTGTTAACTCTATCATTATAATTAGCCTTGGATGTGGTGTGGCCAAAACCTCATTCATGCTGCATAAGAGCACTCCTATTGCCTTTCCCTCTCAGTAGTCAACCAGTACTAGATGCCTTGCAGCTTTCCTCTCAGTCGTCTACCAGTACTAGATGCCTTACATTGATTGCTGATAATAATGGTTGAATACCAAAACATGTATTTGTCTGTCCTGGCCTTTTTATAACATAATAACTATAATAACTGTAACATTGTATTGATGAAGTATGCTCACATTTTTAACCACTATCTCTCTCTCTCCCTCTTCCCTCCCTGCTCTCCCCCTCAGCGGCCCCTGACCTGGTCCTGAACCCCCAGGTAGTGGAGCAGACCACCTATATGGAGGACAGGCCCATGTTCATGCTGCAGTGTGCTTATGAAGAGAACTGCCTATCCACCACCTCCAGCAAGACCCCTGCCAACTCCTACCGCCGCCTGCTGCGCTTCTCCTCCCAGATCCACAACAATGGACAGTCAGACTTCAGACCCAAGGCTGGACGCCACTCCTGGGTGTGGCATGACTGCCATAGGCAAGTTGCTCCATGGCCCTTCCTGTTTGTTTGTGAAATTGAAAGATATGCTTTGTTCACACAGCATGTTGTTAGCCCAGGGCTATGCACAACGTTATCCAGGCTAGAATTGTATTATTTGTTTAATATGGTGATATACACTCAGTTTGCAGTTTATTAGGTACACCATCTAGTACCGGGTTGGACCCCCCTTTGCCTCCGGAACAGACACAATTCTTCAGGACTCTACAAGGTGTCGGAAATGTTCGTTGCTCAATTGGTATCAAGGGACTTAAAGCGTTCCAGGAAAACATTCCCCACACCAGTACCGTGGACACCAGGTAGGATGGATCCATGGACTCATGCTACTTACACCAAATCCTGACTCATCAGGAACTGGGATTCGTCAGATCAGGCAATGTTTTTCCACTCATCAATTTTCCAGTGTTGGTGATCGCTTGCCCACTAGAGCCGCTTCTTGTTTTTAGCTGATAGGAGTGTAACCCGGTGTGGTCATCTGCTGCAATAACCCATCTGTGACAAGCATTGACGAGTTGTGTGTTCCGAGATGCCATTCTGCACACCACTGTTGTACTGCGCTGTTATTTGTGTGTTTGTGGCCCGCCTGTTAGCTTGCACCATTCTTGCCATTCACATTCGACCTCTCTCTTCAACGAGCTGTTGTCGCCCGCAGGACTGCCGCTGACTAGATGTTTTTTGTTTGTTGCACCATTCTCTGTAAATCCTAGACACTGTTGTGTGTGAAAATCCCAGGAGGCCACCTGTTTCTGAGATACTGGATCCGGCACGCCTGGCATCAATGATCATACCACGCTTAAAGTCACTTAGATCACTTGTTTTGCCCGTTCTATCGTTTAATCAAACAGTAACTGAATGCCTCGATGCCTGTCTGCTTGCTTGGCCTCGATGCCTGTCTGCTTGTTTTATAAAGCAAGCCACGGCTACGTGACTCACTGTCTGTAAGAGCGATCCATTTTTGTGAACTGGGTGGTGTAACTAATAAACTGGTCACTGAGTGTATTTTACCTCATAGTTGTGTCTGTCACCATGACTACCTAGTTGTCTTTTTATAAGAGACTGACGTTAAGGGAATGTTCTACTGAACTCTCTAGATAACGCCTCATTTTCCATTTCCATACGTTCTCTGCCCTGTAATTGGCCACGGACTGAAACGTCTCAGATGTTTTCTGTCAAGGCATTGGGTGAACTGTGCAATGTTGGCAGCTTCACACAGTTTTACACAAATAAAACCCTCAGTGCCTGTGGGATTATGCATATAATCTGAATCGCTAAACATATACAATTTTGAAAGCAAATGTTTATTTGGGGTTTCTTAGTGTCTGCCTTAGTGCCATATGTTTCAACAGTCCCTAGCTCTTGTATAAAAACTGCTTCAGAGAGAATATAATAGACTCTACAGTAGATGGCAGGTCTATTTATAAATGCAGTGTCTCTCTCTTTCTTGCTGTGCCCAGGCACTACCACAGCATGGAGGTATTCACCCACTATGACCTGCTCAGCCTCAACGGCACCAAGGTGGCTGAGGGACACAAGGCAAGCTTCTGTCTGGAGGACACTGACTGTGAAGAGGGTAAAAGCCTGGAGAAATAAAAGTGTGTCCCAAATGGCACCTTATCCCTTACATAGAGCCCATAAGGCCCTGGTCAAAAGTAGTTCACTCTATAATGAATAGGGTTCCTTTTGGGACACAGACAGACTAGCTACTTATACTATCTTGTCTACCTAGTGTTCCTCACTCCTTGCATAGCACATATATAATACAGCCTGAGCAATAGCTCAACATGCTCTTTCACTCACAAAAGATTCTGTGCCAATGTATGTCATTTGATTAACTTTGATTTATTGTCATCTTGACAGGTATTGAGAAAAGATACGAGTGTGCCAACTTTGGAGAGCAAGGCATCACTGTTGGCTGCTGGGATACGTACAGACATGATATTGACTGCCAGTGGATTGACATCACAGACATCAAGCCCGGAGATTACATATTCCAGGTACATTGCCTTTCTGCTTACGTAAGGTCTTTCCAGTGAAGGAGTGCATCCTAAATGGCACCCTATTCCCTATAAATCCCAGGGCCCATAAGGCTCTGGTCAAAAGTAGTGCCATTAGGGACGCAACCAAGGTCATTCCTCTACACTATTATCCTATGTTATCGATTGAGGTCTAATGAAGTGAATTAATTAATACATTTTATTGGACAAATGTAAAATGCATATGGAGTTTTTTCATTCAACTGAGCAAAAAGTACACCCCTAACCCTAAACTATGATTATCAATGTTGATTTCCATTCTTTGTGTTGGATAATGATTCACAGCATTTTGCTCTCTCCAACAGGTTTTTATTAACCCTAACTATGAGGTGCCTGAGTCTGACTACTCCAACAACTTAATGAAGTGTAGATGTAGATACGATGGCCACCGTATATGGATGTACAGCTGTCATAATGGTAAGACAATGGTGTGCCACAATTTGTGTGACTGTTTTACCTCAGAAATTCTGTGTTACTGCATTGTTCCGCAACCCCTTTCATAAATGAAAGTTGGATGTTTGCAGACCTCACAAGTAGACTAATGTTAAGATGTATAGATCCAACCATTCATTTGTGCTGGAGGTATATTCAGTTGCTGGATGTTAAAGGACAACTTCAAATTCATTATCTCCAGCACCAAACCAGTGTCTACATATGTGAAAACGGTGTTGTAGAAAAAAATAAGTTCTACCAGATGACATCATCAAAAATTACAACATTTGAGTGATTTTCAAACCCTATGAGATTCGGGGAGAGATGCCTTGGGGAGCAAGAAAATACCCTCCCTCTGGCTAGAAACTTGTTGAAGGTTTTGAAAATCACTGCTTTTCTTACTTTTAATCTTACCTTATGATGTCACAGACAAGCATTTTTTTAGGACCAATCTTCTTATAATTTTACTACAGATCATAGAAATACACTCTTCACATATTTAGACACTGGTTTGGTACTGGAGATAATTAATGAGGTTGAAAAGTGGCGGAGTTGCCGTTAAAAAACTGATGTTGTGGGACTTGGTTTCATCTTGACATTACACTACTTTAGTAATTGAAAAAACGTCTGACAAACTTTGATTTGAAAGTGTAAAGCGTTGAGACGTTTTTAAATGTTGAATTGTAACAATGTGTGACCATTTGTCCCTTTCCTGTGTTCAGGTGGATCGTTAAGCACTGAGACTGAGGAGTCCTTCCCTGGGCTACTGAACAACCAGGTGACCCACAGGTAAAAGGATGGAAGAGAAGAACAGAGCAACCATCACCACCACAGAGAAACTGCCAAAATGTCCCCAACCACTAGACATCCCCCCTCTCTCTCTGTTCCCCAGTCAGCAGTCCAGGGTGAACTCTTTTATCTTGTCACCAATAGACTACAACTGTTAAGAATCCCCCTCCTAGTTAGGAATGCTATATGGACAAGCAGCCCACCGGCCGCTGCCCGCCTCTTTCAGACATTCCCTCTCCTTCCTAGGCAGATCATTTAATGTATCCTTCTGTCATCTCAAATTCGATCCCCTCTCATTAGTTCATCCCCAAAGCAGGCAGTCTCTCCCAGCTCTCTGGATGAGATCAAGAAGGGACTGATGCAGTTTCCCACACCCCTGGGTTAGAGACATGAAATATACATTCCCAACGCTCCCCGCTAGAGGTGATGATGAGACCAAATAGCACCTTATTCCCTATATTGTACACTACTTTTGGGTGCTGTGTAAATTCTCTGATGTACAGTAATGAAAGTGAATCCTGCTGCACTTTCTTATTTTTTTTAATGATAAACATTCAAAGGTAATTTCCGCAGAGGTTGGATGTCTCTGACAAAGAACTCTTTCTTGAACTATGAACAAAGGCATATTTAGGAATACTACAGACTTCATTGATCATTATCTAATAATAGATTTGTATGGCTTTATAAAGTAAGGGCCTCATATAGGCTACTCTCTAAGTAGCTTAATGAAGATGACTATTGAGGACACAGTATAGTACAATGCAATACAATAGGATCCAATAACTAACTGCCAGTAAGTGCATTGTTGTTGTGAAGTGTTTAACAAACAGATATCCTGTGATGTAATAATTTCACCTGTCTTCTATTTTCTTTTTCTTTGGAAATTTAGACGACATTATTTTGAAGTACAAGGTTGTTACCCTTACCAATCTTTCAGTCTGTGGTATAGATTTCTATGGTCAACACGCTCTATCTTTAAGTTATTCTGTCATGTTTCCCATTCTGACATCTGTATTCAGCCACAGTACCCATCCCAAGTGCCTGAGAAGTTCCTTTTCCAATGTAAAAACTGTGACCAAATGGCAGACATTAGTCTACTCCACGCCACAACAGTAGTGGCGGTAGTACGGTAGTTAAAATGGAGGGATACAACTAATGCCCCTCAGTGCCTTATATTGAGAGAAATAAAGTCATTTTTATTTTCTCATGCATATGCTTCCTTTTCAACATTCACGAACAATCTCACCTTTTCCAGCAAACATCATATTAGTAACTTATTGTTGTAAAAGTCAGGGATTTTAATTGCATTTTTTTTTACTTTTTCCTTTCAGTTTTTTTGTACAATAATGTGTCTCATTATTTTATTGTACTTTAAAAAAATAATGGTGCTACCAAACTGTCATCCTCTGTTTTATGAGGGTACAGTACAGTGACAGCTGAATGGCTACAGTATGTTATGCAAACTGTATACTTGAATGGAGTGTAAAAATCCATAATGTCCTTTGTTTGATAACATTATTAAAGCAAACAAATCTAAGTTTTTGGTTGGATATTCAGATATTTACAATTTGGTCATTTAGCAGATGCTGTTATCCAGAGTAATTTACAGGAGCAATGAGGGTTAAGTGCTTTGCTCAAGGGCACAGACAGATTTTTTACCTAGTCGGCTCAGGGATTCGAACCAGTTACCTTTCCGTTACTGGCTCAGCGCTCTTAACTGCTATCTGCCACCCAGATATAAATAATGCCTAATGCCACCATCCTCATGATCACACGCTATGCTGATTTCCTCAGTCCTTGAATTTGCTGCCATCTTCTGGTTGTTTTACTTTAAGGTAGTGATTTGACAATGTACGGTAAAGCAGTCGTCTACGACAGTTTGGTGTATACAGGGATAGAGAGGACTAATGTGGCCTTTTGGCCGCTAGAGGCCTCTATCATTCTCAATGATGATATAGGATCTCCACCCTCTGGTCATTTATAGTCATTACAGTTTGTTCTTCACTGCTCTGTTGACTTTCCTATCATTTCTACAGTATGACCAAGGGATGTCCTTTAACATCTGCACTCTGAATTACTTAAACGGGAGTGACTTTGCTTTAGTGTGGCATCAGCAACATTCTCATAACTAGTTTAACTCTTTCATTTATGCTTCCTTGCCATTTGTTAGAGAGTTATGTGAGCATTGTGCCACACCTAAAGAGGAGAGGAATACAGTTATATTACACGCTGTCAAAGTCCATAAAGCAAATGACAGAATGAGTTTGACGTATTACAAAAGTTCTGGACTTTCTGCAGCAAGCTACTCCAAATGACAAGCTTTGTAGGAGCATGGTATACATTGCGTTTGGAGCTGTTCACAGGGTGACTGCTTTCAGGGAAAACTAGAGAGATGGACGTCCCGTTGACATTCGTCAGAGTAAATCCAGGCCTCATTACTCTTTGTTAGGACTGTCTCCTGTGCAAATGTAAGCAGCCCTGCACTACTCAGGTCTAGTTAGGTTTATCTCCAGCACCCCCAGGAACAGGGCTGTTAAGAAAACTGTGAAGCAGCTTGTCAGGTTAAGACAAATGCTCCAGGTCTCAAGCATAGATTGTGCCCCAAATGGCACCCTATTCCCTATATAATGAACTACTTTTGACTAGAGCCCCATGGGCCCTGGTCAAAAGCCTTGAGCAGTAAAAAGGGAATAGGGTGCCATTTGGGACGCAGATATAGATACAGCATTTATACCCAGCCATGCAAAGCCTAATAACATGGAAGATGTGATTCATCCAGGACCATAAACTCCACACCTATCACCCTCTGACTGTTTTTGTTTTTAGTATCCAAGTGTTTGTCTAATTCGCTTCCAACTACCAAGACCACCCATTCCCCTGATATACTGTAGTCCACACAGACACACACATGTCCAACAAGACACACAGACTAACCACACTCCTCACATGGTTGAGGGTCTTGTTTTGTGGCCGGGGAGGGAAGACCACCTACTATGCTGTGCCACCAGGAGGGGAATGTCACGGGTAACTTGAGACTGAGTTCAGTGGCTAACGACAGACATTCGTTTGACTAGACATGCTTGGGCAAGGGAAAATCTTCTACTCTATGAGGTAACAAAGAGCTGCATTCATGTGATTAAAGGTTGAAGGGAGATCCAATTATATTTGAGGCATGGCTCAATAGAGTATGTGCGAGCTAAAACTAGAGGGGATATGGTTGAGCAGTCTCTTTCTCTGGCTCGGCTTGGGAGAGGACTGGGAACCAGAACAGGTGATGGGCTCTTATTTCTCTTAGTCAAGAGTTACCGCAGAGCTCATGGGAAAGTTCTGTGTTTATGTCCCAAATTGCACCCTTTTCCCTATGTAGTGCACTACTTTTGACCGGAGCCGTAGCTGTATCCCTTTGTCAAATCTTACTAGAAATCTCTCTCAACCTCCTTAGTTATACCCAGAATGACTTTTCTGTGAATGTTTAGTTTAACAGAGAGAAATACTACTATTTTCAGTGAGATTTATTAGTGCTGGTGCTCTCCTATAACTCTTGTGGACAAGAGAAAATATTACCTGGAACTGAAAACAGCTCTCTGGAAAGTCCTGATGTTTTTCCAACCCTAGGTTGCAACTTTTCCTCTCTAAATTACACTCTGACCAGACATCAGTACACACAGTCTGAATGAAACCAATGTTAGTCCATTTATGCTATTAGTGTATGGATGAAGAGGAGGGCTGATTGCAGACCAATATCCTATCCCAAAATCTATTTAACAACGTGATGTCAATTTACAGATAACATTTCTATTACAGATTACAGTTTGTGAACGGTTTGTTTTCTTGAAGCGAAAAAAATCCAGATGAACTTCTACAGCATCCAGGTGTAGAAGACGTACACATTTGATTTATTGTGATACAATTCACAAGTTAAGAAACAGTTTGCATTTCAACTTAAAAAAATAACATATACAAGGTATACTAATTTATCAAACTAAACAGAAAAGTTAAAAAGGACAAATTTAATACATTTTCATTTTGGTCAACGTCATTTTCAGAATGCAATGAATAATATTTGCAATAAATGAGGATATTTAATGTGAATGACTTAGTTATGACTTTCATTCTTACCTATCCTCAAAACATTCCATAAAATCTATAGTTAAAGAATTTTGTAGTGTTAGATTATCAATAATATAGCACTAACAGGGAAACATTGAGATTTCAGTCTGACTAAATAACCTCAGCATTTAACATTCTATAGGAATCGCTATGAAATGGATGTAGTTCCACTGAGCAATGTCATATTCAACCGTCCTACGGTGATTGCATCTCTATATCATCAGCAAAAATATTATCAGTCTAATGTCCATCTTTCATACACTTGATCAATACAAGAACAAAAAAATCAAGAAGTTGGAGATGTTAACAATCATCTTAGGTTTTTAACTTGCTTGCTGTCAATTCTATAGAGTAAAGTGAGCACAAATTAGAATAATCTAAATAAGATGGCTGCTAGGATAGTATGCTAATGTCACGTCCTGACCAGCAGATGGAGCTATTGTATTAGTTTTGGGGTCAGGACGTGGCAGTTTTGTGTGTGTGAATGTTTGTGTTGGTTATTGGGACTTCCAATTGAAGGCAGGTGTGTTGAGTTGCCTTTGCTATATAGGTGTGTATGTTTTTCTTTGGGGTTGTGGGTAGTTGTTTTTGCACTGCGTTTAATAGCCTGCCGAACTGTTGCACTGTCGTGAGTATGTCTTATTGTTTTGTCAAGTGGATGCTTTACTCCTTTTTCTTTGAAATTAAAATATGAGTATCCATATTCCCGCTGCGTCTTGGTCCTCTTCTCTCCAGTACGACATATTTTGTGACAGAACTACCCACCACCAAAGGACCAAGCAGCGGAAGAGGAGGAAGCCACAGGAGGATTATTGGAAGCAGCGCGCTCGGGAGGAGATGGATTCCTGGTCGCTGGAAGTATTGGAGGAGAGGATTGACTGGACATGGGAGCAGTTCCGGGCCCACTGTGACAACCTGCCTGGGAGGCAGGTAGAACCCGAGAGGCAGCCCCAATAATTTTTTTGGGGGGGGCACAAGGGCTATTTGGCGGGGCGAGATTGGAGCCCCAGGCCAACTCCCCGTACCCTTGTAGGGCAGACTGGACAGGTCCCGTGCTTTGGGGTTGGGGCTGTGGTGAGGCCTGGGATTTTCAGGCCGGTAGGCACAGTACCAGTGCCCCGCATGTGCCAGGGTGAAGTAGGCATCGAGCCGGAAGGGGTGATGCCAACCCTGCGCTCAAGACCACCAGTGCGCCTCTACTGTCCGGTGTTTCCCGCCATACACACTAGCATGGAGGTGCGTGTCTCCAGGCTGGCACGTCCAGTACCAGCCCCACGCATCAGGCGTCTAGTGCGTCAGCCCAGCCTCGCCAGTCAAGAGTCGCCTGAGCTGCCCACCAGTCAAGAGTCGCCTGAGCTGCCCGCCAGTCAAGAGTCGACTGAGCTGCCCGCCAGTCAGGAGTCGCCTGAGCGGCCCGCCTGTCCTCCGGCCCAGCCCGAGTGGCCCTCCTGTCCTCTGGCCCAGCCCGAGTGGCCCTCCTGTCCTCCGGCCCAGCCCGAGTGGCCCTCCTGTCCTCCGGCCCAGCCCGAGTGGCCCTCCTGTCCTCCGGCCCAGCCCGAGTGGCACTCCTGTCCTCCGGCCCAGCCCAAGTGGCCCTCCTGTCCTCCGGCCCAGCCCGAGTGGTCCGTCTGCCAGGGTCAGCCCGAGTGGCCCGTCTGCCCGGCGCAGCTAGCGGCGCCACCGAAGTGGGCGACGCCGAAGGTGGAGCGAGGTCCCCCGTCCTGCACCTGAGCCACCTCCAGGATAGGTGGGTTGGGGAGGGAGGGTGTAGCACAGTGCCGTCGTTGTTCTGTACTATGTCCCCAGCATCATTTACTCTAGCTGAGTTAGTAAAGTGGAGTATAGAACAGTACAAGGGAGAAGAGTACAGGGGAGATTGTAGAGACACAGTAGTCAGAATGGGAGCCAGGAGGGCTGGTATAATGTTCAGCCGTCTGAAGGTTCAGGTGGTCCTCAGTCTGGAGGTGTGGAGGTGGACCCACCCACCCAAGACCAGGTGACTCTGTGACAGAACCAGATGAAACCAGCCCCGGCCTCCTCAGAGCTCCAGTCCAGACAGCCTGGGATCTGCTAAATGTAAGAAAAGCTCAGTGAAAAAAAGTCCCCTAAACAGCAGGTAGTGAAACCTTTCCATCTTTTTGGGGATCTGTCAAACAAATGTCAGTTAGCTAGATACTCTCATCTCTATGGCTCTAAACACACACTATTGACTTCACCATCACACAACTACACCTCACACATCACCGTGCTCAACCAGTATTTATTACCTGACTCTATTCTACTTTTTATTTTTTTATTTTATGCGACCTGGTCAAGATAAAGCAAAGCAGTGCGACAAAAACAACAACACAGAGTTACACATAAACAAACGTACAGTCAATAACACAATAGAAAAAATCTATGTACAGTGTGTGCAAATGTAGAATAGTAGGGAGGTAAGGCAATAAATAGGCCATAGAGGTGAAATAATTACAATTTAGCATTAACACTGGAGTGATATGTCACGCCCTGACCAGTGAAAAGAGTCATTTGCCATAGTAGAGTGGTCAGGGCGTGGCAGGGGGGTTGTTTTGTGTGTTTTGGGGGGTTTTTGGTTCTAGGGGAATTTGTTCTAGTTTTCTATTTCTATGTTTTGTTTTCCATGTTTGGCCGAGTATGGTTTCCAATCAGAGGCAGGTGTCTTTCGTTGTCTCTGATTGGAAGCCATACTTAGGCAACCTGTTTTCCTTTGGGTTTTGTGGGTGGTTACTTTCCGTTTAGTTGTTGTACCTGACGGAACTGTTGGTCGTGTTTGTTATTTTGTAAGTGTTACTCATTAAAGATTTAAGAATGAGCACTATCCACGCTGCGCCTTGGTCTAATCCTTTCGACGCCTGTGACATGATAGATGTGCAGATGATGATGTGCAAGTAGAGATACTGGGGTGCAGAAGAGCAAAATAAATGTTGGTTATATCAAAGCCATTCAGTTATTTTAAAGCTGTTCTGAGAAAACTCCTCAGCTATCATGTATTTCATTACATGTATCTTTATTTTACATACCATATTCACATCTGACAGCTTTCTAAAGCGATCAGCGGGTTGGCAGGTTGACACCAGGAAAACACCCAGGGCATTGGTCTTGCTCCTAGACAATACTGTGGTGGAACAGGAGAAGCAGCATGGGGAAATAGACATGGCACGGTCATCTGTTAATTACACATTTTTCAACCATTAACTGCTCAACGTCTGTTTTCCTACACTGCGGTCTGGAGCAATTACGCCAGAGGACTGTTCATCACACACTTCCCCCTGAACTGTGAAATTCCACGGCAGGTCCACTGAGGGCCTTCTGCTGTGCTAGAGAAGCAGGAACAAGCATGCAGCAGAGCAGCAGGACGATGCTATTGCAACACTGTCCAGTGGTCATAAAAGACTGTATGACTGAAACAGCACGAACACATTCCCTTTGCTAAGAGCTGTTTATACTTTCTTTGAACATGGCAACGATCCAACGGAAACCCCTTTCAACAGCTACTTATAAAAGAGCAGTTTACATTCCTTTACAAAGACATGTATATGTACAGAGGTGCCTGGCAGGAATTTCTAATGAAAAAAATTATCTGTGTATGCACTTTGTTCCACCAGGACAAGGGCAGCACCAGCACCCGATGAACAAATAGGGCTATGTGGTCTTGTATGGCTCAGTTGGTAGGGCATGTGCTTGAAACGCCAGGATTGTGGGTTAAATTCCCAGAGCCACCCATACGTATGGATAAAAATGTCTGCTAAATGGCGTACAGTGCCTGTTTCCCGTGTGTAACAAAATGTGTAAAAAGTAAAGGGGTCTGAATACTTTCCGAAAGCACTGTTTACTGTATGTTCTTCAGCCGATCCATTAAAAATGGTGGCTCTCTCTACAGGCAGAAAATTCACAGAGACAGTTTGGGTTAGGCCTGACTGAGTGTTGAAAAACACTAAGTTGAGACGTTGTCATTAAGAGTTAGTAAACCGTTTCACAGCATGACACTTTTTGATGAAAATGGGTTGGGATCTCATTGGAAAAATTATGTTCTTTGTCATATGCAATAACTTACACAAGGCGTAAAGATGTGCTTGAGTGAGGCAAATAGATTCAAGACATGTTTTTTAGTGCTCTTGAAAATCTTGGGACAAAAACACTGTGCTGTCAGAGTGGCTGTAATACTGTCATATGATTCCACCAATATAAAACAGAGTAGATGGGAACTGCACAGCAGGAGAGTAAATACAAATTGCTCTGGAGCAATGACATGGTCTCAAAGATTTTCTGGATTTAGTTAAAGCATGGGGTGAACGAGGAAAAATATAATGTCAGTCTTGGAAAGCAAGACCAGCCATATTTCAATTCAATAACATGCCACATATTTCTATCCATCATTAGATTACAGAAATTGCTCTCACGCAGTCTCACTACTCACAGATACTTTTAGATTTCACCCATTGAGCAGTTTTTGATGGTATTCGATTGTTACAGAGTAATTTGGTACGCAGTACAGAAAGACTATGAGGACAGGCATATGGGCAATTCTATGCACAATGACTACTTTTAAGAATTTCCACAGAAAATAGTACAAAGAACACATTTACTTGAGGAACAGCGTAGATGCAAAGTTTGGTAACAGAGTGAAGGCACAATTTTCATCTGCAGTTCTTCAAGTAATGTGTTTTTTATAACAAATGTCAGTGTAAATTGTTAAAAGTAGTCCTTGTGCATAGAGTTGTATGGTTTATTTAACTTTGCAATCATTGTTTTTAGTTTGACAAACATTTTAAAGTGAAGAATCTGAGTCTCAACATCCCTCTATTACCCGTAGAATTGCCCATATGGAATCTCTTGTACACATCCTGTGTGGCATGACTGTGTCTTGAAACTTATGGATGCCTATGAGGGACATAATTCAATCTTAAATTGTAATGGTTAAATGATAAATCAATATCATTTTTGCAATTCCTTTTTCTAAATGGGTATGCATTTGTGACAAAATTCTAATTGAAATGCCCAAAAATGTAATTTCCATGGTACTATCCAGTACAGCACATACATTTCTCATGTTTGCCATTTAATTTCCTTGTTGTGACACCATGGATAGTGACAAAAAGAAAATGAATTCTCAACTGCAATTGAAAATGATGTTCCATACTCTGTGTGGTTTAAGACTGTCCAAATTCTAATGATCAATCAAATTAGATAAATCAATCGTAATGATTAATTTGCTATTTAGTTTCCTCATTGCTCCTCTGCGTTTGACCTGTCAATCATACACAGTGGGCTGGGTTTTGGTAACGTGCGGCAGAAGAGGTTGCCTGGTCTTGCTAGCTATGCTCAGACAGAAATACTCTTAATTTCTAAAGTATTTATGGATCAGTGACGGAGAAGCAAAGCTGTACTATATACTGAACAACTCACTATACACACTGAGTGTACAAAACATATTTCCATGACATAGACCGACCAGGTGAATCCAGGTGAAAGCAATGATCCCTTATTGATGTCACTTGTTAAATCCACTTCAGTCAGTGTAGATGAAGGGGAGGAGACATGGATTGTGACAATTGAGACATGGATTGTGTGTGTGCCATTCAGAGGGGGAATGGGCAAAACAAAAGATTTAAGTGCCTTTGAACAGGATATTATAGTAGGTGCCAGGCACACCGGTTTGTGTCAAGAACTGCAACGTTGCTGGGTTTTTCACGCTCAATTGTTTCCCGTGTGTATCAAGAATGATCAACCACCCAAAGGACATCCAGCCAACTTGATAGAACTGTGGGAAGCATTGGGGTCAACATGTGCCAGTTTCCCTGTGGAACGCTTTCGACAGCTTGTATTGTTCATGCCCCGACGAATTGAGGGTGTTTTGAGGGCAAAAAGGGGTGCAACTCAATTTTAGGAAGGCATAATTGCGTCTGTCAAACAGGTAAGCCTACCTCTTATTTCTTAGTGTGCCAACAAAGCCTTGTTAGTAAATTTGCCAATTTAACTTTCAGCACCGGGCGCTGTCCATATTGATTTTAGAAATAACGATCCACACGCAATTGGTGGCTGCAACTCAACTTGTCTTTTTGGATATTTATCCAATTATATTCCATTCTCTTTTTTTATCATAGATATATTCCCAATATTATTATCATAATTCTGTTTTCACATGTGTGTTTCACACATTTTACTAAGCTGTTTGTGCTTGCTTCTACTTATAAATAATTTGACCGCTGTAGGTTGATATTCTTGTTTCCTAATGTTATTCCTTTACAATTTTCTG
This sequence comes from Salmo salar, assembly GCF_965601325.2. Taxonomy (NCBI): domain Eukaryota; kingdom Metazoa; phylum Chordata; class Actinopteri; order Salmoniformes; family Salmonidae; genus Salmo; species Salmo salar. Next base: position 35,890,563 of record NC_138310.1, on the reverse strand, counting down.
AGTCCTCGTGTGTGTAACTCAAATGTGTGTTTTGGTCTGGATTGGGAAGGTGTGTAATGTATCAACGAGAGAATGAAGCCAAATCAATCTTATAAATTCTCTTCAGTATATGTGCTGTCACTCCTCGTACGCAGACCCATGAGCCACTGCGTGATGAGTAGATCTCATGATGAGATCAAATTTTTTGAGGCCCCAACCCCATCAAAGTTGCCCATCCCTGATACTGTATATACACACACATCACTTTTGTCAAAAAAGACTTGTGGAACAGAACTTGTGGAACTCATGTTCAAGTGAAATTCTACAATATATTACTTGTGCACAGTGCGCTCTGAAGAGGAAACAATGACATGTAGCCTACACAGACGTGAGATTTTTTTATTCACTCAATCTACACACAATACCCCATAATGAAATAGAAAAAAATGATTTAGAAATGTTTACTAATTTATATATGTAAAAAAAAGAAATGGTATCACATTTACATAAGTGTTCAGACCCTTTCCCCAGTACTTTGTTGAAGCACCTTTTGGCAGCGGTTACATTCGAGTCTTCATGACGCTACAAGCTTGGCACACTTGTATTTTGGGAGTTTCTCCCATTCTTCTCTGCAGATCCTCTCAAGCTCTGTCAGGTTGTATGGGGAGCGTTGCTGCACAGCTATTTTCAGGGATGTTTGATCAGGTTCATGTCTATGGCTGGGCCACTCAAGCACATTCAGAGACTTGTACCGAAGCCACTCCTGCATTGTCTTGGCTGTGTGCTAAGGGTCATTGTCCTGTTGGAAGGTGAACCTTCACCCCAGTCTGAGGTCCTGAGCGCTCTGGAGCAGGTTTTTATCAAGGATCTTTCTGTACTTTGCTCCAATCATCTTTGCCTTGATCCTGACTAGTCTCCCAGTCCCTGCTGCTAAAAAACATCCCCACAGCATGATGCTGCCACCACCATGCTTCACCATAGGGATGGTGCCAGGTTTCCTCCAGATGTGATGCTTGGCATTCAGGCCAAAGAATTCGATCTTGGTTTCATCAGACCAGAGAATCTCATGGTCTGAGAGTCCTTTAGGTGCCTTTTGGCTAAATCCAAGCGGACTGTCATGTGCCTTTTACTAAGGAGTGGCTTCCGTCTGTCTGGTGGAATGCTGTAGAGATGGTTGTCCTTCTGGAAGATTCTCGCATCTCCACAGAGGAACTCTAGAGCTCTGTCAGAGTGACCATCAGGTTATTGGTTACCTCCCTGACCAAAGCCCTTCTCCCCCGATTGCTCAGTTTGGCAGGGTGGCAAGCTCAAGGAAAAGTATTGGTGGTTCCAAACATCTTCCATTTCAGAATAATGGAAGCCACTGTGTTTTGGGGACCTTCAATGCTGCAGAAATGTTTTGGTTCCCTTCCCCCGATCTGTCCCTCGACACAATCCTGTCTCGGCACTCTACGGACAATTCTTTCGACCTCATGGCTTGGTTTTTGCTCAGACATGCACTGTCAACTGTGGGTCCTTATATAGACCGGTGTGTGCCTTTCCAAATCATGTCCAATCAATTTAATTTACCACAGGTGGACTCCAATCAAGTTGTGGACACATCTCAAGGATGATCAATAGAAACAGGATGCACCTGAGCTCAATTTACTTCCAGGCTATTATGACGCATCTGGTAGTTCCTTCTCTGTATCAAAGATTTTTTTAATAACAAACCAAGATAGACCGAAGCCTGACGTTTCCAATGGGAAAAAATGTGTCACAGTGGTCAGAACAAGCAAGGAGGGTGGCAGAGCCAAGCACGAGCTAGTGAGATCCTACTGGCACATCTATCATGTATTTTCATATTTCTATTAGGGAACGCCTACTCTGTGAAGTGAGCATATGCAATAACTCAATTCGCCCTTGCACTCCTTCTAAAGAACACAATTGTTTTTTATTTTGGAAAGGGTAAGATCCACAAAACTTAGTCCACTCTGTTAGTAACAGATTCTACTTTTGGGAACAGAAAAATGTATTGAGATCAAGTGTTAATTTGATGTGAAAATTAGCACGTCTGCCAAAATCCATCTCGCACCATATTCTCCTACTGCCGGCAACTGGGCTTCCTCTCATCACCATATTTGGTAGAGTGGAAACACCAACCGGATGCTTCACACTCATACATCCGGTGAAATATCTGGCTCATTGTTCTATCTGTGTCTGGATGCTCCTAGGCTAATAGCAAGCTATCTAACCTATCGGAAGCTAGCTACCTATAATACCCAATTAGCCATATTAACTAGCTATTAGTATCTCCCGTGTCCCCTCCACTGAGCTTTATAGTCTCCTCCCACAAACTCTTTGCACGCACGGTCTGTTCTTCTTCTTCTTCTTATGTGGGGTTTCACACTGGCTGTTGTTGCCGGGACAGCCAAAAAACACATCACATCAAAATAGCTATGACCGAAAGTGACTGTTGCCAGCAACACAGGCAACCTCTTCCGCCTCACATTACCAAAACGCCACCCACAGTGTTCGATTGACAATCAACACAGGTTGAACGAGGAAATTAGGAAACTAAATGGCATATAAAACATTTAATTGATCATTTGAATATTGACAGTCTTAAACCACAGAGTAGGGAAAATATATTATTTTTATAACTATTCATGCAATCACAACAGGGAAATGAAATGGCAAACATGAGCAATTATTTGTCATTTAAGCATTTACATCAAATTTTTAATTGTGTCACTGTTGTACTGGATAATACAATGGAAATTAAATATCAAACAAAATTAACAGACGCTATGCGTACCCAATCATGAAAATGATCATGCGATATCTTCTTTTGCATTTCAATTACAATTCTGTCACAGAAAATGCATACACATTTAGGAAAAGGAACTCAACATGATATTGATTTGTGATTTGCCCATTTAATTTCCAATTGAGTTTGGGCAGCTAAATGCTTCCATAGAAACTCACCATAGTACTGTAGATTTTATCTGTCCAGGCTCCTGTCTTCAAAGATGGTTACTTATGTTCAGTTAAAGTACAATGTTTAAAGGCAATGCAAAATTCCTCTAAAAATGTTCATCAACAGACACATACTGCTATGAGTAAAGCACTTGGGCAGCAATAGTCAAGACTTCATATCAGATATTAGAATATGCATACATCTAATTTGTTTGGGTGCATTGAGAGGGCATGGATGGAAACCAGGCAGGTGTGACATTCCTGTCCATCTCCACTCTGCTATCCCTGCCACTCCCAGGCCAAAATCAGACGCTCTGCAGTGCTGGAGAAATAATCCAAGAGGTCTCCATAAAGCCAAGGTCTATTTCCCAAATGACACCATATCCTATAGTTCACTACTTTTGACCAGAGTCTATGGAGCTCTTGTCAAAAGTAGTGCACTATATAGGGATTAGGGTTCCATTTAGGACGCAGTAATGAAATCATACAAGAGGAGGAGGTCCTCAGCTGCAAACAATTTCAGTCATATTTCACTGCCTGCCCCAGCCCTCTGTACAATTAATTTGGATGTTGAGTCAGTCACTCAGGCTGCACCCCACACACTTGGAGAACAGAGACTGTTTCTGCACCCTATGATTTAATGCAGATGAAATGGATTAAATATAACTTTTATCTGGTGTTATTACAGGGTACCACTAGGTTTCCTGTGAGCTGTTCAGACTCCTGGTTTCCATTTACAGACAGGCAGGAAGGTGTTCTGGAGGGGAGCATACCACACAGTGCTCTGGGTATATGTCCCAAATGGCACCCTATTCCTTATGGGGCTCTGGTCAAAAGTAGAGCACTGTAAAGAGAATAGGGTGCTATTTGGGATGCATCCGTGGTAATACCATATAACCACTCGGTCGCACATCAGCAGCAGGTCACTGTGAAACTTCATTGTTCTAGCTAGCACGGCACAGCACATCAATATGGAGCTAGCCCAGCCCCGACTTTAATATCTAATATCAGGCTGCATCTGTAACGCGGGTCGTATAAAGGGGACCAAGGCGCGGCGTGTGAAGTGCTCATATTTCCTTTTTATGAATATACTTAAACAAAACAACAAAACGACCGATAACATACACTAAACAGAAAACAACTACCCACAAAACCCAGGAACAAAAACCCCTACTTAAATATGATCTCTAATCAGAGGCAATGAGGATCAGCTGCCTCCAATTAGAGATCCACCCAAACAATCCCAATATAGAAATAGAAAAACTGGAACTTAAACATAGAAATAGAAAACATAGAACAACCCAAAAACACCCCATCACGCCCTGACCTACTCTACTATAGAAAATGATATCTTACTAGGGTCAGGACGTGACAGTACCCCCCACAAAGGTGCAGACCCCGAATGCAACAAAAACAAAAGAAACCACAAAACAAAAGGGAGGGTAGGGAGGGTGATACTTGACTATGGCGGCTCAAATGCAGTCCACAAAACCTCCAGCATAGGAGGCGGCTCCGGTTCGGGGCGTATTCCCCGCACCACCCGCTGATCCTTCTGCTTTATTACCACCTGACCGTGGATTGTCGTCGAAGGAACCGGACTGTAGATCATTGCTGGAGGTTCTGGCCTGCGGACCGCCGTTGAAGACTCCGGGCTGCGGACCGCCGTTGAAGACTCCGGATTGGAGAGCGTCGCTGGAGGCTCCGGACTGGAGAGCGTCGCTGGAGGCTCCGGACTGGAGAGCGTCGCTGGAGGCTCCGGACTGGGGAGCGTCGCTGGAGGCTCCGGACTGGGGAGCGTCGCTGGAGGCTCCGGACTGGGGAGCGTCGCTGGAGGCTCCGGACTGGGGAGCGTCGCTGGAGGCTCCGGACTGGGGAGCGTCGCTGGAGGCTCCGGACTAGGGAGCGTCGCTGGAGGCTTTGAACTGTGGAGTGTCGCTGGAGGCTCCGGACGGAAAAGCGTCGCCGGAGGCTCCGGACTGGGAGGCGTCATAATAGGTTCCGGACTAGTGACCGTTGCTGCTGGCTCCATGCCATGGATCATCTCTACAGGTTCTGCGCCAAGGATCATCACTGGAGGCTTCTTATCATGGATTATCTCTACAGGTGCCGGGCCATGGATTATTCTTACAGGCTTCGTGCCATGGTTTATCCCTACAGGCTCCGGACCATTTATAATCCCTCCAGGCTTTTTGCCAAGGATTATTTCTTCAGGTTCCTGGCCATGGATTACCTCTTCAGGCTTCGTGCCATGGAATATCCCTACAGGCTCCGGGCCATGGATCATCACTAGAGGCTTAGTGCCATGGATCATGTCTACAGGCGTCGGACCATCGATTATCACTGGAGGCTTTGTACGTGGAGCAGGAACCGGTCTCATTGGACTGGGGAGATGCACTGAGGACCGAGTGCTCAAAGCAGGCACCGGCCGTACTGAGTTATGGATGCGCACAGGAGAGAGAGTGCGAAGAACACGCACAGGACGTACTGTGCTATGGAGGCACACTGGAGAGAGAGTGCGAGAGGCAGGCACATGCTTACCACAAAAAGCACGGGGAATTGGCTCAGTTCCCAGTCCTGGACCAGCCAAACTACCCGTGTGCCCCCCCACCCCCCAAAATGTTTTGGGTCTGCCTCTCGTTCTTCCCAGGTAGGCTCTGATATTGCTCGATTACCTGGCCCCAAGTCCAGTCTCTCAATCCACTCCTGATGTGACCAGGTGTCCATTTCTGCCGCGGGAACGCCGCTTGATCCAATCATGGTGGGTAGTTCTGTAACGCGGGTCGTATAAAGGGGACCAAGGCGCGGCGTGTGAAGTGCTCATATTTCCTTTTAATGAATATACTTAAACAAAACAACAAAACGACCGATAACAGTTCCGTCAGGTGACATACACTAAACATAAAACAACTACCCACAAAACCCAGGAAGAAAAACCCCTACTTAAATATGAACTCTAATCAGAGGCAACGAGGATCAGCTGCCTCCAATTAGAGATCAACCCAAATAATCCCAACATAGAAACAGAAAAACTAGAACTTAAACATAGAACAACCCAAAAACACCCCCTGTCACGCCCTGACCTACTCTACTATAGACAATGACATCTTACTAGGGTCAGGACGTGACAGCATCACACAACTCATTGTGCTGTTATTGTAATACAAGCAGCTTGTATTTCTGTGTTTACATCTGCAAGGTAAACCATTTGACAGACTTAATGAAGGCTTAAAAAACGCATTGAAGGCGTTTTCAAATGCCTTCAAATGGCCGAGTTTGCTGTGGGTACTGAAAAAAAGCAGAATACTAATTCTAAATAGAGGTTTTTCTAAGTGCTATTGGCTAAGAGTAACTGGTTTACCCTGTGTCCCTAGTACGTATTGAGACTGCATCCCAAATGTCACCATTTCCTATATAGTGCACTACCTTACAAAGTAGTAGCCTTAATACAGTAGGGTGACATTTGGGACACTGAGTCTGAGTCTCCTTTCAAAAATAGACATGTTGCTTTAATGTCTATAAAACTGCTTGGTGTAGAAGGATACACCTCTGAGGCATCTCTCATTAGGGTCGATGAGGAGAAGACCTTGTGGAGCATAGATCTTATCATTCTGCTCCTGGATGAACTTGGAAATCTTCTTCAAAAGCTGAAAAAGGAAAAAATAAAACATTTTACATTTTACAACTCTCCTTGCTATACATAGTTTAAGTTCAATTATTTCATGTTGGAAGATTGCCAACTTTACTTTCAAGCTGGAGAATTTCCTTTCACCAATAAGGAGAGTAGACTTGTGTCTCTCTCAACCTTGACCTCTTCCCCTCATGTTCTAAGTGGACTGGAAGGAGGGTCATGGCTAGAAGGTACTGTATCAAGCTTTTGTGAGACTTTACTTTTTGGAGCAGGTTTAGGAGAACTTACGCAGCAGGTTAGGATAAATAACATAGCAGGTTAGGAGAATCAAGTTAAGGTTAGGAAAAGGGTTAGTGTTAGCTAAAATAAAAAAAATACATAATAATAATCAACTTATGATGTACATTTTGTCAAATTTACTGTAGTTCATCTTTTGGGTGTGCTCAGTTGAGAAGTCATTTCAAATCATTCATCTTGACTTCAATCTTTATGAGTCCTCATAAAATATAAAATCAAGCCAATGGTTCAAATCATCCCATATCAAACCTGTCTGGTCGAATAGAAATCCAGATGAGATTGGAACACCAATGACACTGTCACAAACGGTGTATTGAGTGGGCCAAAATGCAGCGGGTATGTGAATGCTCATCTTCTTATTTATTAAGAGGATACAAAACACTGAAACAAAACAACGACGAAAAACAGTCCTGTAAGGTACAATGACTATACATGGAAACAACCACCAACAAAACACAAGCTGAAAACTCCTACTTAAATATGGCCTCCAATTAGAGGGAACGAAGAACAGCTGCCTCCAATTGAAGGCCAAACCAAAACCCTGAACATAGAAATAGAACTAGAAATACAAACATAGAAATACATGACATAGAACAGTACCCAAAAATCCCAACAACACAAAACAAACACACCCCTGCCACGTCCTGACCATACTACAATAACAAAATGACCCCTTTACTGGTCAGGACGTGACAGACACACTTATTCCTGTACATAGCGTACTATAACTTTTCTATGGTACCAGATTCATATAAATCATTCAAACTTTGTCAAATGTCGATTTACACCCAAGCCGCATAGATGCTCTCCATTACAACTCCTTTTCCGTCTATGAAAACAGTGATGGACAATTTCACAAAGTCCCTGACACTTTATTTTCATCAGGGGACGATACAGTCTCTAATATCATGAGCCTTATTGGGCTTTTTTGGGATGTAGGCTGTACTCTGTAGGCCTATGCAACCAGCTATCTGATAGGTCATAAAGGAGTCTTAATGCTGGGTCATACATAACAATATTTCACCAATATACGAGAGCCCACGGGTTGCTTCCTAATAATCTCACCGTACTCCCAAAGTGTGCACTTGTTCACTTCATGGATTTGAAAGAAAATGACTGGCATATGGACATTCCCTCTAGCTAGCCCAGGGTTCCAAACTAACATTTTCACCTGGTTTTTCACTTGGTGGCACCAGCCCATGATTTGGTTGCACCAAAAAATTTATGCGGTGTCACAATAGAAACAATCAGTAGCTCAGTTGGTAGAGCACGGTGCTTGCAATGCCAGGATAGTGGGTTAGATTCCTGGGACCATCCAAACATAAAATGTAGGCACGCAATGACTGAGTCGCTTTGGATAAAAGCATCTGCTAAATGGTATATTATTACTATAGTCTTATAAAGTCATTCATTGTGCTTTATTAAACAGTGTAATAGACTACCGAGATGGTATTTAATAAATAAGGTATTGTTGTATTTTACTGTTAAAATAGGGCTCTAGAATTTTCCAATTTTAAAAACTATTTTTAATAGAGATGAATTTGCCTGCATCTTTATGTGATCTAATATCATAGGCCAATTTATTTGGGGCTAATTCACCACCTGAGAAAGTGGAAACTTCAAACACATTAGCTAGATCACTAACTCTAAATGTAATACCCACTGCTAGTAGCCATGTATTACATGTAATGTTCCAAAAAAAATGTTGAAGTTGTATCCTACTGCACAATGCAATGGCCAATGTGTATTTCATGCGCTCGTGTATCTCAAAGCCATATCAAATATCTTCTTTGTAAAATTTCTGCTACTGACCTCAAAATTTAGAGGTACCTACAGGAATCTGAGAACCTCCTCTCTCCAACCGTTGTTATACAATCAAAATACTTTGTTTTCTCCCGGAGCATTTTATTCCCCCGGGAAAAGAGAGAGAGAGTGGCTCACTAGAGGGTCGGCGAGGAGAAGACCTCGTGGGGCAGCAGGCCCCATCGAAACAGGTACAGGGGCAGGCAGGCACGCACTTTCATTACACCAATCTAAAACTTTTACATTTGTTGGGTGTAGTAAACGAATGCACACTTCAGGAGGATGGAGAGATTATTGGGATATAACCCATATCTCTTATTGGGGTCCTGTTACATGCGTAGGACTGGCCAAGAGGAATAGCATTTATCCTCCTAAATTACAATGATCTATTTTCCCACTAGGATTTCCTTTAGGCACATGACCAAGTCTCCACATTATTTCCAGGTAGGATGACATTAACATGTAAGCCCCTTTATGACTCCCACGAGGAGTCCGAATCAATGGATCACAGAAATAAATCAAATCCTATATGGTTGTCTGTGCCACCCGGTAGAGCTGGATCTGAGAAAGGCATTTGTGTAGTAATAGTATTATGTAAGTCGCTCTGGATAAGAGCGTCTGCTAAATTACTAAAGAGGTACATTTTTAAATCACATTTAAAATCAGATTGTCTATATCTGCTTGTATGGGCTCTACTGTTAGAGCTGTGCTGCTCGCTGCCATTTTAACTGACTGTACATCATAAAGGTGATTATATTAATATCAATGCCTCACATCTCATTTCCCTTCACTGTACTGGTTTGGGTTCCTCACTCCTAATTCAGACTTACTAAATTGCAACATGAAGATAAAACCATTGATCAAATATCTTGACGGATTACATGACAGCAATAAAGACCTTCAGTGTGGGAACAAAATACCCTTTAATTTCAAGCAATTCTATGAGGGGGCCTTTCTTTCCAACTCCAAAATAGGGCTGCTGATTAGCATAAAATCTATTAAATCTGTTTGTCCTCAATCTAAATTTGATAACTTCAAAGCATTTTTTAAAGTACATTGGCTCTACTTGGTGGAGCTTTGTAGTCAGCATACATTAAGTTGCATGCAGGATTCTGTTTTGTGTCTCAAAATTCCCAGGTTTTCCAGAAATCCTTGAAGGATTCCACGTTTCCTTCTCATTCCCTTCTGATTCATGGAATATTTTTGTTGTTGTTGTCATTTAGCTGACACTCTTATCCACACCGACTTACAAATCTTACATACATTCATACTTTTTTTTTGTACTTCCAATCTCGATATCTGGAAACCCAAGTTGTGTGGATGGTTGAGGGTCTCCCACCTTCTTGTACTGTGTCTCCATACAGAGGAAGATGGTGTAAGCTGTGAGGCAGGCCAGACAGCCCTCCAGATACGACGAGCCTCCCAGCATCTCTGCCACAGCATACAGGTTGTTCAATGTCCTCACAGTCTCATCAAACTGCTGCTTATCAATCTGAAACACCAACCACAATTGAAAAAAAGTTGTTTCTCAAATAGCACCCTATCCATAATGTAGTGCACTACTTTTGACCAGCTAGTAGTTAGTAGTGCACTGTACTGTACCTTTTGTTACGTTACAGCCTTATTGTAAAATGTATTAGAGTTTTTTCCCCCTCATCAACCTACACACAATACGCCATACCGACAAAGTAAAAACAGGTTTTTAGACATTTTTGCAAAAAAAAGAGAAGGAAACAGTATATTTACGTAAATATTCAGACCCTTTATTCAGTACTTTGTGGAAGCAACTTTGGCAGTGATTAGAGCCTCGAGTCTTCTTGGGTATGATGCTACAAGCTTGGCGCACCTGTGTTTGGGGAGCTTCTCCCATTTTTCTCTGCAGAGCCTCTCAAGCTCTGTTAGGTTGGATGGGGAGTGTCACTGCACAGCTATTTTCAGGTCTCTCCAGAGATGTTCGATCGGGTTCAAGTCCGGGCTATGGCCGGCCACTCAAGGACTTTCAGAGACTTGTCCCGAAGCCACTCCTGCATTGTCTTGGCTGTGTGCTAAGGGTCATGGTCCTGTTGGAAGGTGAACCTTCACCCCAGTCTGAGGTTCTGAGCACTCTGGAGCAGGTTTTCAACAAGGATCTCTGTACTTTGCTCCGTTCATCTTTCCCTCGATCCTGACTAGTCTCCCAGTCCCTGCCTCTGAAAAACATCTCCACAGCATGATGCTGCTACCACCATGCTTCACAGTAGGGATGGTGCCAGGTTTCCTCCTGACGTGCTACTTGGCATTCAGAGCAAAGAGTTGAATCTTAGTTTCATCAGACCAGAGAATCTTGTTTCTCATGGTCTGAGAGTCTTTAGGTGCCTTTTGGCAAACTCCAAGCGGGCTGTCATGTGCCTTTTACTGAGGAGTGACTTCCGTCTGGCCACTCTACCATAAAGGCCTGATTGATGGAGTGCTGCAGGGATAGTTGTCCTTCTGGAAGGGACTCCCATCTCCACAGAGGAACTCTGGAGCTCTATCAGAGTGACCATCATGTTCTTGGTCACCTCCCTGACCAAGTCCCTTCTCCCCCGATTGCTCAGTTTGGCAGGGAGGCCAGCTCTAGGAAGAGTATTGGCGATTCCAAACTTCTTCCTTTTAAGAATGGAGGCCACTGTGTTCTTGGAGAACCTTCAATGCTGCAGAAAGTTTTTAGTACCCTTCCCCAGATCTGTGCCTCGACACAATCCTGTCTCGGAGCTCTACAGGCAATTCCTTTGACCTCATGGCTTGGTTTTTGCTCTGACATGCACTGTCAACTCTGGGACCTTATATAGACAGGTGTGTGCCTTTCCAAATCCTTTCCAATCGATTGAATTTACCTCAGGTGGACTCCAATCAAGTTGTAGAAACATCTCAATGGAAACAGGATCACCTGATCTCAATTTCGAGTCTCATAGCAAAGGGTTTGAATACTATGTAAATAAGGTATTTCTGTTTTTTCTTGTTAATACAGTTGCAAATTTCTACATTTAAAACAATATCTAAAAAACTGTTTTTGCTTTGTGATTATGAGGTATTCTGTGTAGTTGATGAGGAAAAAATTTATTTAATCCATTTTAGAATAAGGCTGTAACGTAACAAAATGTGGAAAAAGTCAAGGGGTCTACTTTTCGAAGGCACTGTATAGGGAGCCATTTGGGAAGTAACCCAACCCATGTTAAATCAAAGTCTGTACCCTTGAAGATGATACATATGGTGAGCTCTAAGGGAAGGCAATCAAGCTAGTAACCAAGTTATGATTTTTTTTATTTTAAATAATGAAATGGAGTTTTAGTTATCTAACAAATGGCAAGTACAATTTTTCCATTATTTTCATCCTTGGGATAAATAAGTGGCTTGATTCCCAGAATCTATTGAATCAGAGAATGCTGCAATCCCTCTACACTATTGGCCAAGCCTCCCAAAATAATTAGGATGCCTTGGCCTTGTGCTCACCACATGTTTTCACTTCATACCCCTGCAGGACACACCAAAACCTCTAGTGAGGAATCTCTCCTTATCTACTGGCAGACTAGCATAGTAAAAAAAACCTTTCCCAAGGTTTCCATCAAACCAGTGATGATAGGTGTTGCTGATATGAGAGATGCAATGTGGCTCTGACAGAGTTCAAGCAATCACACTCCCTAATTACGTACAGAGTGGAAATAAGGGGTGGCTAACATTAACTCATCATGCCAGGTTAGGCCAAGGGGTGTTGGACCACTGGAAGTAGTGAAGACTGTCGGTGCGAGTCTCCAATCTGGTCTCCTGAGCAAGCCCATTGAAGAGACTGAGCTTGCGTCCCAAATAGCACCCTATCACCTATATTGTGCACTAGGGCTAAAGGATTAATAGAATTCAGATCGAAATTGCTATATTGACATGTGCAATAGCCATTTCGCAAGAGGCTGCGATTTTCTCATTTTTTTGACACACGCCTATCCCTGTTAATTAGGGATAGGCGTTCCATCAATGGGACAGTTGTAAATCATGCAGCTCCGTTTGTCACGATCGCAGATTTTAGAGAAAAAACAAATGTCAGTACATATAAGTGTCTCATATCAGCTGAAAGCTTAAATTCTTGTTAATGTACCTGCACTGTCCAATTTACAGTAGCTATTAATGCAAACAAATGCCATGCGGAGAGGAGGGCTCCTAACAACAATAATGTCACAGTATCCATAGAAGGTGACGCCCCTCCCCGGTCGGGCGGCGCTCGGCGCTCGTCGTCGCCGGCCTACTAGCTGCCACCGATCTATGTTTCTGTGTTTGGTTTTGTCTGTCTAGGTCTGCACCTGTTCCTTGTTTGTAATTAGTGTGTGTGGGGGGGGGGGGGGGATTTAGTTTGTCCTTTTTGTTCAGGTATTCGTACGGTATTCGATTGTTTTGTGTCATTTCGAAGGGCTGTTCGTATTTTGACGCTGCATGTTAGTTCAGCGTTCTGTGGAGCTGTCTATTATTATTGCCGGGCTGCGCCCCGTTCTCTTTATTGTTTTGGAGCTGTGCTCCTGTCGGGTGTTTAGGCGTACCCAGTATTGCGGTGGCCTATTTTTCCAAACTGTGTTAATAAATATCTGTGTTTTTGGACCTCCGTCTCCTGCCCTTGACTCTGACCCTTCCTGCTACAGTGATAGCCGTGACAAATTAATTCACCTCTGAAGGTGAAAGAGTCCCAGAGATAACATTAAGACTCGTTTTGTTAGATAAAATCCTTTTTCATATCCTAAAAAGGTCCATATAGCATGCACGATCGATTTTGTATTACCACTTATTCAATTTGCAAAGAAAATAATCTGTGAAAATCTAACCCTAAACGTTGTTTCAACCAGTCAAATAACGTTCGTATTTATTTCTCAGAGATCCTAGAACGTAACCAGACTTCACTATATCATTAGGAGTGTAGTATATCCGATAGGACACCACATTTGGTCAGAGAGCGACGCCTTCATAGCACGCCGATGACGCGGGCGGTCTTCACTTGATTGACTGTAACTTTGTCAAATAAGCACCAATCGGGGTCAAATAACGATAGCTAGATAGCCAAGAGCTGGGCTTTACGGGAACCCCGTATCTGTTGCAAAATGTTGCTGCTAACCTTGTGCGACAGCAAGCCGTTTCCTTTTGGACAAAAATTATAAGAATATGCAGAGTTATGAAGTTATGAAAACTGGGTGTTTTGCAAATGTTGAACTTATAATATGGCTACTAATACTGGAAAGCTAAATCAGTCCAAGTATACAGATTTGATGATATTCTTGCAGAAAAATGTAATGTGAATGTAAATATCTCCTTCACGATTTGCCCAAATGTACCTGGGTGACTTCACACTAAATGTCATGTAGTTTGCTCCTACTTCAAGTTATCCGTCTGACACTTTGCACATACACTGCTGCCATCTTGTGGACACCATCGGACTTACAACCAGAGTGATGGCTAGAGTTGGGACCTGTTGCATTTCAAAGACGGTGGTAGAAAAAAAATATTGTTTTTTTCTTTGTATTTTCTTCTACCAAATCTATTGTGTTATATTCTCCTACATTCAGTTCACATTTCCACAAATGTCAAAGTGTTTCCTTTCAAATGATATCAAGAATATGCATACCCTTGCTTCAGGGCCTGAGCTACAGGCAGTTAGATTTGGGTATGTCATTTTAGGTGACAATTTAAAAAAGGGGGCTATTTTAAATTTATACCAGGGTCCAATGTGGCTCAGATGGTAGACCATGGCACTTGCAATGCCAGGTTTGTGGGTTTGATTCCCACAGGGGACCAGTGTGAAAAATATGAAAATCTATGTGCTCACTACTGTAAATCACTCAGGATAAGAGTGTCTGATAAATGAAAATACAACAAAAACTATACAGTACCTCCTCCAATGAGATGTGCTAGACTCTGTTCATTCACTCTGTACATGCACAGAGGATGCAGACCAATCACAAGCAAGCTCTCTCATTCTTTGCATAGCATGCACATGCTGGTCAATCACAAGCATCCCTGCTTAGAGCCCGCAGTTAGATGCTGGTGGGGAGAGGCTATACGGACATGCCTGCAGGCGAGTGTAGAAACAAATGGATTCGGTCCTGATAAGCCCTTGCTGCCCTTTCCAGCTAGTTTATGCTGGCTAGCTGGCAACTGCATGGTGCTCATTGAAACTTGCACCAGAATGTGATGTTTATTTTATGATGAGGGAGAAATAACTTATAGTATTGATCACCATCTGGATTTGGTCACCATCTCCAAATTGTTCCATCCCACTTGATTTTATTTTTAGTAGGAAAGCAGCCTTCACGAAAAATAACTTGTAATATTGGTAGTAACCATCTGTTGTCACCGTGATACAGTCTACACTGCTCAATGGGGAGAGTTTGCGCTGCAAGCCAACAACACTACAACACTGGACAGTGTCCTTTGCTCCCACTGGCAGCACTAAGGAAAGGGCATTTTCTAAATAGTGTAGCCAACATCAGGCCAGGGTGACAGCTAAAGAACATTTATTGTAGTGATTTTCACCGAAAATGTACAACTACGACATTGACGTCAAACGTAAAAATGTTGTAACGCGATGAAGATGGCGCTGCAGTGGATAGCTGCCGTCTTATGGGCTCCTGGCCATTTTGTGTCTTTTTTTTACGCTGATCTTAACTTTTGTTTTACAAAATATTTCCACCCTCATTTCCTATAACCAAAAAAACAGCTTCTGGACTGTGTTGGTGTCGGAAGCGAGTCGGAAGCTCTGGGCCAGCTCCGGACCAGGCCCGTCAAGACCAAATGGCAGCTTCGGGTAAGGTTAAGGGGGTGGTTTGTGGTCTCTTTGTTATCAGCTGGTGCGCGATCTCTAATGTTAAAAGGAAGTATTGAGGTTTTGGAATGCCACATGATAAGCTGCAGACCATACTATTTATCAAGAGCATTATCCTTGATAACGCTCCTAGTGGCCAGTGATTTTAAAGTAGGGAAACTGAAATCTGTTTTAGGAGGCGACAAAACTCTAGATCACCATTACTCCACACACAAATACTCATACAAAGCTCTCCCTCGCCCTCCATTTAGCAAATCTGACCAGAACTCTATCATCCCAATTTTTGCTTACAAGCAAAACTCAAACAGGAAGTACAGTGATGCTCAACACAGAAGTGATCTAATGAAGCCAATGCTAAGCTACAGGATTGTTTTGCTAGAGGATTGGAATATGTTCCGTGATTCATCTGATAGCATTGAGGAGTTTAACACATCAGTCACCAGCTTCATTAATAAATGCATTGCATCGTCCCCACGGTGACAGTACGTACATATCCCAACCAGAAGCCATGGATTATAGGCAACATCCACACTGAGCTAAAGGCTAGAGCTGCTGCTTTCAAGGTAGGGGGACACTAATCCGGACACTTATAAGAAATCCCACTACAACCTCCAACAATCCATCGAAAAGTCAAAACAGGACTAAGATTGAATCCTACTATGCCTGGTCTGATGCTCAACGGATGTGGCAGGGCGTGCAAACTTTCATAGATTACAAAACGAAACCCAGCCGCAAGCTTCCCAGTGATGTGAGCCTACCAAACGAGCTAAATGCCTTCTATGCTCGCTTCGAGGAAAGCAACACTGAACCATGCATGAGAGCACCAGCTGTTCCGGATGATTGTTTGATCTCATTCCTCGTAGCCGATGTAATTAAGGCCTAAAAAGGGTTAACATTCACAAGACCGCAGACCACCATAGTCTTTGTGCTCAAGAACGCCAAGGTAACCTGTCTAAATGACTATCACCCTGTAGCACTCAGATCTGTAGCCATGAAATGCTTGGAAAGGTCATGGCTCACATCAACACCATCATCCCAGAGCCATCCCAATTAGAATTCAGCCCCAACAGATCCACATATGACACAATCTCTAATGCTCGCCACACTGCCCTCTCCCACCTGGACAAGAGGAACACCTATGTGAGAATGCTGTTCATTGTTCAACACCATAGTGGCCTCCAAGCTCATCGCTTAGCTCAGGAACCTGGGACTGAACACCTCCCTCTGCAACTGGATCCTGGACTTCCTGACAGGCCACCCCCTGGTGGTAAGGGTAGACAACAACAAATCCGCCATACTGATCCTCAACACCGAGGCCCCTCAGGAGTGTGTGCTTAGTCCCCTCCTGTACTCACTGTTCACCCACGACTGCGTTTCTGCAGACAACTCCAACACCATCATTAAGTTTGCTGATGACACGATGGTAGTTGGCCTGATCACAGACAACGATGAGACAGTCAATTGGGAGGTGATCAGTGACCTGGCAATGTGGTGCCAGAACAACAACTTACCCCTCAATTTCAGCAAGACAAAGGAGATGATCATGGACTACAGGAAGTGGAGGGACAAGCACTCCCTCATCCACATCCACGGGGCTGTAGTGGAGCAGGTCAAAGTTCCTAGGTGTCTACATCACTAAGGATTTATCATGGTGCACACACACCAACACAGTCATGTAGAAGGCACGACGACCCCTCTTCCCCCTCAGGAGGCTGAAAAGATTTGTCATGGGCCCTCAGATCCTCAAAAAGTTATACAGCTGCACCATTGAGAGCATCTTAAATGGCTGCATCAAATCAAATCGAATTGTATTTGTCACATGCACCGAATAAGACAGGTGTAGACCTTACAGTGAAATGCTTACTTACAAGCCCTTAACCAACAATGCTGTTTTAAGAAAATACTAACAAAAAAAGTAAGAGATAAGAATAACAAATTATTAAAGAGCAGCAGTAAATAACAATAGCGGGGCTATATACAGGGGGGACCGGTACAGAGTTAATGTACGGGGGCACCGGTGTTGAGGTAATTGAGGTAATATGTACATGTTGGCATAGTTATTAAAGTGACAATGCATATTTGCTAACAGAGAGTAGCAGCAGCATAGAAGGGTGGTTGGGGGGGGGGGGGGGCAATGCAAATAGTCTGGGTAGCCATTTGATTAGCTGTTCAGGAGTCTTATAGCTTGGGGGTAGAAGCTACAGTGAGGGAAAAAAGTATTTGATCCCCTGCTGATTTTGTATGTTTGCCCACTGACAAAGAAATTATCAGTCTATAATTTTAATGGTAGGTTTATTTGAACAGTGAGCGACAGAATAACAACAATAAAATCTAGAAAAACGCATGTCAAAAATGTTATGAATTGATTTGCATTTTAATGAGGGAAATAAGTATTTGACCCCCTCTCAATCAGAAAGATTTCTGGCTCCCAGGTGTCTTTTATACAGGTAACAAGCTAAGATTAGGAGCACACTCTTAAAGGGAGTGCTCCTAATCTCAGCTTGTTACCTGTATAAAAGACACCTGTCCACAGAAGCAATCAATCAGATTCCAAACTCTCCACCATGGCCAAGACCAAAGACCTCTTCAAGGATGTCAGGGACAAGATTGTAGACCTACACAAGGCTGGAATGGGCTACAAGACCATCGCCAAGCAGCTTGGTGAGAAGGTGACAACAGTTGGTGCGATTATTCGCAAATGGAAGAAACACAAAATATCTTTCAATATCCCTCGGCCTGGGGCTCCATGCAAGATCTCACCTCGTGGAGTTGCAATGATGATGAGAACGGTGAGTAATCAGCCCAGAACTATAGGATCGTGTCAATGATCTCAAGGCAGCTGGGACCATAGTCACCAAGAAAATAATTGATAACACACTACCCCGTGAAGGACTGAAATCCTGCAGCGCCCGCAAGGTCCCCCTGCTCAAGAAAGCACATATACATGCCCATCTGAAGTTTGCCAATGAACATCTGAATGATTCAGAGGACAACTGGTTGAAAGTGTTGTGGTCAGATGAGACCAAAATGGAGCTCTTTGGCATCAACTCAACTCGCTGTGTTTGGAGGAGGAGGAATGCTGCCTATGACCCCAAGAACACCATCCCCACCGTCAAACATGGAGGTGGAAACATTATGCTTTGGGGGTGTTTTTCTGCTAAGGGGACAGGACAACTTCACCGCATCAAAGGGACGATGGACGGGGCCATGTACCGTCAAATCTAGGGTGAGAACCTCCTTCCCTCAGCCAGGGCATTGAAAATGGGTCGTGGATGGGTATTCCAGCATGACAATGACCCAAAAAACACGGCCAAGGCAACAAAGGAGTGGCTCAAGAAGAAGCACATTAAGGTCCTGGAGTGGCCTAGCCAGTCTCCAGACCTTAATCCATAGAAAATCTGTGGAGGGAGTTGAAGGTTCGAGTTGCCAAACGTCAGCCTCGAAACCTTAATGACTTGGAGAAGATCTGCAAAGAGGAGTGGGACAAAATCCTTCCTGAGATGTGTGCAAACACGGTGGCCAACTACAAGAAACGTCTGACCTCTGTGATTGCCAACAAGGGTTTTGCCACCAAGTACTGTCATGTTTTGCAGAGGGGTCAAATACTTATTTCCCTCATTAAAATGGAAATAATTTTATAAAACTTTGCATTTTTCTGGATTTTTTTGTTGTTATTCTGTCTCTCACTGTTCAAATAAACCTACCATTAAAATTATAGACTGAACATTTCTTTGTCAGTGGGCAAACATACAAAATCAGCAGGGGATCAAATACTTTTTTCCCTCAGTGTATTTAGAAGCCTCTTGGACCTAGACTTGGCGCTCCGGTACCGCTTGCCGTGCGGTAACAGAGAGAACAGTCTATGACTAGGGTGGCTGGAGTATTTGACCATTTTTAGAGCCTTCCTCTGACACCGCCTGGTATAGAGGTCCTGGATGGCAAGAAGCTTGGCCCCAGTGATGTACTGGGCCGTAAGCACTACTCTCTGTAGTCCCTTGCGGTCGGAGGCCGAGCAGTTGCCATACTGCTTGGTATCAGACTGCAAGGCGCTACAGAGGGTAGTACGGATGGCCCCGTACATTACTGGAGCCGAGCTCCCTGCCATCCCGGACCTCTATACCAGGTGGTTTCAGAGGAAAGCCCTAAAATGGTGAAAGACTTCAGACTGCTAAATATTCAGTTAAATAGTTAACCAAATAGCTACCCGGACTATCTGCATTGACATTTTTGCACTAACTGCTGTTACTTTTTATTATCTATCCTGCTGCCTATCACTTTATCCCTATTGTACCTATATGTACATATCTACTTCAATTACCTCGTACCCCTGCACATCAATTCGGTACTTACCCCATGTATATACAGTAGCTAAGTTATCATTACTCATTGTGTATTTATTCCTCGTGTTATTCTTTTTCAATTATTTCTGTATTTTTCTCTTTGCGTTGTTGGCATTTCACTGTTAGTCTACACCTATTGTTTATGAAGCATGTGACAATTTTATAATAAAATAATAGTAATACTGAGTTAAAAATGTAATGTTTAGGTTTTAGGGTAGGGACGTCCCAATGACCCGGATAACAATTAACAAGCTAGACAGGAGATACACATTTCTCCCCAAGTCGCCATCCCAACACTGTATAACCAAATCAGAAGAATACTTAGGGATTTTGGCAAGGATGCCCTTTATCTACTTCCCCAGAGTCAGATGAAGTCGTGGATACCATTTTTATGTCTCTGTGTGCAGTTTGAAGGAAGTTGCTTACTAGCGCGAGAGCAATTGCTAACTATCACTTGCACAAGGACTGGAAGTGTATGGGCATACCCTGCGGACCTGACATCTTTTCACTCCCTCCTCTCCACATTTTCTTCCTCTGTTTCTGCTGCTAAAGCCACTTTCTACCACTCTAAATTCCAAGCATCTGCCTCTAACCCTAGGAAGCTCTTTGCCACCGTCTCCTCCCTCCTGAATCCTCCTCCCCCCCGCCCCCTCCTCCCTCTCTGCGGATGACTTTGTCAACCATTTTGAAAAGAAGGTTGACGACATCCGATCCTCGTTTGTTAAGTCAAACGACACCGCTGGTCCTGCTCACATTGCCTTACCCTATGCTTTAACCTCTTTCTCCCCTCTCTCTCCAGATGGAATCTTGCGACTTGTGACGGCCGGCCGCCCAACAACCTGCCCGCATGACCCTATCCCCTCCTCTCTTCTCCAGACCATTTCCGGAGACCTTCTCCCTTACCTCACCTCGCTCATCAACTCATCCTTGACCGCTGGCTACGTCCCTTCCATCTTCAAGAGAGCGAGAGTTGCACCCCTTCTCAAAAAACCTACACTCGATCCCTCTGATGTCAACAACTACAGACCAGTATCCCTTCTTTCTTTTCTCTCCAAAACTCTTGAGCGTGCCGTCCTTGGCCAGCTCTCTTGCTATCTCTCTCAGAATTACCTTCTTGATCCAAATCAGTCAGGTTTCAAGACTGGTCATTCAACTGAGACTGCTCTTCTCTGTGTCACGGAGGCTCTCCGCACTGCTAAAGCTGACTCTCTCTCCTCTGCTCTCATCCTTCTAGACCTATCTGCTGCCTTTGATACTGTGAACCATCAGATCCTCCTCTCCACCCTCTCCGAGTTGGGCATCTCCGGCGCGGCTCACTCTTGGATTGTGTCCTACCTGACAGGTCGTTCCTACCAGGTGGCGTGGCGAGAATCCGTCTCCGCACCATGTGCTCTCACCACTGGTGTCCCCCAGGGCTCAGTTCTAGGCCCTCTCCTATTCTCGCTGTGCACCGAGTCACTTGGCGCTGTCATATCCTCACATGGTCTCTCCTATCATTGCTACGCAGACGACACACAATTAATCTTCTCCTTTCCCCCTTCTGATAACCAGGTGGTGAATCGCATCTCTGCATGTCTGGCAGACATATCAGTGAGGATGACGGATCACCACCTCGAGCTGAACCTCGGCAAGATGGAGCTGCTCTTCCTCCCGGGGAAGGACTGCCCGTTCCATGATCTCGCCATCACGGTTGACAACTCCATTGTGTCCTCCTCCCAGAGTGCTAAGAGCCTTGGCGTGACCCTGGACAACACCCTGTCGTTCTCCGCTAACATCAAGGCGGTGACCCGATCCTGTAGGTTCATGCTCTACAACATTCGCAGAGTACGACCCTGCCTCACATAGGAAGCGGCGCAGGTCCTAATCCAGGCACTTGTCATCTCCCGTCTGGATTACTGCAACTCGCTGTTGGCGGGGCTCCCTGCCTGTGCCATTAAACCCCTACAACTCATCCAGAACGCCGCAGCCCGTCTGGTGTTCAACCTTCCCAAGTTCTCTCAGGTCACCCCGCTCCACCGCACACTCCACTGGCTTCCAGTTGAAGCTCGCATCTGCTACAAGACCATGGTGCTTGCCTATGGAGCTGTGAGCGGAACGGCACCTCCGTACCTTCAGGCTCTGATCAGTCCCTACACCCAATGAAGGGCACTGCGTTCATCCACCTCTGGCCTGCTCGCCTCCCTACCTCTGAGGAAGCACAGTTCCCGCTCAGCCCAGTCAAAACTGTTCGCTGCTCTGGCACCCCAATGGTGGAACAAGCTCCCTCACGACGCCAGGACAGCGGAGTCAATCACCACCTTCCGGAGACACCTGAAACCCCACCTCTTTAAGGACTACCTGGGATAGGATTAAGTAATCCTTCTAACTCCCCCCCCCCCCCCAAAAGATATAGATGTACTATTGTAAAGTGGTTGTTCCACTGGATATCATAAGGTGAATGCACCAATTTGTAAGTCGCTCTAGATAAGTGTCTGCTAAATTACGTAAATGTAAATGTCATTGCATAAACGCTAGTTAGCATTGGCTCGCGAAACTACCTCTGACTTCCTTCATACTGGACACAGAGACATACAAATAGTATCCACGAGTTCATTGGACTCTGGGGAATCCCAAAGTATGCATTTAAGGGAGAAGTTGAAGGAGCTCACATGTTGACTATTACGTGACTACAACGGACATTTGGTCCAGTAGAACAACTGAGCCCTATATTCATTTTACAGAACACTTTATTGATGAGAAGCTTTAGCCGCCTGTGATCTGAATAAGTAGCAGCAAGGGTGCATAACGATATCAGCGCAAACGTGGTAAAGGCCATCGCGTTGACTGACTGGACCAGACTCCAATGTTTTGGACACAGGCTGCACCTTGCAATCGGTATGTGTTACATGTTAAGGCACTTTGGCTTATAATTTATATTCTAATAATGATAATGCCTACTTCTACATAATTACAGAATCATAAGCTACCTATTGCATTTGCAGCCTATAGCTGCCTGAATAAATTACTTAGGTTAGTTAAGAACTCATAATGGTAAAATAGGAACTGATGTTATTAATTTATTAATTAATGCTGTCACACCCTGACCTTAGAGAGCGGCTTTATTTCTCTATTTGGTTAGGTCAGGGTGTGATGTGGGGTGGGCATTCTATGTTATCTATTTCTTTGTTTTGGCCGAGTAGGGTTCCCAATCAGAGGCAGCTGTCTATCGTTATCTCTGATTGGGAATCATACTTAAGCAGCCTTTTCCCACCTGTGTTTGTGGGTAGTTGTTTTCTGTTTTGTTATCTGTACCTGACAGAACTGTGCGCTTTCGTTTTTCCCGTATGTTATTTTGTTTGAGTGTTTTTTGAGAATAAAAATCATGAACACTTACCACGCTGCGCTTTGGTCCACTCCTTCCGACGAAACGTGTTACAAATGCTGCGCTTATATATTTAGATGATCATGTTAAAAAGTTATGTTTGTTAATAAGTAGGTGTACTAATCCTATTATCATATGTAGAACAATTATGGAAAATATTTGTTTCATTTGGTTTTGTATTCATTTAGCACAGTAAGTATTAATTCAAATGATCTCATTTTAGAAGTGATGTTCTCTACCCTGACACTTATTTTAACCTTGTCTGCTGGAATTACCATGTTTTCACACAAATGTTTGAAAAATCGCAATTCATAGTCACAATATCCCAACAGTTTTTTCCCCGCTATTAGATATTTTGTCCATATCGTGCATTCCTTTTGCCCAGGGCCCATAGGTCACTGGGCAAAAGTAGTGCACTATATAGGGAATAGGGTGCCATTTGGGACAGAAATAAGAGAGCGGACTTGCAGTGTCCTGCAAACCAGACCAGATGAGGAGAGCAGCCAGGCCTTTTGGGCCTCTGAACAGCCTCCAAGTTATGTTCCCATGCACCCACTGCCCAAGGAATGTAACAACAAGCGCCAACAGATCAGTTGTCTTAGGCATGTTTGGTGCCCGCCGTGAGGAGTCTTTGTTCTCCCTCTAATTTCCCATCTAAAGGCTGGGATTCAAACCACATTTCTCCTTCGTCTGAACATATTTCCATTACGTTGGATGCAGTAATTTGAACATTAAAAAGTGTATGGCACACAGGCTTTAGGATAAGAGTGTGCTACGATAGGAGTTTCTGAGGATAGATACCATCTTAAACAAGTTATTTAGCCTACTTTGTGTCAAGCGATCTACTGTAGATATGTGAATAAGGAAAATGAAAGGGAAAGGGGATGTGGAGAAAATTTGACAGCATTACCAATTTATTTTATTGTCCTTGGCTGGTCTGGCTCGCTACCTGCCAAATACACTGAAAGCTTAGTGCTTCGCCAGACATGTTCTTGTACTAAACCTTGGAATAGAAAATAACATTTAACAATAAGTCAATATTCTTCAATAGAGGTGGAAATCATCAACAAAATGTGCTGCCCCATGATCTATTTCAGATAAAAGACCAACATGGATCCAAAGTTGAATAAAATAAAGTATTTTATGAATTTATGCATTTGGTATTTTGTCACTTGGACATCTGAAAAAAAGGAAAAAAGAAAATCTGGTGAAATAAATATGACTGTATAAAAAAATTACAAGCTCACTTGAAAAGTTTGGCAGTACAATTCCTATGATATACAGCTAGCAAGGGGATGGGAGAAATGTTGGAAAGGTTTTATGATGAGGCACTGTAGCTGTGGATGGACTCCCTGAGGAGTAGCACGCTGTATTTCTTCAGCAGTGGTATGTGTACTGCATCCTACAGGGAAAAAAGTGTGCTAAAGAGAGACCACCCAATCAAGAGGGAAGTGCCACAAAGCTGTGTTGTAAAGATACCCTTTTCATGTGGCACATGCATGGCAAAAAAAAATATGTTTTTGTCCTGTGAACTCTGCTCTAACCATTTAGCTAGCTGCACATTCTTTAATGTGGGCATAGAGCAGAAGTGTTTATCCTCATGGACCTGCTTCACTCCATTCCCTGGATTATTACCAAATCCTGCTTTTCAAACCAGTTTCTGCTCTCAAGTGTGACAGTTCAACAGAGGATAAAGACCAGATCAGTGAAGAGTGCATCAGCGGCACTTCTTGACGTGTTCGGCGCCTAGCCTACAAAACCCCACAGGGCACTAACTAAAAGCAGGAGAACAGAGGAGCTGGACACGGGACATAAACATGTTATATGTCTCAAAATGATTTGTAGATCAAATGGGTCTGACCAGCAGGAGCCTTAGCAGATCAGGGGCCGTATGTATCAAGCGTCTCAGAGTAGGATTGCTGATCTAGGATCAGGGCCCGTATCCACAAAGCATCTCAGAAAAAAGTCCAAGGAATCCTGTTAAAACCTGTTTTAAGGCTACAAAACCTCCCAGCTCAGAGTAGGTTAAAGGATATGTTAAAATACTGCTCAAACACACTCTGAGCCAGGAGTAAAAGCAACTCATAAAAGTTTCTCAGCTGGTAATCACGACAGTTTGAGGTACCGCAAAGGAAAGCTAGTGATGACGCTCATTGACATTTTTGCAAATGGGGAAAAAACCAATGGCGATGAGGCATCACCAGCTGTGAACTTTATAGTACGCTTCAGATGTCCACTGTATACGGTGCATTCGGAAAGTATTCAGACCCCTTCCCTTTTTCCACATTTAGTTACGTTACAGCCTTATTCTAAAATGGATTAAATAATATTTTCCCCCTCATCAATCTACACACAATACCCCATGATGACAAAGCAAAAACAGTTTTTTAGACATTTATGCACATTTAATTAAAACAAAAACTGAAATAGCTAATTCATGCCTTTTGCTCGAAATTAAGCTCAGGTGAATCTTGTTTCCATTGATCATCCTTGAGATGTTTTACAAGTTGATTGGAGTCCATCTGTGGTAAATTCAATTGATTGGACATGGTTTGGAAAGGCACACACCTGTCTAAGTAAGGGCCCACAGTTGACAGTACATGTCAGAGCAAACACCAAGCCATGAGGTCGAAGGAATTGTCTGTAGAGCTCCGAGACAGGGTTGTGTCGAGGCACAGATCTGGGTTAGGGTTAGGGTTAGGGTTAGGGTTAATGTCTGCAGCATTGAAGGTCCCCAAGAACACAGTGGCCTCCATCATTCTTAAATGGAAGAAGTTTGGAACCACCAAGACTCAGCCAAACTGAGCAATCGGGGGAGAAGGGCCTTGGTCAGGGAGGTGACCAAGAACCCGATGGTCACTCTGACAGAGCTACAGAGTTCCTCTGTGGAGATGGGAGGACCTTCCAGAAGGACAACCATCTCTCCAGCACTCCATCAATCAGGCATTTATGGTAGAGTGGCCAGATGGAAGTCAGCCCTCAATAAAAGGCGCATCACAGCCCGCTTGGAGTTTTCCAAAAGACACCTAAAGGACTATCAGACCATGAGAAACAAGATTCTCTAGTCTGATGAAGCCAAGTTTTAACTCTTTTGCATGAATGCCAAGGGTCACATCTGGAGGAAACCTGGCACCATCCCTACTGTGAAGCATGGTGGTGGCAGCATCCTGCTGTGGGGAGGTTTTTCAGCGGCAGAGACAGGGTGACGAGTCTGGATCGAGGGAAAGATAAACAGAACAAAGTACAGAGAGATCCTTGATGAAAACCTGCTCCACAGCGCTCAGGACCTCAGACTGGGGCGAAGGTTCACCTTCCAACAGGACAACGACCCTAATCACACAGCCAAGACAACGCAGGAGTGGCTTCAGGACAAGTCTAAGAATGTCCTTGAGTGCCCCAGCCAGAGCCCGGACTTGAATCCAATCGAACATCTCTGGAGAGATCTGAAAATAGCTGTGGAGCGACGCTCCACATCCAGCCTGACAGAGCTTGAGAGGATCTTCAGAGTAAAGGGTCTGAATACTTATGTAAATGTGATATCCATATACATTTGCAAACATTTCTAAAAACCTGTTTTAGCTTTGTCATTATGGGTTATTGTGTGTACACTGATGAGGGAAAAAAAAAACGATTTCATCAATTTTAGAATAAGGTTGTAACGTAACAAAATGTGAAAAAGTCAAGGGGTCTGAATACTTTCCGAATGCACTGTAAGCCCCCTAGAAGCCTTTAATTGACCAATTTATAGGCATGCCTAATTTAGGCATCTTTTTTTAACAACGTGATGTTGTGCTCCAAAATTATAACATGAAATAACATGATGTAGGTCATTAAATATTTGAAAATATGTTTATTTATTAGCCTAGTGGCAAAAAAGTATTTAGACATATCATGTGAAATAAGCCTCATATGAAATAATTGTCAAAAGCGCAAGAGATTATGCTGCATGTAACCCTAGATTATTTATGGATTGATCATATAGAAATATCAACATATTATTTGAACAACTCCAAAGCAATTGTATGTGGTGCAGGAACCACTGACTTCCTGACTGAATTTTTCTATTATCAAGACACATGCTGTTAACTCTCAACCTCATGAGGTCTCCTAAATATCCGCCAACTAGGTTGGATTTGTGACTAAAGAGGCTTCATGCATAGCTTTTATTTTTACTCATAAGAGTAGGAGTAAAATGGCTATTCTGAGCACTTACGACCAATGTTCTACTCTGAGATGCTTGGATACGGACCTTGGTTCTCTCTGTCCATGCAATCTTATTTATTGTGATCACAGTGCTATTAGAGTGCTATAGCGTAGCCTGTTCTCCAGTTCAGAAGGGAACATGTTCTGGAAATGGCAGACAGTGCCGCTGGTGTAGTCTCTCTGGATGAACACTTTGGCAGCAGTAGCCGCCTGCTGCTTCATATCCCGCAAGCTGTGAGTCTGGAAGGAAGGAAGGAAGGAAGGAAGGAAGGAAGGAAGGAAGGAAGGAAGGAAGGAAGGAAGGAAGGAAGGAAGGAAGGAAGGAAGGAAGGAAGGAAGGAAGGAAGGAAGGAAGGAAGGAAGGAAGGAAGGAAGGAGAGGGAAAACTTGCTTTAGTTGAAGAGCTCAGTGAGGATTAAACACATAATGAATACATGTTTAGGCCTAGATCGCACACATAGTTGACAGCCTAGATGTACACACCAGGCAATTTGGATTTCTACCACAAACAAATTATTTAGGCCTAATAGTCAAATTTATTTAACATCTATTGCATGACGTAGCAGGAACAACAACCATATCAATAAGCCTAATTTATCTGATTAACTGATTAACTTATTCTGTTTACAAAATAACATGGCTTCCATTTAATAACATAGCTGCCATCTAATAACATGGCTGCCATTTTTGGCAGAATGAAAAACAGATTACAGTTTCCTGTTGCAAAGATTACAATACAGTGTGGACTCGGTCTGATATGAAGCTTGTTTTATCTTGCACAGGAACACTGACAAATAATGAAAGTTAACAAATGGAGCACAGTTGAAAACAAAATATGTATCCTATGCATCACAAATAAGACTAGGCTATGCTTAAACAATAGTATGAACAAGGAATCAAATGACATGGAACACTGATCTATGAAGTGAAGACAATGAATTAGGACGGCTAACGTTAACCATTCATAATCCTATCCTGTTTTATAATGGAAACCACTACCAGACTGGGAGACCATCAACCGCCGTGGAGTAGGAGGGATGGCTTGCTTTTTTTTTACATTCCAAATGGCACCCTATTCCCTTTATAGTGCCCTATATGGGCCCTGGTAAAAGTTGTGCACTACACTACATAGGGAATGGGGTGCCATTTGGGACACAGCCTCTGATTCATGATTAACCTACAGCGTGCTGTGCTAACAGGATATAATTTGTGATCCTTCATAAACCGTACAGTAAGTCAGTGTCTTTGACTACTGAAGCATACGTATTAGGAACAGGATACAGCCTAGATGATCTATTACGCTCATCGCAACTTTGTTTGGCTATGGATAGAATGTCCTCAAAATACATAAACTAACTTTGTCTGTCTTCCATTTAAGATTTAGGCCCTACAGCTATTATGTGATAATCCATCACTCTGACAAGCTGTTTTAACACAGGTCTCTGGCTGTTTCTCAGACAGCAGATAACGTCAACTCTAATCTGACATGTTTATCTAGCTAGGTTATCATGATTTATCCAAGCAATTATGTTTTAATTGGTGGGAGAGTAGGAGTAGTTAGCTATAGCCATTTCAGTGTTCTTTTTTCTGAAGGAAAAATCCATTTGCTTTAACATGCCTGAGAAGAGGATAGGCTAATATAGTTTATGAAGTGCTTCCGTGTGTGTGTGTGTGTGCGTGTGTGTGTGTGTGCGTGTGTGTGTGTGTGTGTAAAGGTTTGACACACAAGGGTTGGTTAAAACTACAACTTTAAATCAAGCACCAACAGCTTATATGTTTTATTCTCAACATAGCATTCAGAAAATAGGAATGAGGACCAGAAAATGCTAAACAAAAGCTACTGCTATGCTTCATTTTATATAAGCCTCCTTAGCCTCATGAAATGCTTCAGCCTTCATCATGACTAAAACTAACTAGCTAACGTTATCTAACTATAGTGTTATTGTAAAGTATGCATAGACAGGCTTAGATAAGGGGCATTTAACTCTGTCCTAAGAGATTTGATAAGCTAAAGTATGCAAACACAATCAAACCCACAATTAAATATCTACTCTCATATGCTGACTTGTCTATGTTCTCTACCGTACAATTATCTACAAGGTGGGCCAATGAATCACTGCCATTGCATTATAGCTAATACGTGAATAGTTATTAGGGTGAAACATTTTCAACTTCAAACTCAAAAGAAGATAGAGGAATGAGGGAATGTATTATTGTTTCATAAGATTTAAAGTGGTACTTGCTAATTTAATTTGCTAACTCAACTTCAAGAACAACAGAAGCATATTGAAGTTATCAATGTGTTGATTAACTAGCTGACTATCTAGCTAGCTAGTTAACGTTTGCATTTGTCAAAATGGTTAACCAGCTAGCTAGCAGCTCATCTTGCAATCTGCCTCACACATTCATTAAGAAAAATAACTCCAAGAACAAGTTAGATAACACAATTGAATACAAAACAATTTAAAATTCAATAATTTCAAAGACAAACAATGCTCCATCTTTAGTGATTAGTAGCTGAGTACTGCTACTAATGTGTCCATATACAAGTTGTCCAATTCCCAAGGTTCCTGGCCAGCAAATTGATACATTTTTTAGTGGGAATAATAAACCAAGAATATCTCCTTTGCTATCAAATTTATAGATAGATTTTATTAATCTTATATTTACAGTGAGCATGATCGGAAAAATGAAACAGAGTTTGAGTGAATTTTCTACGTTTTCCAACTAGTTCTGGTCCAGGGCATCACAGCCCTGCACCCGAGCCACTCTCAGATACTCTCCAACCAGTGCGTGCTATCCGGTTTCCTTGGGACGTCTTAACCCTACCCTTACCCTTACCTTCATTTTATCCTTTACCAAACCCTAACTTTAACCCTTACCTTAACCTCTTTAAATTTCAGCTTCATGTGGTAGTGTCATGTCCTGACCATAGTAAGTTGTTATTTTCTATGGTAGAGTAGGTCAGGGCGTGACAGGGGGTGTTTGTCTGTTTTGTATTTCTATGTTCAGTTTCTAGTTTTGTATTTCTATGTTGGTGTTGTTTGGGTTGATCTCCAATTGGAGGCAGCTGATCCTCGTTACCTCTAATTGGAGGTCATATTTAAGTTGATGTTTGTCCCACCTGTTTTTGTGGGTTATTATCTTTTGAGTAGTGTGTTTTCCTCTCTGCGTCACAGTTTGTATTTAGTGTACAGCATTTAGTTTCATGGAATAAATAAATATGTGGAACTACGAACACGCTGCATTTTGGTCGGATCATTCAGACAGTCGTGACAGGTATGGCCTAGTGATGCGCAGATTGACTCATAACCCGCAGTCCCCACAGTTAACTCCACGGGGCACATGGGTTTAAGGTCATTAAATTATGTGTGGCTAAAGGGCGGGTGGCTGAATGGCGGGTTGAATAAAGAGAAACAATACCTTCAAAAATATAATTATTGTTCAGTTTATATAGGCTACATTGAGGTTTTTCTTTCATTGTTTTCGGCTATCGGGTATTACTGCATAAGCCTAAACTTATCCTACACAGCCAAATAGCCTACACAGCCAATTGCCAAATAATGCTTTTTGGATGGGCAGAAAAAGTTAACGTCAAGCCACGAAGGCAAAAATGATGAAGTTTAATGCAATAAGACAGAAAATAAACTGCGAAAGGAGAGTTGAAAATATGGAGAAGACAGGGCCAGAAACGTAATGTTTGGAAAATATTTGGTGAAGTGGTAAAAGAGAATTATAGCAATGCCGGTGTATGTGTGATGATTATAGAAATTCGCAATCACAAGACGAGACTTCAAAGGGGCCTATGGCATGTCAAGGGAACTGTAGCCTACTGTTTAGATGGGTTAAATGGAATCTGAAATCTGGACATTGACTAACCAGAATAACCTACTGTCTTTTGGCAAATTACAAAGTCCTCTGATAACACTAGTCCTGTGCGAAACGACATCCCTATGTGTCGAGAGAAATGTCTGCGTTTGACAGGTGTTGCTTGCGGTTTGAGCAAGAAATAACTGATTCGATAAATCGAACGAAGTGCTGCACATAGCCTATAGATGAAGGGCCTACATCTATCGACTTTCACAGTGAATGCCATTGTTCATACATTTTGTGCGAATTAATTGAACATCGCCAAATGCATCATAAAAAAAATATTGCGACTCTGAAATAACGGACATTCTGGGGTAATACAGTTGAAGTCGGAAGTTTACATACAACTTATCCAAATACATTTAAACTCAGTTTTTCCCAATTCCTGACATTTAATCCTAGTACAAAGTCCCTGTCTTAAGTTAGTTAGGATCACCACTTCATTTTAAGAATATGAAATGACAGAATAATAGTAGAGAGAATGATTTATTTCAGCTTTTATTTCTTTAATCACATTCCCAGTGGGTCAAAAGATTGCATACAATCAATTAGTATTTGGTAGCATTGCCTTTAAATTGTTTAACTTGGGTCAAACGTTTCGGGTAGCCTTCCACAAGCTTCCCACGATAAATTGGGTGAATTTTGGCCCATTCCTCCTGGCAGAGCTGGTGTCAGGTCTGAGTCAGGTCTGTAGGCCTTCTTGCTCGCACACGCTTTTTCAGTTCTGCCCACAAATTCTCTATTAGATTGAGGTCAGGGCTTTGTGATGGCCACTCCAATACCTTGACTTTGTTGTCCTTAAGCCATTTTGCCACAACTTTGGAAGTATGCTTGGGGTCATTGTCCATTTGGAAGACCCATTTGCGACCAAGCTTTAACTTCCTGTCTGATGTCTTGAGATGTTGCTTCAATATATCGACATAATTTTCCTACCTCATGATGCTGTCAATTTTGTGAATTGCACCAGTCCCTCCTGCAGCAGAGCACCCCCACAGCCTTATGCTGCCACACCCTTGCTTCACGGTTGGATGGTATTCTTCGGCTTGCAAGAGTCCCCCTTTTTCCTCCAAACATAACGATGGTCATTAGGGCCAAACAGTTCTATTTTTGTTTCATCAGACCAGAGGACATTTCTCCAAAAAGTACCATCTTAGTCCCCATGTGCAGTTGCAAACCGTAGTCTGTCTTTTTTATGGCAGTTTTAGAGCAGTGGCTTCTTCCTTGCTGAGCGGCCTTTCAGGTTATGTCGATATAGGACTTGTTTTACTGTGGATATAGATACTTTTGTACCTGTTTCCTCCAGCATCTTCACAAGGTCCTTTGCTGTTGTTCTGGGATTGATTTGCACTTTTCGCACCAAAGTACGTTAATCTCTAGGAGACACGTCTCCTTCCTGAGCGGTACGACGACTGCGTGACCCCATGTTGTTTATACTTGCGTACTATTGTTTGTACAAATGAACGTGGTACCTTCAGGCATTTGGAAATTGCTCCCAAGGATGATCCAGACTTGTGGAGGTCTACATTTTTTTCGGAGGTCTTGGCTGATTTCTTTTGATTTTCCCATGATTTCAAGCAAAGAGGCACTGAGTTTGAAGGTAGGTCTTGAAATACATCCACAGGTACACCTCCAATTGACTCAAATTATGTCAATTAGCCTATCAAAAGCTTCTAAAGCCATTACATCATTTTCTGTAGTTTTCCAAGCTGTATAAAGGCAGAGTCAATTTATTGTATGTAAACTTCTAACCCACTGGAACTGTGCTACATGTTCATCTGTCTGTAAACAATTTTGGAAAAATTACAAAGTAGATGTCCTAACCGACTTCCCAAAATGATAGTTTATTATTAACAAGACATTTGTGGAGTGGTTGAAAAACAAGCTAATAACTCCAACATAAGTGTATGTAAACTTCCGACTTCAACTGGAAATACATAACCAATGTTCTCTATTTATTATAGTCCTGTGCCAATAGGGCTATAGCCTCAATAATAACCCCTACAGAATTAAACATTTCTTGCAGTAAAATTAGGAGTGGAGAATATGATTCATTTTTTTATGCGTCTTGAGAGAATGCAATGCTCTGTTAGATACCATATGTAGAGGTGCTGTCTTCATCATGAAACAATCTGATACTGCTTCAACCACATATAATATGCATCGAAGCCGAACTGAAATCTCATCAGAAACACATTGGGTCACAGCTTTCTTTTTCCTTCCAATCGGTCAAACTGATGTAATTTGGACATTTTACACAAATCTTTTCATTTTTTTGTTGTTGCTTTATTGTATTTTCTCCCCAGTCCCAAAACGTCTTTGCTCCGCGAAAGATGACAGAGAAAACTTCACCATGTCAACTCGATCTATTTCATTATTGTGTTGAGCAAGTGTTTATTTTGTCTTCTAGGGCAACAAATATAGACAAAAGAGAAGCTACATGTATCTAATTATAGACAAGTTGACTAACAAATAGTCTACCAAAATGTCATAAATGATTAGCGTAAACATATCGAATTCAGGTAACAACAAAAACAATCCTGCACATCCTGTCAAAAAAGCGTTCTGCAGTCTTTGACTATGGCCTATAGCGCATTTTCTATATTTGCGGGTTAGGGTTGGGTGCAGTCCTCTGATTTTCACTTCATCACATATAGTCGGGCGGTTGCGGATGGGGTATTAGCAATTGCGGGCGGTTGCAGGTGAACAAACAGATGACCCGCACACCACTAGTAGGGACATCCAAATGATCAAATCAAATGAAATGTTATTTGTCACATGCGCCAAATACAACAGTGAAATGCTTACTTACAAGTGAAAAATCTTACTTACCAGTCCTTAACCAACTTTGCAGTTTTAAGAAAATACCCCCCGAGGGAGGGGGGGGGGGGGTATTTGCAAATAGTAGGAGAAGCCATTTGATAAGCTATTCAGGAGTCTTATGGCTTGGGGGAAGAGGCTATTTAGGAGCCTCTTGGACCTAGACTTGGCGTTCTGGTACCGCTTGCCGTGCGGTAGCAGAGAGAATAGTCTATGTCTAGGGGTGCTGGAGTCTTTGAAAATATCACCTGGTATAGAGGTCCTGGATGGCAGGAAGCTTGGCCCAAGTGATGTACTGGGCTGTACGCACTACCCTCTGTAGTGCCTTGCGGTCAGAGGCCGAGCAGTTGCCATACCAGGCAGTGATGCAATCCGTCAGGATGCTCTCGATGGTGCAGCTGTAGAACCTTTTGAGGATCTGAGGACCCATGCCAAATCTTTTCAGTCTCCTGAGGGGGAATAGGTTTTATCGTGCCCTCTTCACGACAGTCTTGGTGTGTTTGGACCATGATAGTTTGTTGGTGATGTGAACGCCAAGGAACTTCAAGCTCTCAACCTGCTCCACTGCAGCCCCGTCGATGAGAATGGGAGCGTGCTCGGTCCTCCTTTTCCTGTAGTCCACAATCATCTCCTTTGGCTTGATCACGTTGAGGGAGAAGTTGTTGTCCTTGCACCACACGGTCAGGTCTCTGACCTCCTCCCTATAGGCTGTCTCATCGTTGTCGGTGATCAGGCCTACCACTGTTGTGTCATCAGCAAACTTAATGATGGTGTTGGAGTCGTGCCTGGCCGTGCAGTCATGAGTAACAGGGAGTACAGGAGGGGGCTGAGCACGCACCCCTGAGGGTGTTGAGGATCAGCATGGTGGATGTGTTGTTACCTACCCTTACCACCTGGGGGCGGCCGGTCAGGAAGTCCAGGATCCAATTGCAGAGGGAGGTGTTTAGTCCCAGGGTCCTTAGCTTCGTGAAGAGCTTTGAGGGCACTATAGTGTTGAACACTGAGCTGTGGTCAATGAATAACGTTCTCACATAGGTGCTCCTTTTATACAGGTGTGAAAGAGCAGTGTGGAGTGCGATAGAGATTGCATCATCTGTGAATCTGTTGGTGCGGTATGCAAATTGGAGTGGGTCTAGGGTTTCTTGGATAATGGTGTTGATGTGAGCCATGACCAGCCTTTCAAAGCATTTCATGGCTACAGACGTGAGTGCTATGGGTCGGTAGTCATTTAGGCAGGTTACCTTAGTGGTCTTGGGCACAGTGACTATGGTGGTCTGCTTGAGACATGTTGGTATTATACACTCAGACAGCGAGAGGTTGAAAATGTCAGTAAAGACACTTGCCAGTTGGTCAGCACATGGTTGGAATAAACGTTCTGGTATTCCGTTTGGCCCTGCGGCCTTGCGAATGTTGACCTGTTTGAAAGTCTTACAGAGGCTGCTGTTCTGTCCTGCCGATGGAGTGTATAACCCGCCAGCTGTATGTTCTAAATTTTGTAGTTCAGCCACGACTCGGTGAAACATAAGATGTCATTAATGTCCCGTTGGTAGGATATACGTGCTTTCAGTTCGTCCCATTTATTTTCCAACAATTGAACAATAGTTAGCAGGACGGAAGGCAAGGGCAGATTAGCCACTCGTTGCCTGATCCTCACAAGGCACCCGGAGTTTTTTCCACTAAATCTCAGTTTCCTTCTCCAGCGAATCATGGGGATCTGGGCCTAGTCGGGTGTCTGTAGTAGTACAGTGCCTTGCAAAAGTATTCATCCCCCTTGGTGTTTTTCCTATTTTGTTGCATCACAACCTGTAATTTAATTGGATTTTTATTTGGATTTCATGTAACAGACATACACGAAATAGTCCAAATTGGTGAAGTGAAATGAAAAGAAATGACTTCTTAAAAAAAAAAAAAAAAGTTAAATGGTAAAGTGGTGCGTGCATATGTATTCACCCCCTTTGCTATGAAGCCCCTAAATAAGATCTGGTGCAACCAATTACCTTCAGAAGTCACATAATTAGTAAAATAAAGTCCACCTGTGTGCAATCTAAGTGTCACATGATCTGTCACAGGATCTCAGTATATATACACCTGTTCTGAAAGGCCCCAGAGTCTGCAACACCACTAAGCAAGGGGCACCACCAAGCAAGCGGGATCATGAAGACCGAGGAGCTCTCCAAACAGGTCAGGGACAAAGTTGTGGAGAAGTACAGATCAGGGTTGGGTTATAAAAAAAGATCCAAATCTTTGAACATCCCACGGAGCACCATTAAATCCATTATTAAAATATTGAAAGAATATGGCACCACAATAAACCTGCCAAGAGAGGGCCGCCCACCAAAACTCACGGACCAGGCAAGGAGGGCATTAATCAGAGAGGCAACAAAAAGACCAAAGATAACCCTGAAGGAGCTGCAAAGCTCCACAGCAGAGATTGGAGTATCTGTCCATTGGACCACTTTAAGCACTATACACTCCACAGAGCTGGGCTTTACCGAAGAGTGGTCAGAAAAAAGCTTTTGCTTGAAGAAAATAAATAAGCAAACACGTTTGGTGTTCGCCAGAAGGCATGTGGGATACTCCCCAAACATATGGAAGAAGGTACTCTGGTCAGATAAGACTAAAATTGAGCTTTTTGGCCATCAAGGAAAATGCTATGTCTGGTGCAAACCCAACACCTCTCATCACCCCGAGAACACCATGCCCACAGTGAAGCATGGTGGTGGCAGCATCATGCTGTGGGGATGTTTTTCATCAACAGAGACTGGGAAACTGGTGAGAATTGAAGGAATGATGGATGGCGCTAAATACAGAGAAATACTTGAGGGAAACCTGTTTCAGGCTTCCAGGTATTTCAGACTGTGTCGGAGGTTCACCTTCCAGCAGGACAATGACCCTAAGCATACTGCTAAAGCAACACTTGAGTGGTTTAAGGGGAAACATTTAAATGTCTTGGAATGGCCTAGTCAAAGCCCAGACCTCAATCCAATTGAGAATCTGTGGTATGACTTAAAGATTGCTGTACACCAGCGTAACCTATCCAACTTGAAGGAGCTGGAGCAGTTTTGCCTTGAAGAATGTGGCTAGATGTGCCAAGCTTATAGAGACATACCCCAAGAGACTTGCAGCTGTAATTGCTGCAAAAGGTGGCTCTACAAAGTATTGACTTTGGGGGGGTGAATAGTTATCCACCCTCAAGTTTTCCTTTTTTTTGTCTTATTTCTTGTTTGTTTCACAATAAAAAATATTTAGCATCTTCAAAGTGGTAGGCATGTTGTATAAATCAAATAATACAACCCCCCCAAAAAATATATTTTAATTCTAGGTTTTAAGGCAACAAAATAGGAAAAATGTCAAGGGGGTGAATACTTTCGCAAGCCACTCTATATCCCTCCCGTCCGGTCATAAGAGACGGTAGCAGAAACATTATGTACAAAACAAGTTACGAACAACCCGAAAAAAAAACAATAGCATGGTTGGTTGAGAGCCGATAAGACGGCAGCCCTCCCCTCTGAGGCCATCGTGTTTACAGTCCTCAAACTAGGGTTACGTTCAGTTCGACTGAACGGTGAAAACGTTTAATTTAAAGGAAATGGTACTGTACTGTAGTACCAGTATGTTAAGCTAAAATTTCATTCCATGTACTCCATTTAATTTCTAAACATGACAGTTCCTTAAAAGGCGTTGGCAAAAGAGCAGAAACAGACTGGCACCCAGGCTGCTGAACGACCAGTTGAAGAACAGCATGATAATGGCGACCCAGAGAGCGATTAGAGGCCTATGGTGTGTGTGTTGCAGACATGAGTCGGTCATGGTATCTCATTGTCATGTGATGAGCTAGTGGAGCCTACAAAATAAGTGATGCCCTTCTGCAGTTCTTTTGGTAAAATGGTTAAGATGTTGGTTTCTCCCGTGGAAGACCTGGGTTTAGATGACTGGGAGTCCCGTAGGGCGGTGCACAATTGGTCCAGCGTCATCCAGGATTGGCCGGTGTAGGCCATCATTGTAAATAAGAACGTGTTGTTAACTGACTTGCCTAGTTAAATAAAGGTTAAATTAAAAATTAAAAAATAAATGTAACCCATAGGAAGCCATTTGGAAATATATAATCTGTAAGCATTGGTTTTAGGTTTAACAAAAATAAGCAGTTTTTCCAACTTCCACTGTCCTCCAATAGTTGCCAAATTTCATTCTCACATCAGTTTTCTCCTCAATTTATGCACCTTGGTTGGAGAGATATCCCCACTACTCCAGTGGTTGACTTAATCCAGAGATTTCTCAGCTAAAATAGGCCAGCAGCAGTCAAACCAATCAATTTTGATAAACCTGTTTAAAAGTGAAATTACTGGGCTATTTGTTTGTGTAACCAAATAGGGATGTCACACAACACTAATCTTATAGACACAATCGAATTTGAGAGATTAGGGGCATGGTATTTTTAGCCTTTGATGACAAAATAAAGGCCTCATTCTAGTCATTAGTTAGCATGAGTTTCATGTTGGATTATGGAACTGCAGACCAAAACAGCAGTTTTTTGCCAATACGACCATGAATGTGTGAAAAAGACCACCTTAACATTATCTACCTACCACCACCATTACATTGCACATTTTACTGCACCCTTTACCAGGCTGTGAGCCCTCTGTCTAGGCCTAACACAAGGTCATGTCCAGGTAAATAGTAATTCTAGAAGTCACTTTTACTGAGCGATTCAGCTGCAGTTGACCCATATAATTCCCCAATCCCAGCCCTGCAATTGTCAGCCTGTGTGTGAGAAGGAAGTATAGTCTTTCTATTAGAGCCCCACTTCAGCATGAGCGGACTGAGCTGCAGTAAAACCTCATCGTGGGCTATTAACCAGCATGTGTTGTAAATTATGGGCCCAAATGGTGCTCATTAGTGGGCTCTCCTCCTCTTCCAGACTCCGGCCATCACAGAGGGGAGAGAGTTGGGGCTTTAAAGGCCTGCTGCCTGCCCAATTGCCAGGAGACAAACAAACCCTGTAGAGGAGCAATATAGGGATTTTTACATTTATGCAGATCCACTCTAATTACCCTTGCCCTGAAAGCCACTCTAGGCAGCATCCCAAATTACACCACATTCCCTTTATAGTGCACTGCTTTTAACCATAACCTATGGGCTAAATAGGGAATATTGAGCCATTTGGAACGTAAACCTAGTCTCCAGCCCTCGTGATGGATGGGAGGGATGGCTGTGAAAATGCATTCCTCCCTGGCGAGTCACACAATCCACCAAGTGAACACCCTTTTATCCTGGGCTGTGGAAAGCTCTGAACTTGGCAAAAACTGTTACTTACTGTAGCCTAGCGCTAATACCCTGTTAAATGAATTTTTTTTGGGTAATGTTTACCACTATGTATCATCAGCCACATAAAGGGATATGATTCAGTCAGCCATATTCTGAGGTTCTGGAGTATTCTTGACTAAACAAAAGATCATAGTGATCCCAAGTGATACTTGTGATGTTATATTAATTTCTAATACATATAGCCACTTGTTTTGCGATAATTAAGAAAGTAATGTGCTATATAGATATTTGAAAGCTGATAATATCCTTTGGGTGGTGGACCATTGTTTATATACATGGGAAACTGTTGAGCGTGAAAAAGCCAGCAGCATTGCAGTTCTTGACACAAACCAGTGCACCTGGCACCTACTACCAAACCCTTTTTAAAGTCACTTAAATCTTTTGTTTTGCCCATTCACCCTCTGAATGGCACACATACACAATACATGTCTCTGTTGTCTCATGGCTTAAAAATCCTTCTTTAACCTGTCTCCTCGCCTTCATCTACACTGATTGAAGTGGATTTAACAAGTGACATCAATAAGGGATCATAGCTTCACCTGTTCAGTCTATGTCATGGATGTTTTGTACACTCAGTGTAGTTTACCCACAAGATACTTCATAGCATCTCAACTGTCTTTGAGCCTATTCTGCAGTTTCTATAAATCGAGTTATGTAGAAAATGAATGAATAACATTCATTTAGAACTGAAGGGGCCTATACATGGTAGCATTAGGCTAGAACAAAGGATTGTGTGTATGACACATTTTGGAGTAGATCTACACGTCAGATATTACAAATACATACCGTGTCTCAAATCAGATGACATCCCTCAAGAATGTCAACATTTATTAGAGAATGCCTGTGACACTATTCATGAATTTACTAGAGTTTTCTTTACTACAGAGGCATATACAAGCAAACAGGCATAGAGTGGAATGAGTTGGAACAAAGAAGTCATCGATGGCCTATACTCCCAAAAGAGGGACGGGCCTACGTAAGTAAGTAATGTCAGGGAAACACAGGGAAACTGGGGGAAATGGGGAGCAACAGATATCATCAGTTTAGCATGCAGTAGAAGAAACTGTAGATCCCCTTGAAAGCCTGCACAACCCACCCACAAACCTATTCCATCATTACATGCTCAATTAACAAAAAACTCAGAAACATTAGTGTTGGTTGATGTGATGCATGAAGAAACAAGTCTGATGCTGAATGGGATATAAATGGAGGTTGTCTTGAGGGCTCCAGTGATCCATCCCAAATGGCACCCTATTACATTTAAAGGTAGGCTCTGGTCAAAAGCAGTGCACTACAGTATATAGGGAATAGGGTGCCATTTGGGGTGCATATTCAGTCGATGCATACTGTGTATGTCATCTTGTGAGCCAGAGAGTCTCAGTGCTGTCTGCAGTACTCCATACCAGCATGATTCTCCAGGAGACAAGCGTGAAATGGGCCCCCACGCCCACTTGGACTGCTTGGGGTTATTATCATTTTAAAGGCATGCAGATCTTTTCGTGAGGCAGAGGCCGGCCTTTTGCTTTGGCTTTAGATCCTGAAACCCAGGAGGGGTGATGCAAGCTGGTTCCTTTTAAAACAGATTTACAGCCATGAGACTAATAAGTGAAGACACACAACTGGAAGAGATTTCAATTTCTTTCCTAGAGTAAATAAAAAAACTGCTACGTATGCTGCTAAGCTGAGATCCTTGTGCTTAATATCCCTTAATGTCCACTCTGCCCCCAACAGCCTCCCTGTGGACTCGCTGTGGAAACCAAGATGGAATAGCATAGTGTGCTTTGTGCCAAACTGGAGCAAGTGGAAATAGTGTTTCTTTGCTTGCGAAATGACATGCTAGGGGCGGCAGGTAGCCTAGTGGTTAGAGTGTTGGGTCAGTAACCGAAAGGTTTCTGAATTGAATCCTCGAGCTGACAAGGTAAACATCTGTTGTTCTGCCCCTGAACAAGGCAGTTGACCCAATGTTCCCCAGTAGGCCATCATTGTAAGTAAGAATTTGTTCTTAACTGACCTGCCTAGTTAAATAAAGGTTAAATAAATAAATAAAATAATGGTTGAGGCAAAATGACAAATCTTTCATAAAGCAAGGGACTTTTATACTGAGAAGAGTTCTGCACTTTGTTCCTGCCAGTATTTTTGTTGGAAAACTCAACAGCCTTGTGGAATTTATGAACGATTTCTCTGAACTTCAATCATACGTAATCACAGATGCAGGAGGTTAATGGAAAGTGAAGCGTGCCACCCCAGGAATGCCCTGGTCTACCCCAAATTCCAGACATAATGACGTGATTTCATTATCATCTCACATCCTTGTGATTTACTGCAACAAATGTGGTCATCAGTTTGAAAATGTAAACAATCACTCTCTTCAAGCTGCCTCGTAGGCATTTAAGGATAAATTATATTATATGGCTTTAAATGTTTATTAGCTGTTTAAAATCTTGTTCAAAGTGTCTTTTATCAGTTTGCTGCATTTTAGTCTCTTGTTTGAGTCACTTCTTCCCATGAGTACCTAAGCCTCCCCCCTCCCTCTCTCTCCCATCCTATTTGGACCTACTCAGATATAGCTGTGTTTAAACTGTGCCTCTTACTACAGACATTTTCAAAGATATGCAAAATATCTCAACCCTAGTTTTGGTATAGCGTAATTAATTTATTTACATAGATTAGTTCTTCATTAACAGTCAGACATTCTACTGTTTAATCGAGGACATTGTTTTAGGGTTCAAAAGATAAAAGAATGACTAAAAATGAATGTGTGTCCCCCCCAAATTAAAACAATACCCTGACACCAATAGTGATTATGGTAGTATTTGTGGTCCAAATATTGAAATGGAGGTATAACCCTAGCCTTCATAATCACAAATGTTTACCATTCATTCCTGCAGCCAGGATGTGGGTTACCCTCATAGTAGGCATGTTTTGACTGGGATTGGGGAATCAGATTACCTCATATTTTGCTCAGCAGTCTGAGAGGCGTTAATCATCCCGTTAAATCGAGACAGTTTCATAGCCCCGTGTGTGAGTACCTGCCTATGACCCACGTAACTCTACTGCTCTCTTAAATGTCTAATTTAACAAGCAGCAATCTCTTAAGTGGCACATTCCTAAACAGTACCACTGACCAAAGCACTTGGACCACCAATACCACTTAAATCTTGTTTCTCCTTTTGTCTAGTAGTGGGTATAGCACAATACAACTGGCATCCAAATATGTTAAAAACCACCAATATCCGTTACAGTATGTTCGTGGTTTATGTAATCCTATATGATTGAACCTACACCATTTTATTTGCTTTGCCAACCAGAAGCATGAGATTAAAGATTTTTTTT
The DNA here is from genome assembly GCF_965601325.2 of Salmo salar. NCBI lineage: Eukaryota > Metazoa > Chordata > Actinopteri > Salmoniformes > Salmonidae > Salmo > Salmo salar. The sequence goes on along the minus strand of NC_138310.1, from coordinate 35,847,835 downwards.
AGGTTCAATCTTGCTAATACTTAGATATTGCACAAGTTTTGTAATAGTCAAATTGCTTTGTTTTTTAACTTAGCTCTTACATCATCTTCAATTAAACTATCAAATTACTTTTTCTCAATGCAAATTAGATTGACCACAGCAAAACCACAGTATTCACTCAATTTTCTCTCTTAAAAATGTTCATAAATGTGTGGTTCATGAAGGGCTTGCTCATACCAAATGGGTTGGGGAAATGATTGTGTTTATTCCTCCAAAACAACTTGAGATTTTTTTATTTATTGAACCTTTATTTAACTAGGCAAGTCAGTTAAAAACAAAGGCTTATTTACAAAGACAGCCTAGGAACAGTGGGTTAACTGCCTTGTTCAGAGGTAGAACAACAGATTTATATCTTGTCAGCTCAGGGATTTGATCTAGTGACCTTTTGGTTACAGGCCCAATGCTCTAACCACTAGGCTACCTGCCGCCGCATTACATGGTCCTAAATTGAAATCTCCCCTTTCCTCTGGCTTCATTATCACATAGCGCTGTTGGAACCATTGGAACATTATGCTTTCTGTGCTTAGAAATATTCCATTCCATCTGATTTCACACAATGATTACCAAACAATAAGAGGCCCAAGGAGACAATGGTCAGACTAGTCCTCGGGCAAAGTCATCATCCGTGCCCTCAGCGGCAGTGCCCTGAGATATTTACAAAAGTTACAGTATGTTCGCTTTACATGTCAACATTTCCTCTGCTTTGTTTAACCTCCCTGAGGTTTTCCATTGTACTTTAAGCTTTCCAAAAGGTGAGGGGACCACCACCTTGAGACAATCATGAGACAATCAAGTCCAAAGGAACATGCTGACAGCAGTTCATGGTTGCTTAAATGGTACCCTATTCCCTATGTACTGCACTACTTTTGACCATGGCACATTTTGTCTCTAGGAAATAAGGAATAGGGTGCCATTTGGGACACATACCATATCATGCAGTAGTTTGTTGCAACATAAAGAGCAATATCCCACTCAGGAATGTCATCACAAGGATGATTCCAGATTAGATTACATTTTGTTTAATTGATACTGGCATTCCTCTAGTTCAGTGGTTCCCAAACTTTTTATAGTCCCGTACCCCTTCAAACATTCAACCTCCAGCTGCATACCCCCTCTAGCACCGGGGTCAGCACACTCTCAAATGTTGTTTTTTGCCATCATTGTAAGCCTGCCACAAACACACTATACGATACATTTATTAAACATAAGAATGAGTGTGAGTTTTTGTCACAAACTGGCTGGTGGAAAGTGACAAAGAGCTCTTATAGCACCAGGGCACAAATAATAATATAATAATAATCAATAATGTTGCTCTTTATTTAACCATCTTACATATAAAACCATATTTGTTCATCAGAAATTGTGAATAACTCACCACAGGTTTGTCACGTCCTGACCAGTAAAGGGGTTATTTGTTATTATAGTTTGGTCAGGACGTGGCAGGGGGCGTTTGTTTAGAGTGTTTCGGGGTTTATTGGGTATGTTATTATGTAAGAGGGGTGTGTTTGTTTTGTGTTGTAGGGGTTTTTGGGTATTGTTATGGTTTTGTATTTCTATGATTTTCTAGGTTGTGTATTTCTTTGTTGGTCTGGTATGGCTCTCAATCAGGAACAGCTGTACATCGTTGTTGCTGATTGGGAGTCATACTTAGGTAGCCCTTTTTTCACTTGTGGTTTGTGGGAAGTTTTTTTTTTTTTGCATAGCTGTGTGTAGCCTGCAATACTGTGCGTTCGTACGTTTTCTTGTTTTGTTACGTGTCTCTAATAAAAGTTAAAATGAGCACTCAAACCGCTGCGCCTTGGTCTACTCAGTACGACAATCGTTACAAGGTTAATGAGAAGGGTATGCTTGAAAGGATGCACATAACTCTGCAATGTTGGGTTGTATTGGAGAGAGACTCAGTCTTAATTAAATAATTTTCCACACACAGTCTGTGCCTGTATATAGTTTTAATGCTAGTGAGGGCCGAGAATCCACTCTCACATAGGTACGTGGTTGCAAAGGCCATCAGTGTCTTAACAGCACGATTTGCCAAGACAGGATACGCTGAGCGCTGCCCAATCCAGAAATCTGGCAGTGGCTTCGGATTAAAATACATTTTCACAGAACCGCTTGTTGCAATTTAGATGAGGCTCTCTTGTTCAGCTATCGGTAAGTGGACTGGAGGCAGGGCATGAAAGGGATAACGAATTCAGTTGTTTGTGGCATCCGTTTCGGGAAAGTACCTGCGTAATTGTGCACCCAACTCACTCAGGTGCTTAACTATATCACATTTGACATTGTCTGTAAACTTGAGTTCATTTGCACACAAAAAATCATACAATGATGGAAAGATCTGTGTGATGTCCTTGTTAATGCAGACAGAGAAGAGCTCCAGCTTCTTAAACATAGCCTCAATTTTGTCCCGCACTTTGAATATAGTTGCGGAGAGTCCCTGTAATCCTAGATTCAGATCATTCAGGCGAGAAAAAACATCACCCAGATAGGCCAGTCGTGTGAGAAACTCATTATCATGCAAGCGGTCAGACAAGTGAAAATTATGGTCAGTAAAGAAAACTTTAAGCTCGTCTCTCAATTTAACCTCTCTAGGGTCGGCGGGACGAAATCGTCCCACCTACTCAACAGCCAGTTGAATCCCGTGGCGCGTTATTCAAATACCTTAGAAATGCTATTACTTCAATTTCTCAAACATATGACTATTTTACACCATTTTAAAGACAAGACTCTCGTTAATCTAACCCCACTGTCCGATTTCAAAAAGGCTTTACAACGAAAGCAAAACATTAGATTATGTCAGCAGAGTACCCAGCCAGAAATAATCAGACACCCATTTTTCAAGCTAGCATATAATGTCACATAAACCCAAACCACAGCTAAATGCAGCACTAACCTTTGATGATCTTCATCAGATGACAACCCTAGGACATTATGTTATACAATACATGCATGTTTTGTTCAATCAAGTTCATATTTATATCAAAAACCAGCTTTTTACATTAGCATGTGACGTTCAGAACTAGCATACCCCCCGCAAACTTCCGGTGAATTTACTAAATTACTCACGATAAACGTTCACAAAAAACATAACAATTATTTTAAGAATTATAGATACAGAACTCCTCTATGCACTCGCTATGTCCGATTTTAAAATAGCTTTTCGGTGAAAGCACATTTTGCAATATTCTCAGTAGATAGCCCGGCATCACAGGGCTAGCTATTTAGACACCCACCAAGTTTAGCACTCACCAAAATCAGATTTACTATAAGAAAAATGTTATTACCTTTGCTGTCTTCGTCAGAATGCACTCCCAGGACTTCTACTTCAATAACAAATGTTGGTTTGGTTCAAAATAATCCATAGTTATGTTCAAATATCCTCTGTTTTGTTCGTGCGTTCAAGACACTATCCGAATGGTAAAGAAGGGTGACGCGCACGACGCATTTCGTGACAAAAAAATTCTAAATATTCCATTACCGTACTTCGAAGCATGTCAACCGCTGTTTAAAATCAATTTTTATGCCATTTTTCTCGTAAAAAAAGCGATAATATTCCGACCGGGAATCTGTGTTTAGGTTCAAAGACGAAAGAAAATAAAAACATGGGGTCGACTCGTGCACGCGCCTCAGCCCATTGTCCTCTGATAGAGCACTTGCCAAAAGCGCGAATGTTTTTCAGCCAGTGGCTGGAATTACATCATTCAGCTTTTCCCCGCCTTCTGAGAGCCTATGGGAGCCGTAGGAAGTGTCACGTTGCAGCAAAGATCCTCAGTCAAGAAGCTCAAGGAATGGTCAGAGAGGGCACTTCCTGTACAGAATCTTCTCAGGTTTTTGCCTGCCATATGAGTTCTGTTATACTCACAGACACCATTCAAACAGTTTTATAAACTTTAGGGTGTTTTCTATCCAAAGCCAATAACTATATGCATATTCTAGTTTCTGGGCAGTAGTAATAACCAGATTAAATCGGGTACGTTTTTTATCCGGCCGTGTAAATACTGCCCCCTACCCCCAACAGGTTAAAAAAAACGTGCCAATACTTTGCTCCTTGATAACAGGGCAAATCTGTATGTTGTAAAAGCGCAACATGGTCGCTTCCCATATCATTGCATAGTACAGAAAATACACAAGAGTTCAGGGGCCTTGCTTGAACAAAGTTAACCATTTTCACTGTAGTCTCCAAAACGTCTTTCAAGCTGGCAGGCATTCCCTTGGCAGCAAGAGCCTCTCGGTGGATGCTGCAGTGTACCCAAGTGGTATTGGGAGCAACTGCTTGCACGCGTGTTACCACTCCACTATGTCTCCCTGTCATGGCTTTTGTGCCATCAGTACAGATACCAACACATCTTGACCACCAAAGTCCATTTGATGTCACAAAGCTGTCCAGTACTTTAAACATCTCCTGTTGTCTTGGTTTCCAGTGGTTTGCAGAAGAGGATGTCTTCCTTAATTGACCCCCCATAAACGTAACGGACATATACCTGGAGCTGTGCCAGGCCCGCAAGTCTGTTGACTCATCCAGCTGTAACGCATAGAATTTACTGGCTTGTATGCGAAGCAACAATTGTTTCAAAACATCTCCTGCCATGTCACTGATGCGTTGTGAAACAGTGTTGTTTGATGGCATTGTCTGTATATATTTTTTGGGCCTTTTCCCCCAGCATTGTCCCAGCCATATCTGCGGCAGCAGGAAGAATTAAGTCCTCCACAATAGCATGGGGCTTGCCTGTCCTAGCCACTCAGTAGCTCACCATATAAGACGCTTCTAGCCCCTTCTTATTAATGGTATCTGTTGCTTTTATACATTACTTACTACTCGAAAGTCATCTTAATTCTCGCTCCAAAAACTGAAATTGGCATATATGTTTCTAAATGTCTGTGCAAGAGTGAAAGTTTCATTGAGTTGTGATATAGTAGTTTTGCACATATAACACACTGTGGCTTAGGAAAGGCACTACTCCCAATATCATCATATTTGTGCCTATTCGATGGTCCAACGTCCCTGTCTGTTGTTCGGTGCTTTCCCGGGTAAAGGGGCAGTAGCTCTTCGGCTGCATCAGATTCACATGTGGAATTTCCGATGCTAGCATTTGATGTGCTCATGGAAGCAGAACAACTTGTACTACCAGTAGAGATGGTATGTGTCTCTATGGACGTGGGCCTTACTTTTTTTAACCATTTATCAATTTTCAAGCAAACGGAATGAGCAGCAGCTATGTTTGGCTACATACAGACCGTAAGTGGATTTCCCGCGAGAGAGTGACGTTTAATGTGATTGGATGTTAATTATTTGACTAGGCTTCCTGTATTTGACATTGTGTTGTTATTTTGCTGAACACTAGATGGTTTAATTTTATTTTTGGCAGTGAAATGAGGCTACTCAAGTGAGAAAAAAACCTCACCCAAATGTATATTGGATGTTTTTTTAATAAAAATATATAAATGTGAATCACATTTTTATTTGTCGAACCCACGATAGCATTGCACGTACCCCTGGGGGTTTGGGAATACCTGCTCTAGCTGATTAAAATACTGTTACTAAGAATGAGTGTCCATTAAATAATTTATGTGAGTCTGATATTCACTGGTCGCTGTTTCAGGCATTCTGAGCTGGCTGCCAGCAGTCTAGAGACTCATACTGTGGATACCCTCTCATGGCCGAAAACTTCCTGGAAGACCGCATGAAACATACATGGACAACATTTGTCGAGACACTGGTCTCAGAACAGAGGACCTACCAGCTATCATGAACCACAGAGAGCTATGGCATGCCATCATTCGGCCATAAGCAAGTATGCAACGTCCTGCCAAATCACAGTATTTAACTTTAGTGCCTGATAGACAGCATGACAGGCAGCCGTGTCGATATCACATCTTTTTAACTATACTAGTCGGTGTGGGACCTTGGCTGTCAGATGTTGAGGCTATTGGCTTATCTATACCAGAGTACAGCAAATAGTACGTCAAATAGTGAACCTGAGTGGAGGCCCATCCACCATGAGACATTCGTTGGAAAATGGAGCCCAAAATGAATCAGCATGTGTGTTGTGTGTTCTGTGTATTGTACTGTATTGGATAGAGGAACTGCCAAATGGCTCTGTCTGTAAGGATTGTTTGCAGGGCTTAGATCCGTAAGAAGCCAGAGAACTTACCATGAATTCTGCATCAAAGACTTGGCCTTGGATTGAGACTGTCCATAAGCCGTATTATAGATGAACAGTACAAAGCCTGTGATCAAGCATTTGGAGATAGAAAGGTTTGGCATACGAAAACCGACCGTGATTTTTGTGTTCCTTGTTCAACTCTATAAAAGTCTGGGAGCAAAGGAGGAGGGAGTGTATAACCTCAGTTTGTTATTATGTTAGCTACAGTTTTTGAGGTCAAACTTTTAGGTGTATATTTTATAATAGGCCTTCTATGCATGCTACCTATAGAACCTCTATGCTGACTCATAATTTGAAAGTTAGTTGGAAAGGAGAAGGGCATCCTTGTTCACACAGCTTACAAATGCATGCTGCCCCATGAGTTGCGGGTAAATCAAGAGAAAAGCCTAATTCATTTGTGTATGGTCATGGAAATCCCATGTACAATGACCCTGAGATTAGACTGTTTTAGGCTGTCTCCTAAACAAACCGAGGGAAAAACCTGAATGTCTAGAGCTGGAGTGAAGGCATGGGTAGAAGAAGAGGGGGCGTATATTCAAGTGAAACCTGCCCAAACAAAGACTCCCTGTTTCTGGGACCAGACATCCCCCACTTCTCCAAGCAAGATAAATAAATAAATACAAATGGAAAAAGAAACCACATACGCCCACTGAAAAGGTTTGTAAGAGAGAGAGTGACAGACAATTGAAAATACAAATTGTTGCATTGTCTTTCATTGGGGGTGGCGGGAGAGTTGATGCGCAAAGATAATTAAGAGGAGATGAGAACCAGGGGGCTGAAGGTCAGACAATGTGTCTGACCCCAAGTTTTAGGCCATCCAGAGGAAAGAAAGAGAGGGGCTGAATTGGACCAATGTCTGTCTTACCCCTTTACTATAGCTTAGCCTATACTGGTCGCCTGGTGACACAAAATGTCTTAGTCTTTTTTTCCCTGGGGGTTCTCTTTCTCACTTTCAATACTCCTTTTTCATTCAACACCCCTCCTTCAAAAACCCCACAGGCTTTTCTCTGACTGAGCTGAAAAACGCTGACGAGGTATTTGTCCTGCAGCCACTCACCCATGTTTGATTTAATTGCTTTTCCAGCCCTCGGTGCCATAGCACTCAGCAGCTGTGTCTTAAGGGACCGTGCTGCCTGCCTGAGGGAGAAGTACTGTTATTTTGACAGTCAGGCGAGGAGACAAGTTTGACCTGACCCATACTCAATTGGCTGGCTTTCCCATGGTGCTCAAGGGCTGGGAATGACTACCCTGGTCCTGTTGTCCCCATAGCTCAGCCAGTCAGTCAGTGCTGCTTGCATGGTGGAAGCCTCTTGTGTTTGAGAGACACTGCAAAGTGAAATGGAACCAATGCTGTTCTTTAGTCATCTCGCTATAGCACCCATGTTGAGCATTTTGACTGTGTGTGACATTTTATGTGAGACATTACACAGGTGCACACAAAGAACTAGTTGATAACATACAGTAGTTACAGGTACAATACGTATCAATGGATTCATCTTTGATCTAAGCAATTGACACAAAAACTTTAACTGTGAAATTACAGTATATGAAATGTGATGGTTGCAATGAGATGCAGTGGAATTTGCATGTCCAAGAAAATGTTTGTGTTACACACTTTCAACACTGTAACATGATTTCTATCAAGTATAGGGTGGGGAGTGGGGTAGGTAGAAACATCCAGTGGTGGGGATGACTAAACTCAAGGCAACATGCTTTCCTTGTTAACTGCAATGGGTTCCTAATGAAACCACATTGGGGTTGCTATGTAAGGGAAAAAAAGAACAAAAGTTGGAAGGATGAGACATTCTCAATTTCCTTTGGTGTTACTTACCAGCGTGTGACAAAATGTCCAGTAAAAATCTGCTCTTGATTACTGTCTTAACTCTGCTCATATGTGATGTTGCTGTAGGACGATGAGGCTAATGATGCTGTTACCAAACTGGCCTATGACATCATTATTTGCTTTATGTCACCAATTACTGATCATAGTCTGCAGTCCTGATAGAGACACTCATTTTTGAGAGGGGCCAATGTGCTTTGTAGGGAACAGGGTGCCATTTGGGACGCACTCTTGAAGACATTGCTTTTTATAACACTGGAAATCAAATGTTTTCTATATAAAGCTACAGTACTGTATATCACATATACTGTGTATAGTTTGGAGCGAATAGTACAACAATACTAACTCTACCCCCTACCAGCAATGCAATCAGTACAGCCATTAATAAATGTCAGAAGCATTTGCAGTTTTCCAGCAGTGAGAAAACATGATGACTCTCTCTCACTCTCTGTGTGTGTGTTTGTGCATGTGTGCGTGTGCGCGTGTGTGCATTAGTATATGCCCCAGCTGATGTTAAACAAACAGTGTAATCGGGGGAAGATTAGCCAGATCGTGTTAGTAGGGTGCAGACAGGGCTGGTCGACCGACCTGCAGGATTTAACTGCTGTTTTACTGTTCTCAAGTTGGCAGGTCCATTCATTGTGAGCTCACTTTGGCCAGTTCCCTCATCCTATGTGTAGGAAAACTAGTAAAGACACCATACAATCACTTAGTGGGGGGGAGCCCAAATAGCCTGGGGGTGAGGGTTGGGGGTGGGCTGGGTTTGCTTATAATTTACAGGGCTGTAGTAGTATTAGCCTCATGGTGAAGGATGGGGTAAAATCGATTGCATGAAAAATGACACTACATTTGTTTTAGGGGGAGAGTTGTGTTAGCCTTACGCTGTCACAAAAGACCCATTCATGTTCATGTTTATGCATGTTAATGTTAACCAGAGTGCCCTGCAAGCACTGCTTTGTGTCAAACAGACAACGTGCATGTGACAGAGAGGGGAGCCTAGAGGCCAGAACTGTGGTCTAATGTCTTTACAGAATGCACTGGGCCAAGGAGCCATGGCACATTTCTCTCTGGCTCTGTCCACACTCACTCACATCATGATCATGCTCTGTGCATTTTACAAGTGTTCAGCTGCTTTCTACTCTTACATGGGCCTTTACACTCTTTGATAGTGAGTGAGGATTCCCTGAATTCTGATAAAACTACCTCAAACTCAAAACCTGTATATTTTTTATACTGAAGAAAATGTTGTAATCTGTATCATTATAATAGTGAGCTGAGCCTGAATGCAACAAATGATTTACACTGAAATAAGTAGTAAGGAAAGGTACAGGAGCTAGGCAGTCACCCTCTAGTAAAAATGTCTCTCTTTTATTTATTGGCTGATTTCCACTTAAAGGATTGTAATAGATTCATATTACTAAAAAGGCAATAAATGACGCAAAGATAAATATCAGATGAAAATAAATACATCCAAATATGGTCATGAAGAGCAAAAGTAATTACATATATAGAGGATGTCAAAAGCTACAGTCACGCCCCAAACGACTACCACCACACTGTTCTCTGAGGCAGTTAATAAATCTGTAACTCATCACAACTAGCTGTCAGCCTGGAGAGAACTTTCAGAGACATTTCCCAGTCAGGAAATGTTAGTTGCTGTGTGTGAATGATAATATCCAGAACAGCATAATGTAGCCAGAGAAACAATCTAATATTTTATGTCTGTGCTTTCTAAGTCAAGTCATTCATCGTGCGATTTTGTGTCATCGTTAATAGCATATTGATATTCAGCAGTTTGGTAGTCACCACATTTTGAGTCTGCTTACTGTTCGACAACAAACTTCACTTGTAATAAACACCCCACTGTTTAATATTATGTCTAACAAGAGAGCCATTTATTTCAAAATATTTACATTTTAGTCATTTAGCAGACGCTCTTATCCAGAGCGACTTACAGTTGTGAATGCATACATTTTTTTTTTTTTTTTGTACTGGCCCCCCGTGAGAATCGAACCCACAACCCTGGCGTTGCACACACCATGCTCTACCAACTGAGCCACAGGGAAGACTAAAGTTTCAAGAAGGTACCTAAAACATCCACTGAAAAAGGTAGAAGAAGAAGCCACTAAATGTTTGTCCAGCTAGCAAATTTGGCTCTTTGGAAGTTGTGGGAAAGTATGTTTTTGTTTTCACTTTGGTTGTGGGAACGAAGCCATGCATTTCCTGACCGGTAAAACACATTTTTTTAACATTCTGAGAACAGAAGTCAATATTTCGCGTGTTCTGTAAAAAAAAAGAAAATGGTTGCAGGGAGGTTCTAAGAGGGTTTTACTATGGCTCCTTAAATGTTTTCCTGGGAGGTTTTATTAACGCTCTGAGAACAGAGAACAGGGTTATGTGGAGGTTTTTTAATAACTTCCTTTTCTTTAGCCAAACATTTCAGTAAGACTTTTAATAACACTGCTAGCTTATTCTGCAAGCACAGATAGGACACATGGAAATGAATTTCCTTAGGTATTAATGATGCAAAGACATCATTGGTGTGGTCAAGACACCTGAACACACTTAACAAGATAGAGGATAGAGAGAGTTTTGTTATTGCTGAGAACATAATGCAATACAACACTCCTTCTGTGGCCTCCAACTGCACTTAAACGCTAGTAAAACCAAATGCATGCTTTTCAACCGTTCGCTGCCCGCACCTGCCTGCCCGGCTAGCATCACCACCCTGGACGGTTCCGACCTAGAATATGTGGACAACTATAAATACCTAGGTGTCTGGTTAGACTGTAAACTCTCCTTCCAGACTCGTATTAAACATCTCCAATCCAAAATCAAATCTAGAATCGGATTTCTATTTCGCAACAAAGCCTCCTTCACTCACGCCGCCAAACTTACCCTAGTAAAACTGACTATCCTTCCGATCCTGGACTTCGGCGATGTCATCTACAAAATAGCTTCCATTACTCTACTCAGCAAACTGGATGCAGTCTATCACAGTGCCACCCATTTTGTTACCAAATCACCTTATACCACCCACCACTGCGACCTGTATGCTCTAGTCTGCTGGCTCTCGCTACATATTCGTCGCCAGACCCACTGGCTCCAGGTCATCTATAAGTCTATGCTAGATAAAGCTTAGCCTTATCTCAGTTCACTGGTCAGTATAACAACCCCCACCCGTAGCACACGTTCCAGCAGGTATATCTCACTGATCATCCCCAAAGCCAACACCTCATTTGGCCGCCTTTCCTTCCAGTTCTCTGCTGCCAGTGACTGGAACGAATTGCAAAAATCGCTGAAGTTGGAGACTTTTATTTCCCTCACCAACTTTAAACATGAGCTACCTGAGCTGCTAACCGATCGCTGCAGCTGTACATAGTCCATCTGTAAATTGCCCACCCAATCTACCTACCTCATCCCCATACTGTTTTTATTTTATTTACTTTTCTGCTCTTTTGCACGCCAGTATTTCTATTTGCACATCATCATATGCTCATTTATCACTCCAGTGTTAATCTGCTAAATTGTAATTATTCGCTCCTATGGCCTATTTATTGCCTACCTCCTCATTGCCTTTTGCACACACTATATATAGACTTTCTTTTTTTTCTACTGTGTCATTGACTTGTTTATTGTGTTATTGGCTTGTTTATTGTTTACTCCATGTGTAACTCTGTGTTGTTGTCTGTGTCACACTGCTTTGCTTTATCTTGGCCAGGTCGCAGTTGTAAATGAGAACTTGTTCTCAACTTGCCTACCTGGTTAAATAAAGGTGAAATAAAAAAATAAAAATATATAAAAATATGTTTTTAAATAACATTCTTATAACATTTTATGAACGTTGCTAAAGTTTTCTTGTGATTTTGATTGGAATGTTTTCTTCATGATCTGAGAACAGAATTTAGAGCTTATTGATCTTAATGTGTACAATACATTTTTTTTTTACATTCCCAGAATATTGCCAAGAACTGACATAAAAGAGAACCTTACATTCTCTGAACATTCTGAGAACATTGCTTCAGTTACTCCATTTTTTTTATGTTCCCAGAAGGTAGTAAAAATATGACATTAAATAGAACCACATGGTATCTTGTGTGGAATGTTCTGTGAAAGTTCTGAAATTCCCACAGACGAAAGTTGTTTCTTAACGTTCTCGGAACAATTTGAGATCATGACTTTAAATAGAACCATAAAGAAACCTGTAAGAAACATTATGCTGAAGTACTGAAATTCTCACAATACAACGTTGTTTCTTAACGTTCTTGGAACAATTTGAAAACATTCTCAATGTCAAGCCAGTTGGAAAATGCTCCTAGAAAATTATCATGTTTGAACTTTTAGGAAACATTCTGATAAAGTAATGAAATACCAAGAAAATCAAAATGTTTTGTCAATTTCCTTAAATGGGTGAGAGTTTTACAAAGCCAAGCAACTATCCTGCACCATTTCTAGAAAGTTGTGGGAGGTTGTATGCAGTGGTGCAAAAATACTTTAAAGTACTACTTAAGGAGTTTTTTGGGGTATCTGTACTTTATTTTACTATTTATATTTTTGACAACTTTTACATTTACTTCACTACATTCCTAAAGAAAATGATGTACTTTTTACTCCATACATTTTTCCTGATACCCAAAGGTACTTGTTACATTTTGAATGCTTAGCAGGACAGAAAATGGTCCAAATCGCACACTTATTTTATTTGTTTATTTTATTTCACCTTTATTTAACCAGGTAGGCAAGTTGAGAACAAGTTCTCATTTACAATTGCGACCTGGCCAAGATAAAGCAAAGCAGTTCAACACATACAACAACACAGAGTTACACATGGAGTAAAACAAACATACAGTCAATAATACAGTAGAAAAATAAGTCTATATACAATGTGAGCAAATGAGGTGAGATAAGGGAGGTAAAGGCAAAAAAGGCCATGGTGGCAAAGTAAATACAATATAGCAAGTAAAACACTGGAATAGTAGATTTGTAGTGGAAGAAAGTGCAAAGTAGAAATAGAAATAATAGGGTGCAAAGGAGCAAAATAAATAAAGAAATACAGTAGGGGAAGAGGTAGTTGTATGAGCTAAATTATAGATGGGATATGTACAGGTGCAGTGGTCTGTGAGCTGCTCTGACTGCTGGTGCTTAAAGCTAGTGAGGGAGATAAGTGTTTCCAGTTTCAGAGATTTTTGTAGTTCGTTCCAGTCATTGGCAGCAGAGAACTGGAAGGAGAGATTGCCAAAGGAGGAATTGGCTTTGGGGGTGACCAGAGAGATATACCTGCTGGAGCGCGTGCTACAGGTAAGTGCTGCTATGGTGACCAGTGAGCGGAGATAAGGGGGGACTTTACCTAGCAGGGTCTTGTAGAAGACCTGGAGGCAGTGGGTTTGGCGATGAGTATGAAGAGAGGGCCAGCCAACGTACAGGTCGCAGTCGTGGGTAGAATATGGGGCTTTGATGACATAACGGATGGCACTGTGATAGACTGCATCCAGTTTATTGAGTAGGGTATTGGAGGCTATTTTGTAAATGACATCGCCGAAGTCGAGGATCGGTAGGATGGTCAGTTTTACGAGGGTATGTTTGGCAGCATGAGTGAAGAATGCTTTGCAGGCAGCGATAGGTTGAAGAGCATGCATTTAGTTTTACTTGTATTTAAAAGCAGTTGGAGGCCACGGAAGGAGAGTTGTATGGCATTGAAGCTCATCTGGACGGTTGTTAACACAGTGTCCAAAGAAGGGCCAGAAGTATACAGAATGATGTTGTCTGCGTAGAGGTGGATCAGAGACTCACCAGCAGCAAGAGCGACATCATTGATGTATACAGAGAAAAGAGTTGGCCCAAGAATTGAACCCTGTGGCACCCTCATAGAGACTACCAGAGGCCCGGACAACAGGCCATCCGATTTGACACATTGAACTCTATCAGAGAAGTAGTTGGTGAACCAGGCGAGGTAATCATTTGAGAAACCAAGGCTATTGAGTCTGCCGATGAGGATGTGGTGATTGACAGTGTCGTAAGCCTTTGCCAGATCAATGAATATCGCAGCACAGTATTGTTTCTTATCGATGCCAGTTACGATATCGTTTAGGACCTTGAGCGTGGCTGAGGTGCACCCATGACTAGCTCTGAAACCAGATTGCATAGCGGAGAAGCTGCGGTCCTTAGAAAGGCAGGGTCGGTTAGATATAGGTCTGTAGCAGTTTGGGTCAAGAGTGTCCCCTCCTTTGAAGAGGGGGATGACAGCAGCTGCTTTCCAATCTTTGGGAATCTCAGACGATACGAAAGAGAGGTTGAACAGGCTAGTAATAGGGGTTGCAACAGTTTCGGCAGATAATTTTAGAAAAAGAGTCCAGATTGTCTAGCCCGGCTGATTTGTAGGGGTCCAGATTTTGCAGCTCTTTCAGAACATCAGCTGACTGGATTTGGGAGAAGGAGAAATGGGGAAGGCTTGGGTGAGTAACTGTGGGGGGTGCAGTGCTGTTGACCGCGGTAGGGGTAGCCAGGTGGAAAGCATGGCCAGCCGTAGAAAAATGCTTATTGAAATTCTCAATTATAGTGGATTTATCGGAGGTGACAGAGTTTCCTATCCTCAGTGCAGTCGGCAGCTGGGAGGAGGTGTTCTTATTCTCCATGGACTTTACAGTGTCCCAGAACATTTTTGAGTTTGTGTTGCAGGAAGAAAATTTCTGCTTGAAAAAGCTAGCCTTGGCTTTTCTAACTGCCTGTGTATATTGGTTTCTAACTTCCCTGAAAAGTTGCATATCACGGGGGCTGTTCGATGCTAATGCAGAACACCACAGGATGTTTTTGTGTTGGTTAAGGGCAGTCAGGTCTGGAGAGAACCAAGGGCTATATCTGTTCCTGGTTCTAAATTTCTTGAATGGGGCATGCTTATTTAAGATGGTGAGGAAGGCATTTAAAAAAAAATAACCAGGCATCCTCTACTGACGGGATGAGGTCAATATCCTTCCAGGACACCCGGGCCAGGTCGATTAGAAAGGCTTGCTCACTGAAATGATTCAAGGAGCGTTTGACAGTGATGAGTGGAGGTCATTTGACCGCTAACCCATTACGGATGCAGGCAATGAGGCAGTGATCGCTGAGATCTTGGTTGAAAACAGCAGAGGTGTATTTAGAGGGCAAGTTGGTTAGGATGATATCTATGAGGGTGCCCGTGTTTACGGCTTTGGGCTGGTACCTGGTAGGTTCATTGATAATTTGTGTGAGATTGAGGGCATCAAGCTTAGATTGTAGGATGGCTGGGGTGTTAAGCATGTCCCAGTTTAGGTCACCTAGCAGCACGAGCTCTGAAGATAGATGGGGGGCAATCAGTTCACATATGGTGTCCAGAGCACAGCTGGGGGCAGAGGGTAGTCTATAGCAGGCGGCAACGGTGAGAGACTTGTTTTCAGAGAGATGGATTTTTAAAAGTAGAAGTTGAAATTGTTTGGGTACAGACCTGGATAGTAGGCCAGAACTCTGCAGAATATCTCTGCAGTAGATTGCAACACCGCCCCCTTTGGCTGTTCTATCTTGTCTGAAAATGTTGTAGTTAGGGATGAAGATTTCAGAGTTTTTGTGGACTACCTAAGCCAGGATTCAAACACGGCTAGGACATCCGGGTTGGCAGAGTGTGCTAAAGCAGTGAATAAAACAAACTTAGGGAGGAGGCTTCTAATGTTAACATGCATGAAACCAAGGCTATTATGGTTACAGAAGTCTTCAAAAGAGAGCGCATGGGGAAAAGGAGTGGAGCTAGGCACTGCAGGGCCTGGATTCACCTCTACATCACCAGAGGAACAGAGGAGGAGAGGAGGAGTAGGATAAGGGTACGGCTAAAAGCTATGAGAATTGGTTGTCTATGACGTCTGGAACAGAGAGTAAAAGGAGCAGGTTTCTGGGGGCGATAAAATAGCTTCAAGGTATAATGTACAGACAAAGGTATGGTAGGATGTGAATACAGTGGAGGTAAACCTAGGCATTGAGTGATGAGAGAGATCTAGAGAATATCCCTGGTCATCCCCACTGCCTCTGACCTGGCGGACTCATTAAACACAAATGCTTTGTTTTTAAATGATGTCTGAGTGTTGGAGTGTGACCCTGGCTATCCGTAAATAAATAAAAAACAAGAAAATTGTACCGTCTGGTTTGCTTAATATAAGGAATTTTTAACTTTAACTTTTGATACTTAAGTATATTTTAGCAACTACATTTAATTTTGATACTTAAGTATATTTAAACCCAAATATTTTAAAACTTTAACTCAAGTAGTATTTTACTGGGTGACTTTCACTTTTACTTGAGTCATTTTCTATTAAGGTATCTTTACTTTTACTCAAGTATGAGAATTTAGTACATTTTTTCCACAACTGGCTGTATACAAAATAACCATAGGACAATCACGCTCTCATCAAGCTCTAAGAAACATATGGTTCTCAGAATGTTATGTGCTAGCTGGGATGTACCTCCATTGATAGTCCAGGCTTAGGCAGTGACCCAGAGACCTGCTCAGGGTCCTTCCACCTTGTGCGGCTAGCTAGGTGAAAAGATTATGTTTTCTCAGTTGAATGGTATCTCAGGACAGCCAATGCTAACAGATTATACCAGTGTATAAGAAATAAAAGCAAAGACTTGTTTGTTGTTTTTTTCCTCTACACAAACCAATCTGTCATTTCTGTCTGAGGGATAATTAAAAAATGTGCTGTGTCAAGATACTTTACGTGGAGAGGGTTAGATAACCAGTGTCTGGTATTGGCAACCCCTGATAGCATGCTGTGCATTGTGCTCAACTGAAATATATATCATATAAAATGCATGGTCTCAGTGATTTCACCATGAATCAGGATATTGTCACAATTAGCTCAATTAGCTCAAAAAACCTAATTAGGCCTAAATGTGGTTACTTGAAATATTTATGTGTGCAGATCAATAGTACATCCCAAATCAATTATAAGAGCAGTTCACTTCAGAATATGTCATTCAAGCTGACTTTGCAGTGAGGTCAAGGACATTTTTTATTTAAAGTAAAAGATAATATGTTCGAGAGGATTTTCTTACTCAATAGACCTACAGAACATCCACTTTATGGTTTCTGTTTCAGAGTGTGATTAGATTTGTTCTAATTAATTCTGTCAACTCGAGTTGTTTCTTTCACATTTATGACTTTAACATGCAAACTAACTTGACCCATCATTTCCACAGAAATTGGGAATTGATATCATAGGGCCTTATATAGTACCACAGTACGAAGGGTGGAAAAAACATTTCCCTGTTTGACCGCTAGGTTTTATGGGTATTATGACACCTCCACTGTGGGGCTCCATTGGTGAGTCAGTCTACACAACAGGCAGTAAATCCAGCTAGCACATAACGTTCTGAGAACCATATGTTTCTTATAGTTTGGTGAGAAAGGTATTTTTCTTGCTTCTTCTTCTCTTTTGGGGTCAAGTTGATTCAGATCCAAGAACAGAGAATGATGCTTGTTGGCTTCGTCTGCATGCTCTTTTTGTATCTCGTGGCTGTAACGTTAGGGTGTAATTGACTTTCACTTCCTCTCCAGCTCCAAGGCAGCAGGGTCATTCGAGTAGGCTTGATTAGCGCAAAGACACACCTTGCCCAGAAGGCCAGCCCAAAGACTCAGGGCTCAACCCAGTTAATTTTGTTCAAAATAAAACCACTACACAAGAAGTGGGGCGGAATAGGGTCACCCGCGACCAGCGGATTTCTGCTTTACGGAACTTGGTGTTTCATTACTTTTTTGCAGATTTCCTCATGGTACTATTTAAAGTCAGGTTCTCAGAACATTAACAAGAATTGAAGCTTTCTGCCAATATCAGATATGTCTATGTGCTGGGAAATTTTCTTGTTACTTACAACCTCATGCTAACTGCATTAGCCTATGTTAGTTCAGCAGTCTCGTGGAAGGGACACCGATCCCAAAGAAGTTAAATAAAATCCACCTGTGTGCAATCTAAGTGTCACATGATCTGTCACAGGATCTCAGTATATATATACACCTGTTATGAAAGGCCCCAGAGTCTGCAACACCACTAAGCAAGGGGCACCACCAAGCAAGCGGCACCATGAAGACCAAGGAGCTCTCCAAACAGGTCAGGGACAAAGTTGTGGAGAAGTATAGATCAGGGTTGGGTTATAAAATATATCTAAAATGTTGAACATCCCACGGAGCACCATTAAATGCATTATTTAAAAAAATTGAAAGAATATGGCACCACAACAAATCTGCCAAGAGAGGGCCGCCCACCAAAACTGACAGACCAGGCAAGGAGGGCATTAATCAGAGAGGCAACAAAAAGACCAAAGATAACCCCGAAGGAGCTGCAAAGCTCCACAGCATAGGACCACTTTAAACCGCACACTCCGCAGAGCTGGGCTTTACGGAAGAGTGGCAAGAAAAAAGCCATTGCTTAAAGAAAAAAATAAGCAAGCACATTTGGTGTTCACCAAAAGGCATGTTGGAGACTCCCCAAAAATATGGAAGAAGGTATTCTGGTCAGATGAGACTAAAATGTAGCTTTTTGGCCATCAAGGAAAATGCTATGTCTGGTGCAAACCCATCACCTCTCATCACCTTCCCTGTAGCTCAGTTGGTAGAGCATGGTGTTTGCCATGCCAGGGTTGTGGGTTCGATTCCCACGGGGGACCAGCACAGAAAAAAAAATGGATGAAATGTATGCATTCACTACTGTAAGTTGCTCTGGATAAGAGCATCTGCTAAATGACTAAAATGTAATTGTAAATCACCCTGAGAACACCATCCCCAGAGTGAAGCGTGGTGGCAGCATCATTCTGTGGGGATGTTTTTCATTGGCAGGGACTGGGAAACTGGTCAGAGTTGAAGGAATGATGGATGGCACTAAATATGGGAAAATTCTTTAGGGAAATCTGTTTCAGTCTTCCAGAGATTTGAGACTGTATACGTGAATATTATCAGCTTGGATAACTCTGGAACGTCTGAGGGGGAGAGAAAAATCTAAATGTTTTGGCACAGCAACCACAAGTGCTTTTTGTCAGGTACCACGTAAAGGAAAACCAAATGCTAAAATGTGTCATACATAATGCATTATTCCGGCTGTATTTTGAAAGATCTACATTTTGAAAACTTGATTGCTGACATGCAAAATATTATAGGACTGTATCAACAATGGACTAACAAAACAAATACCAAAACATAGTTTTGGGGTGGAATTTTCCCTTAACGCTGGGAGACTGTGGCCCTCTCTCATGTCTTACTTTAGAGAGTCAAGTGTTGTCTCTGTCAGAGTTGACAACATTTGTGGGTTGTGCTCATGGGCATTGAGTAGAGTCTGAGATAGTTAAGCTAACGTTACTGCTTAATACCTGCATTGTGGGTATTTGACTTATCATAAGACGGAAAACAGCCTCTTGATAAGACTCTTTGCATGACATTAGAATAAACAAAGATTAACAGCTGGAGGTCCATGCTGATGGTCCATTAATGTTAAAGTAAGGCTATTGTAGGAGTAATGATGAAGATCCTTATCAAATTATGCATATCTTCTTGCTAAGATAACAAAACCATTTATTCTTACCGCAAACAGTATTGACACATAGGAAGCTGGCCCATTGTGAAAGGTCAATTAGGGGGTAAAATGCAGATTGGATCCCTATCTTTACAATGATAAGCTTGTAAAGATAAATAGAACTTTTAACTTGGTAGAAGTGAATAGAACTGAAACAGATCACAATCCTATCAAAATATGCATTGACATTTTTTTTAAATGTCTGTTTGTGCAGAAGAAGAGGAATACTGAAAACCCCACACCTTGCCATTGTATTTCCATTCTGCTGCTACTTAAAGGGTTGTGATCGCCAAATCAAAGCACATGTTTCTGTTATACCTTGAGGGAATTTCACAAGACAGTAAGGTAGCATGGCAGCGCGGCCGGCCTGTGATGGCTTGTCTGGATGCGTTGCCCTGTCCATGACTAATGCAGGTGATTTGAGATTTTTGATTGGATACAAAAAAAGGCTGCTCCAGTTACTCAAGGTTACAGAAGCTTCTGTTCTCCTGAAGATTGGGGCCAAAATACCTCTCACATAACTCCAGGATTACTGCTCAGCAGGGGAGAGCACACTGCTTATCTGGCCCACATTGTGTAGAGAGTGCCTGGCCACAACATACAGTATCAGGGCTATCCCAGCTAGCACATTTGGTTCCTAGGAAGTTGTGGGAATGTATGTTTTTGGTTTCCCATTGGTTCTGGGAACGAAGCCATACGTTTCCTGACCGCCAAAACTTTTCTTTACATTCTGAGAACAGAAGTGAACATTTTACGTGCTCTGGGAACTGAATTTTTTGGGGTTCTGAGAACATTTTACTATGGTTCCCTGAAAGTTTACCTGGGAGGTTGTAATTATGTTCTCAGAACATTTTTTTTATCTAGGCAAGTCAGTTAAAAACAAACTCTTATTTACAATGACAGTGGGTTAACTGACTTGTTCAGGGACTTTTACCTTGTCAGCTCAGGGATTCAATCTAGCAACCTTTCGGTTACTGGCCCAACACTCTAACCACTAGGCTACCTGCCACCCATGAAATGCAATGGTAAAGTAAATGTAAAGGTTATTTGAATTTGAGGTTTTAGAATTTCTTCCTTAAAACTTTAAAACTTTATTTCAATAAGACTAGCATAGGTTAACTGTTTTGAACTGCAAGCACAGATAGGACAAATGGAAAGCACTTTTATTTTTTATTGTGGCACATCATCGGTGAGATTCTAACTTGCGATTTAAATCAAAATCAAATCAAATGTATTTATATAGCCCTTCGTACATCAGCTGATATCTCAAAGTGCTGTACAGAAACCCAGCCTAAAACCCCAAACAGCAAGCAATGCATGTGAAAGAAGCACGGTGGCTAGGAAAAACTCCCTAGGAAAAACTCCCTAGAAAGGCCAAAAACCTAGGAAGAAACCTAGAGAGGAACCAGGCTATGAGGGGTGGCCAGTCCTCTTCTGGCTGTGCCGGGTGGATATTATAACAGAACATGTTCAAGATGTTAAAATGTTCATAAATGACCAGCATGGTCAAACAATAACAATCACAGTAGTTGTCGAGGGCGCAACAAGCACGTCCGGTGAACAGGTCAGGGTTCCATAGCCGCAGGCAGAACAGTTGAAACTGGAGCAGCAGCACGGCCAGGTGGACTGGGGACAGCAAGGAGTCATCATGCCAGGTAGTCCTGAGGCATGGTCCTAGGGCTCAGGTCCTCCGAGAGAAAGAAGGAAAGAGAGAAAGAGAGAATTAGAGAGAGCATATTTAAATTCACACAGGACACCGGATAAGACAAGAGAAATACTCCAGATGTAACAGACTGACCCTAGCCCCCCGACACATAAACTACTGCAGCATAAATACTGGAGGCTGGAGGCTGAGATTTACTGTATTCGATACATGTAATTAGCTCAATTCACCACCAGGATGGAGCTAGCATGCCATGTTTTCTTAACTCATACAAAGCTGTTCATTTTAGTCTATTCAAACAGACCCCATTTCAAAGGAAACAAGCACTCATTAAGATCAGGTGTGGCCAATTAGTGGGCATGGCCAACACACCTGAACACACCTAATAAGATAGAGGATGGAGAGAGTGTTGTTGAAGATGAGAATGGAATGTATGTTTTAAAATAACATTCTTAGAACACTCTTTGAACGTTACTAACGTAAGGTGATGAAGGCAGATGAATGGCACGACAATGGGCCTCGGGATCTTGTCACGTTATCTCTGTGCATTCAAATTGCCATCGTTAAAATGCAATTGTGTTCGTTTTCCATAGCTTATGCCTACCCATACCATAACACCACCACCACCACCACCAAGGGGCACTCTGTTCACAACGTTGACATCAGCAAACCGCTCGGCCCCCACAATGCCATACACTTGGTCTGCGCTTGTGAGGTCGGTTGGATGTACTGCCAAATTCTCTAAAACAACATTGGAAGTGGCTTATCGTAGAAAGTTAGCATTCAATTATTTGGCCACAGATATTGTGGACATTCCTGCAGTCAGCATGCCAATTGCAAGCTCCCTCAAAACTTGAGACATCTGTGGCATTGTGTTGTGTAATGAAACTGCACATTTAGAGAGCCCTTTTATTGTCCACAGCACAAGGTGCACCTATGTAATGATCCTGCTGTTTAATCAGCTTCTTGATATGCCACACCTGTCAGGTAGATGGATTATCTTGGCTAAGGAGAAATGATCACTAACAGGGATGTAAACAAATTTGTGCTCAATATTTTAGAGAAATAATATTTTTGTGTGTATTAAACATTTCTGGTATCTTTTATTTCAGCTCAATAAACATATATTTTTGTTCAGTGTACATACAACTTGTCACACTTACTAAGAAATTATGGCCTAGAGGAGATCTGGTGTTTAGCTAACAGTCACTAATGACTGATGTTTGGCAACATATATGTTAGCTCTGCTCAACCAAAATGAGGATACTATGCATGAACATGTACTGTATGTGAGATTATGTAGTTAAACACTGTTGAATTGAGATGGATGATTGTTAAAGATCTAATGGCAAACAAATTTTTCTTGGGCCCTGAAAGTTCAAATATTTAGTCTCTCTATTGTTAAAACATATGCAACCCCAATCTAAGTGCTCCTTTTGAAGTTCATACAACATGAATATGAATCAGTCTAGCTTTCTAGCTTAGCAATGTGTTGATGACAATGACTTCCACTGGAGAACTAGGCCTATAGTATATTGAATATCCTTTTCTTCTCTGTCAAAAACCAGCATATCTACATTGCAAATGACTGTTGTGGTGTGCCGTAAGATAAGATTGCAAGCCACTTCACAGATGTAATGTCTACTTCTATAATAAAAAAATATACATACAGTACCAGTCAAAAGTTTGCACACACCTGCTCATTCAACGGTTTTTCTTTATTTGTACTAATTTCTACATTGTAGAATAATAGGGATGATATTTAAACTATGAAATAACACATATGGAATAGTAACCAAAAAAGTGTTAAACAAATCAAAATATATTTTATATTTGGCAAAAGGTAGCCACCCTTTGCCTTAATGACAGCTTTGCACACTCTTGGCATTCTCTCAACCAGCTTCATGAGGTAGTCACCTGGAATGCATTTCAAATAACAGGTGTGCCTTGTTAAAAGTTAATTTGTGGAATTTCTTTCCTTCTTAAAGCGTTTGAGCCAATCAGTTTTGTTGTGACAAGGTAGGGGTGGTATACAGAAGATAGCCCTATTTGGTAAAATACCAAGTCCACATTATGGAAATACTAGCTCAAATAAGCAAAGAGAAACGACAGTCCATCATTACTTTCAGACATGAAGGTCAGTCAATGTGAAATATTTCAAGAAGCTTCTTCAAGTGCAGTCGCAAAAACGATCAAGCGCTATGATGAAACTGGCTCACATGAGGACTGCCACAGGAAAGGAAGACCCAGAGTTACCTATGCTGCAGAGGATACGTTCATTAGAGTTACCAGCCTCAGAAATTGCAGCCAAAATAAATGCTTCACAGATTTCAAGTAACAGACACATCTCAACATCAACTGTTCAGAGGAGACTGCGTGAATCAGGCCTTCATGGACAAATTGCAGCAAAGAAACCACTACTAAAGGGTACCAATAAGAAGAAGAGACTTGCATGGGCCAAGAAACACAAGCAATGGACATTAGACTGGTGGAAATCTGTCCTTTGGTCTGATGAGTCCAAATTTGAGATGTTTGGTTCCAACTGCCATGTCTTTGTGAGACGCAGAGTAAGTGAATGGATGATCTCTGCATGTGTGGTTCCCACCGTGAAGCGTGGGGGAGGAGGTGTGATGGTGTGGGGTTGCTTTGCTGGTGATACTGTCAGTGTTTTATTTAGAATTCAAGGCACACCAAACCAGCATGACTACCACAGCATTCTGCAGCGATACGCCATCCCATCTGGTTTGCGCTAAGTGGGAATTTCTTTTGTTTTTCAACAGGATAATGACCCAACACACCTCCAGGCTGTGTAAGGGCTATTTGACCAAGAAGGAGAGTGATGGAGCACTGCATCAGATATCCTGACCACAATCCAATTGAGATGGTTCGGGATGAGTTGGACTGCAAAGTGAAGGAAAAGCAGCCAACAAGTGCTCAGCATATGTGGGAACTCCTTCAAGACTGTTGGAAAAGCATTCCAGGTGAAGCTAGTTGAGAGAATGCCAAGAGTGTGCAAAGCTGTCATCAAGGCAAAGGGTGGCTACGGTTACTACATGATGTGTATTTCACAGTTTTGATGTCTTCACTATTATTCTACAATGTAGAAAATAGTAAAAATAAAGAAAAACCCTTGCATGAGAAGATGTGCCCAAACGTTTGACTGGTACTGTATGTTTAGACTCAACATGGTATCATTAGAAATTGTCCAGACTCTGACGTCCAATGTCACATAAGCTGACATATTGGTCTATAGTAATTTTGTGTTTAGTCTTGGCTGTACTCTGAACTGATTTTAGGTTGCTGCTATCTAGCTCCATGTATGTGGAACATCCCAGTCACAGACTGTTTTCAGCTGCTGGCTTCACAGTTAGGCACATTATTCCTGACAGACATGGTAGGAATCCCAAATGGCACCCTATTCCCTACATATTGCACTTCCTTTAACTAGAGATTTACAGGCCCTGGACAAAAGTAGTATACGTTTTATAGGGAATAGGGGGCCATTTGGGATTGCAGCCAAGGAAGCCAGGTCTAGAGATGAGAGAAGAAAATACATTTTTTTAAACTCCCCTCACCTCCACCCCAGTCTTAAATACTTGGAGTTTGTTTTAGCAATCCCTACTGTGTGCAAACTGTAGTTAGGTGCCTGAACCTCATTAAGCTGTCTATGTAGCAGCACTGCTAAACAGACATAGTGTCAGCATAACCCTTATTACATCCCAGTTTATTGGAAATGTACAATCTCTAAAATACTTTTGTAAACCTTCCTATCATATGGCCATGGCACTGGCAGTTCTACGATGATCCTGTAGATTGGAATTGTGTAATAAATGAAAAAGTACATGTCACCTAAAGTAATCACATGTGGCTATAGTTGTAGACAATATTCTGCTCACATGGCAAAAAATAACAATATGTTCTCCAGGAATGACTTTTAAAAGACCTGTTTACATGGTATGACTGTGAAACAATGTATATTAGATCACATTAAATGTACAACATTATATATTTGGTATGGCAAAATGGTATAGCATAAAACATCCCTTCTCTTATATTATAATGTAGCCTATAATGAGGCAATGGAGACCATGTCCTCTGTGATGTCAAATCTAGTTGCATTTTTATTTTATTTTAAAGCTCACAGTATTTCTTCTAAAAGTAAAGATCAAGGCTATTTAATGTTTAGGCTACAGGGACCACCTTTGTCTGCTTTGTTTTCTAATGTGGAGTGTTTAATTGGGTTATCATCATTAACAAGACAATGGCATGGAAATGAATGCACATTTAAATTGGTAGATTATCCACCTCTTGTCTTAGTCCTGTCTAACCTGGGAAAACTGTTAAGACTTGGAGTGACATGCAGATGGCCACTTTTACTTTAACAAAATCGAATTACATCTAAGTAGCCTAGACTGAAATAACAATGTATATTTAATTTAACAGTATTATCTGTTCTTCACGTCTGGACAATATGACTGTCATTTACATTTAGAATGTGTGACGTTATGTATCTTTAAACACTACTGGTCTGAACTAATTTTGTTTTCAGATATATTTAACATAGTTAAAACTTTGACTTAAAACTTTTGAAAGTTTTTCGCCTAGTTCCTTATATTTCTTGAGCATACTGTATTTCTGCATATTGACGTTGGAACTAAATACGGTTTCTTGTCAAATATAATTCTCCAAATAACTGTCCAAAATCATTTTAAAAATGTAGGCTACTGTGCGTAATGGCTGTCAATTGATTGCGCGCGTCCGTTTGACCAACTATTAAATCATTTTTTTGTTTGGTGTCAAGGCAAGGTCTTTGTTTTGACAAAGGCAGAGAAAGGCTAATGAAGGGGGTAGGGAAAGTTGAGCCGTTTTCTACGCAGTGGGTAATTGAGCACTTTGATTGACATGTGAGTGCCAAAAGGCGCAGACGATTTCGGATTGGCCGAAGCACACTTCACAATTTCCTCTTGTTTCCAAGCTACTCCAGGCAGTTATCTTTACAGGCGGTTGTGTGAGTCAGTCGCAGCAGAAGGGAACGGAACAGCGGGGGTGCAACAAGAGGAGGCAGGAGTGGAGTTGTACTGAAACCTGAAACTTTCGATTCAGAGAACATTTATCCACTGGACTCTTGAAGCTTTTCACCATTTATTTTTTCTCTTGTAGCAGGTCTGTTCTATTCTATACTGAAAGCTCCAGTGAGCTGCATTTTACTTTTATCCTGTAGACTCTCCTCTGTTGTGAAAAATGAGGTCCATTGAACGTTTGTGCGGTTGGAGAATCATCCCTCTGGCTTTGACCATGGCAGTGGTGTCTATGAGCAGAGCCTCTGAGTATGAATACCTGAGCTGGAAATCGGACTTGTACAATGGTGGCCGCAGCTATGGCAAGCCTCCTCAGTGTGTGGATATCCCAGAGGACCTGAGGTTGTGCCACAATGTGGGCTACAACCAGATGCTGCTGCCTAACCTACTGGAGCATGAGACTATGGCTGAGGTGAAGCAGCAGGCGGGCAGCTGGGTGCCCCTGGTGCATAAGAGCTGCCACCCGGGTACCCAGGTGTTCCTCTGCTCCCTGTTTGCCCCAGTGTGCCTGGAGCGCCCCATATACCCCTGCCGCTGGCTGTGTGAGGCTGTACGGGATGGCTGCACCCCTATCATGGAGTCCTTCGGCTTCCCCTGGCCTGAGATGCTCACCTGTGACAAGTTTCCCCAGGATGACGTGTGCATTGCCATGACTGCACCCAATGCCACTGAAGCTACCAAGCCCACAGGTAAGGCTATACCTACCTACCTTCCTACCTACCTACCAGCAGGCATCATGCCTGTCATCATATCTATCTATCTATCTATCTATCTATCTATCTATCTATCTATCTATCTATCTATCTATCTATCTATCTATCTATCTATCTATCTATCTATCTATCTATCTATCTATCTATCTATCTATCTATCTATCTATCTATCTATCTATCTATCTATCTATCTATCTATCTATCTATCATATCATATATATATATATATATATATATATATATATATATATATATATATATAAAATCCCTATGTGATTTATAAGATCTCTCAGCCTAGTACCAGATCTGAAACTGAGCCATTGCTTGGCATGATGCTTAAATAACTGAGGTGTTGGCTAGGAGTTTGTACACTGTATTGTTCAATTGACATTACATTCTTCACTTGGAAGCAGTTTTTATTATGATTTATTTTCAATTTTAGAACATTTTTTGAATCAATTTTGTGGATAAAACGTGATAATCTGTATTAATCATTATCAAATATCTGGATTGGGAAACACAAACTAATGTGAACACCATATTATGCTATAGGGCAGGCTCAACATATTATGCTATAGGGCAGGCTCAACATATTATTCTATAGGGCAGGCTATACAGAGCTGCAGTACTTGACTGAGATAACACTCAGTCACTGCTTTGACATAGTGTGAGAATCAACACCCATGTAGTTCTACAGGCAGCAGAATGTTGTTTCAGGGGTTAAAATCTGTTTGTTGATCTCAAACCTCATGCAAATGACCATTGCCAACCTTTTGGGATCATTTTTCCCATGACTGCTTAGATTATTTCTCGATTAGATTATCTCAAAGAATATGAGAGTGAGAAAGTAAAGCATTTATTTAGTTAGTTCAGAGCAATATACGCTCCTCTGTCTTTACCAAGAGATAACCTCTCTTTTGAGCAAATGTTAAGTTGCTCGCTATTGACAAACAAGTTATATTGTAATACTCCTTAACAGATGGTAGCAATTTATTTCAAGGTGTTTGTTGAATACTGGGAGTCCAGCCAAATAACTAATACATCTATTAATGACCATTTTGTATTGACCTCTCAACTACTGACCTCTTCCTTTAGAACCCCCAAGAAAGTTGCATAGGGCATTTCCACGGTAACAGTGAGTGATGCTGAGACTCCAATTTTTCACTTTATAATGTATGTTAAACAAAAACCAATGATTGCAAAGTTAAACACACCTAGGGACTACTTTTAACAATTTCCACAGAACATTTTACAAAAACACATTTATGGCCTAAACTCACCAAAGGTGTGTGCCATTTATTTTAGAATGTATTGTTTTGAGTTGTAATGACCCACCCGGGCAGGCAGACGATTGGTTGTCCGCTTTGTTGTCTCGCTCAATTCCAATTAAAACAATAAACAGAATGTCATTATTAACTTATCTAAGGGTTAAGGCTTTACCATACTGTACATGCTACAGTGCCTTGCAAAAGTATTCATCCCCTTGGCGTTTTTCCTATTTTGTTGCATTACAACCTGTAATTTAAATTTACTTTTTATTTGGATTGCAAGTAATGGACATACACAAAATAGTCCAAATTGGTGATGTGAAATGAAAAAAATAACTTGTTTCAAAAAACTCTAAAAAATAAAAAGCGGAAAAGTGGTGCGTGCATTTGTATTCACCCCCTTTGCTATGAAGCCCCTAAATAAGATCTGGTGCACCCAATTACCTTCAGAAGTCACATAATTAGTTAGATTGCACACAGGTGGATTTAAGTGTCACATGATCTGTCACATGATCTCAGTGTATATATACACCTTTCTGAAAGACCCCAGAGTCTGCAACACCACTAAGCAAGCGGCACCACCAAGCAAGCGGCACCATGAAGACCAAGGAGCTCTCCAAACAGGTCAGGGACAAAGTTGTGGAGAAGTACATGGGTTATAAAAAAATATCAGAAACTTTGAACATCCCATGGAGCACCATTAAATCCATTATAAAAAAAATGGAAAGAATATGGCACCATAACAAACCTGCCAAGAGAGGACCGCCAACCAAAACTCACAGACCAGGCAAGGAGGGCATTAATCAGAGAGGCAACAAAGCGATCAGAGAGGCAACAAAGCGACCAAAGATAACCCCGAAGGAGCTGCAAAGCTCCACAGCAGAGATTGGAGTATCTGTCCATATGACCAATTTAAGCCGTACAGTCCACAGAGCTGGGCTTCACGGAAGAGTGGCCAGAAAAAAGCCATGGCTTAAAGAAAAAAATAAGCAAACGCATTTTGTTTTCACCAAAAGGCATGTGGGAGACTCCCCAAACATATGGAAGAAGGTCAGATGAGACTAAAATGTTCCTTTTTGGCCATCAAGGAAAACGCTATGTCTGGTGCAACCCCAACACCTCTCATCACCCCGAGAACACCATGCCCACAGTGAAGCATGGTGGTGGCAGCATCATGCTGTGGGGATGTTTTTCATTGGCAGGGACTGGGAAACTGGTCAGAATTGAAGGAATGATGGATAGAGCTAAATACAGGGAAATTCTTGAGGGAAACCTGTTTCAGTCTTCCAGAGATTTGAGACTGGAACGAAGGTTCACCTTCCAGCAGGACAATGACCCTAAGCATACTGCTAAAGCAACACTCAAGTGGTTTTAAGGGGAAACATTTAAATGTCTTGGAATGGCCTAGTTAAAGCCCAGACCTCAATCCAATTGAGAATCTGTGGTATGACTTAAAGATTGCTGTACACCAGCGAAACCCATCCAACTTGAAGGAGCTGGAGCAGTTTTGCCTTGAAGAATGGGCAACAATTCCAGTGGCTAGATGTGCCAAGCTTATAGAGACATACCCCAAGAGACTTGCAGCTGTAATTGCTGCAAAAGGTGACTCTACAAAGTATTGACTTTGGGGGGTGAATAGTTATGCACGCTCAAGTTTTCTAGTTTTTTTGTCTTATTTCTTGTTTGTTTCACAACAAAACATATTTTGCATCTTCAAAGACATGTTGTGAATCAAACAATACAACCCCCCAAAAATCTATTTTATTTACAGGTTGTAAGGCAACAAAATAGGAAAAATGCCAAGGGTTACTTACTTTCGCAAGCCACTGTAAATTAGACCAATTCATTCACTTATGGAAACACAACATCACTATAAACAAAGATGATTGGAGATATGGACTATCCATACAGTCACTGCTCTGCCTGTCCCGTCCATTTCCACCGCCTCGCTCTGTTTGCTCTGCCCGCCCGCTTCTGGTGAAGAGCAGTGCAGATGCAAAGCTTAGTAACAGAAAACAGTTTGTGCTGTTTGTGCCGTCATTCTGTTACCAAGATCTTCAAACACATGTGTTTTTGTCAAACATTCAGTAGAAATTATTAAAGTAGTCCTTCTGCATATAGTTGTATGGTTTGTTTAACTTTGCAATCATTGGTTTTGTTTGACATACATTTTAAAGTGAAGAATCGGAGTCTCGGTATCACGTTGTTAATGTGGAATTACCCTATAGCTTAATTTGAAGAGCAGGTACAGTGGTATTTGTAAAAGTGAATACCAGAGGGACAACGATGAGGAGAGATTAAAAAAAAAACAGGCCATGTCAATTTCGCTAATGTAATAAACGGTGTTTCAAGGCTACAGTGAACTCCAAAAGACGTCAGGCCCGTGCTGCCTTTCTGTCTAGGTCTCTGGTCAAAAGTAGTGCACTATAAAGGGAAATGAGTGCCATTTGGGATGCAGCTTCAGTTTCTGGACTGAGTTATGGTCAAAATGACAAAAATGACCTAACAGCTTGGTAGTAACAATGGTTTAGATATGTTTTGGAAACAAACAAAACAAAAATCACGAAAATACAACAGAAATCAATGCTGCGAAAGGCCTTTCACAATGAAAGGACAAGTTTTGTCTAAAATTCTTGTTCCTGCCATGGGTTGTAGTAGTTTATTGCCATACCAGTGTCCCTGGCAGGAATTAGTAGAATGTCTCTTGGAGCGAGTTGGAAAGTCTGCTCTGCTCTTTAACTAGAGGTGTCCCAGAGAAGGGGAAGTACAACCACCTCATCCAGATTTGCTCATAAATTAAAAGGGACTTTCCATCATCAACCTCCTTACGTTTTGATCTACATTGTATAACATATGCATGCTGCAAAACAGTGTTAGCTTAGTGTTCAAACATTTCCTCCATTCTGAACATGAATGACTTGTCTTACAGCAGGATTACAGAATTGATATGGTGACTGGTGACTTAACAGTCCAGCACCCGATGAAGCGGTCTTTCTCACTCCTTGGTGCTGCAGTTACACAGCACTTACTGTATATCTGAGGTAGTCCCTCTGTTACTGGGACGTGTTGGGTTGAGGAGGGCCAACATGGTGGTGTTTGTGGAACCAACACGGTGGTGTGTGTGCTGTTTGGGCAGTAGCCCAGCAGCCTTAGAAAAGTCTACTGTTGGAGCTTTGGGACCACACAGAGATCCACAATGTGTGCCACAAAGGCTCTCATCAAAAGTAGTGCACTACATATGGAATAAGGTGCCATTTGGAACGCATGCCCTTACGTTGACGACTTTTTGCAAATCCAATTCATTTTCCACGTTCATTCAACGTCATCATTGATTTTTTTGTTGTCTTGAAATGATGTGGAAACAACATTGATTCAACCAGGTTTTGCCCAGTGGTCATGTATTTTGAGAAAGTCATTTAAAGAGCCTCTCCACTGCTGTTGAACATGTATAAAGCAAGCAGTAATTGATTTAAAGTAGAAACAAGATGAAATAGAAAATAGTGACTCTCTGACTCTGTAAACAGTGCCTGTTTTCACAAGCTCTTTCCACCTGGGTGTAACTTTCACAAGGTTTTGTCAAACACACATCATGGACAACTAGCAATCACAACAAAACAGGATAAGTGTGTGTTAATATGTATTGATTTATATTTCACCATCTGTTCATTTGTTCAGAATTTAGAAGTTAAACCTTGCAGCCTTCCAAATGTTGTTTGAGAAAGAACAGAAAAGTTATTATCAGAAAATTCATGAACGTCACTTGACAAAGACACTATCCATAGTTGTTACACTATACAGTCACAATCGTTCATTGTTTTAAATCATAATGTCAAAATATTCTAAACATTTCATGTGTAACTTGGCTCCTGTAACTGAAAATGTATCTCGAACCCTGAGTGGAAGATTTTCCAGCTTCATTCAGTCATCTCTCCATCTGCACAATCAGTGCATACAGTGGCAAGAAAAAGTATGTGAACCTTTTGGAAATACCTGGATTTCTGCATAAATTGGTCATAAAATTTGATCTGATCTTCACCTAGGTCACAACAATAGACAAACACAGTCTGCTTAAACTAATAACACACAAACAATGATACGTTTTCATGTCTTTATTGAACACACCATGTAAACATTCACAGTGCAGGGTCGAAAAAGTACATGAACCCTTGGATTTAATAACTGGTTGACCCTCCTTTGGCGGCAATAACCTCAACCAAACGTTTTCTGTAGTTGCGGATCAGGCCTTCACAATGGTCAGGAGGAATTTTGGACCATTCCTCCTTTACAAAACTGTTTCAGTTCAGCAATATTCTTAGAATGTCTGGTGTGAACTGCTCTCTTGAGGTCATGCCACAGCATCTCAATTGGGTTGAGGTCAGGACTCTGACTGGGCCACTCCAGAAGGCATATTTTCTTCTGTTGAAGCCATTCTGTTGTTGATTTACTTCTGTGTTTTGGGTCGTTGTCCTGTTGCATCACCCAACTTCTGATGAGCTTCAATTGGCGGACAGATAGCCTAACATTTTTCCGTCGATGAAAGGGCCTGGACAGCTTGCTGAGGCAGCAAAGCAGCCCCAAACCATGATGCCCCCTCCACCATACTTTACAGTTGGGATGAGGTTTTGATGGTGGTGTGCTGTGCCTTTTTTTCTCCACACATAGTGTTGTGTGTTCCTTCCAAACAACTCAACTGTAGTTTAATCTGTCCACAGAATATTTTGCCAGTTGCGCTGTGGAACATCCAGGTGCACTTTTGCAAACTTCAGATGTGTAGCAATGTTTTTGTTTCATGGGAGGGTCCCATGAACACCATTCTTGTTCAGTGTTTTACGTATCGTAGACTCGTCAACAGAGATGTTAGGATGTTCAAGAGATTTCTTTAAGTCTTTAGCTGACACTAGGATTCTTCTTAACCTCATTGAGCATTCTGCGCTGTGCTCTTGCAGTCATTGTTGCAGTACAGCCACTCCTAGGGAGATTAGCAACAGTGCTGAGCTTTCTCCATTTATAGACAATTTATCTTACCGTGGACTGATGAACATCAAGGCTTTTAGAGATACTTTTGTAGCCCTTTCCAGTTTTATGCAGGTCAACAATACTTTATCTTAGGTCTTCTGAGACTTATTTTGTTCGAGACATGGTTCACATCAGGCAATACTTCATGTGAATAGCAAACTCAAATTTTGTGAGTGTTTTTTTTATAGGGAAAGGCAGCTCTAACCAACATCTCCAACCTCGTCTCATTGATTCGAACTCCAGGTTAGCTGGCTCCTGATGTCAGGTGGTCTATGTGTAGCTAGCTGGTGTATAGGAGTCAGGTGCAGGACAGCAGATAAGAGTAAGTAAACGTATTTTACTCAACATATAATAAATGCAATCCAAAAACAGAACCCACAATAACGGACCGACCTACATAGAAACGATCACTCACAAACAAACATGGGGGAACAGAGGGTTAAATAATGAACAGGTAATTGGGGGATTGAAACCAGGTGTGTAAGACAGACAAAACATATGGAAAATGAAAAGTGGATCGGCGAAGGCTGGTGACGTTGACCGCCGAACGCCACCCGAACAAGGAGAGGGACCGACTTCGGCGGAAGTCATGACAGTACCCCCCCCTTGACTCGCGGCTCCAGCAGCACGCTGACACCGACCTCAGGGACGACCCGGAGGATGAGGCGCAGGGCCATCCGGATGGAGACGGTGGAAATCCCGTAGCAACGAAGGGTCCAGGACGTCCTCCACCGGCACCCAGCGTCTCTCCTCCGGACCGTACCCCTCCCACTCCACGAGGTACTGAAGGCCCCTCGCCCGACGCCTCGAGTCCAGGATGGCTCGAACAGCATACGCCGGGGCCCCCTCGATGTCCAGAGGGGGCGGAGGAACCTTCCGCACCTCAGCTTCCTGGAGTGGACCAGCCACCACTGGCCTGAGGAGGGATTAATGCGATAATCTGGGGGAAGCTGTAACCTGTATCTTACCTCGTTCAGTCTCCTCAGGACTTTAAATGGCCCCACAAACCGCGGACCCAGCTTCCGGAAAGGCAGGCGGAGGGGCAGGTTTCGGGTCAAGAGCCAGACCCGGTCCCCGGGTGGGAACACCGGGGCCTCACTGCGGTGGCGGTCGGCGCTCGCCTTCTGCCGCCGCACGGCCCGTTGCAGGTGCACATGGGCGGCGTCTCCACGCCTTCAGAGCCTTGACAACAGCCAACAGCTCCCGGTCCCCCACATCATAGTTTCACTCTGCCGGGCTGAGCCTCTTCGAAAAGAAAGCACAGGGGCGGAGCTTTGGTGGCGTGCCCGAGCGCTGAGAGAGCACGGCTCCTATCCCAGCCTCGGACGCGTCCACCTCCACTATGAACGCCAAAGAGGGCTCCAGATGAGCCAGCACGGGAGCCGAGATAAACAGAGCCTTCAGGTGACCAAAAGCCCGGTCTGCCTTAGCCGACCAGTTCAGCCGCACGGTCCCCCCTTCAGCAGTGAGGTAATGGGAGCTGCTACTTGACCAAAACCCCAGATAAACCTCCGGTAGTAGTTGGCAAACCCTAGAAACCGCTGCACTTCCTTTTACCGTGGTGGGAGTCGGCCAATTACGCACGGCTGAAATGCAGTCATTCTCCATCTCCACCCCTGACGTGGAAATGCGGTACCCTAGGAAGGAGACGGACTGTTGAAAGAACAGACATTTCTCAGCCTTGACGTACAGGTCATGCTCCAACAGTCGACCAAGCACCCTGCGCACCAGGGACACATGCTCGGCACGTGTAGCGGAGTATATCAGAATGTTGTCGATATACACCACTACACCCTCCCCCTGCAAGTCCCGGAAAATCTCATCCACAAAGGCCTGGAAGACTGATGGAGCATTCATCAACCCGTACGGCATGACGAGGTACTCATAGTGCCCTGAGGTGGTACTAAATGCCGTCTTCCACTCGTCCCCCTCGCGGATACGCACCAGGTTGTAAGCGCTCCTGAGATCCAATTTTGTGAAGAAGCGCGCCCCGTGCATTGACTCGATCGCACTGGCGATGAGAGGCAGCGGGTAGCTGTACCTCACAGGGATCTGATTGATACCTCGATAGTCAATACACTGGCGCAGACCCATATCCTTCTTCTTCACAAAAAATAAACTTGAGGAGGCAGGTGAAGTGGAGGGCCGAATGTATCCCTGCCTCAGGGATTTGGAGACATATGTTTCCATTGCCACCGTCTCCTCCTGTGACGGAGGATACACGTGACTCCTGTGATTAATAAGGCCTAATCTTCCTTAAAAGTGTAAAGTAACAGGGAATGTGCATGTACAGTTGAAGTCGGAAGTTTACATACACCTTAGCCAAATACATTTCAACTCAGTTTTTCACAATTCCTGACATTTAATCAAAGTAAAAATTCCCTGTCTTAGGTCAGTTAGGATCACCACTTTATTTTAAGAATGTGAAATGTCAGAATAATAGTAGAGAGAATTATTTATTTCAGCTTTTAATTCTTTCATCACATTCCCAGTGGGTCAGAAGTTTAAACACACTCAATTTGTATTTGGTAGCATTGCCTTTAAATTGTTTAACTTGGGTCAAACGTTGCGGGTAGCCTTCCGCAAGCTGCACACAATAAGTTGGGTGAATTTTGTCCCACTCCTCCTGACAGAGTTGTTGTAACTGAGTCAGGTTTGTAGGCCTCCTTGCTCGCAAACGCTTTTTCAGTTCTGCCCACACATTTTCTATAGGATTGAGGTCAGAGCTTTGTGATGGCCACTCCAAAACCTTGACTTTGTTGTCCTTAAGCCATTTTTGCCACAACTTTGGAAGTATGCTTGGGGTCATTGTACATTTGGAAGACCCATTTGAGACCAAGCTTTAACTTCCTGACTAATGTCTTGAGATGTTGCTTCAATATATCCACCCCCGTGCTTCACGGTTGGGATGGTTTCTTCGGCTTGCAAGAGTCCCCCTTTTTCCTCCAAACATAACAATGGTCATTATGACCAAACAGTTCTATTTTTGTTTCATCAGACCAGAGGACATTTCTCCAAAAAGTACGATCTTTGTCCCCGTGTGCAGTTGCAAACCGTAGTCTGTCTTTTTTTATGGCGGTTTTGGAGTAGTGGCTTCTTCCTTGCTGAGCGGCCTTTCAGGTTATGTCGATATAGGACTCGTTTTACTGTGGATATAGATACTTTTGTACCTGTTTCCTCCAGCATCTACACAAGGTCCTTTGCTGTTTTCCAGGATTGATTTGCACTTTTCGCACCAAAGTACGTTCGTCTCTAGGAGACAGAACGCGTCTCCTTCCTGAGCGGTATGACGGCTGTGGGGTCCCATGGTGTTTATACTTGCGTACTGTTGTTTGTACAGATGAACGTGGTACCTTCAGGCGTTTGGAAATTGTTCCCAAGGATGAACCAGACTTGTGGAGTTCTACATTTATTTTCTGAGGTCTTGGCTGATTTCTTTTGATTTTCCCATGATGTCAAGCAAAGACGCACTTAGTTTGAAGGTAATTGACATAATTTGAGTCAATCAGAAGCTTCTAAAGCCATGAAATAATTTTGGGGAATTTTCCAAGCTGTTTAAAGGCACAGTCAACTTAGTCTATGTAAACTTCTGACCCCTGGAATTGTGATATAGTGAATTATAAGTGAAATAATCTGTCTGTAAACATGTTTTGAAAATAATTACTTGTTTCATGCACAAAGTAGATGTCCTAACCGACTTGCCAAAACTGTAGTTTAACTTCTCTGGGCTAGGTGGGACGTGACCGTCCCACACTATTCAACAGCCAGTGAAATAGCATGGCGCGAAATACAAAACAGCAAAAATATCATAATTTCAATTCCTCAAACATATGACTATTTTACACCATTTTAAAGATAATACTCTCGTTAATCTAACCACATTGTCCAATTTCAAAAAGGCTTTACAGCGAAAGCAGAACATTAGATTATGTTAGGAGAGTACATAGACAAAAATAACCACACAGCCATTTTCCAAGCAAGGAGATGTGTCAATAAAACCCAAAACACAGCTAAATGAAGCACTAACCTTTGACGATCTTCATCAGATGACACTCCTAGGACATCATGTTACACAATACATGTATGTTTTGTTCGATAAAGTTCATATTTATATCCAAAAACAGCATTTTACATTGGCGTGTGATGTTCAGAAAATGTATTCCCACCAAAAACTTCCGGTGAATGAGCACATCAATTTACAAAAATACTCATCATAAATGTTGACAAAATACATAACAATTATTTTCAGAATTATAGATGCAGTACTCCTTGATGCAATCGCTGTGTCATATTTTTAAAATAGCTTTTCGGCGAAAGCACATTTTTCAATATTCTTAGTACATAGCTCGCCATCAAAGCAAGCTATACAGACACCCGCCAAGTTCTGGGGTCACCTAAACTCAGAATTTGTATTATAAATATTCTCTTACCTTTGCTGATCTTCGTCAGGCTGCACTCCCAGGACTGCTACTTCCACAAGAAATGTTGTTTTTGTTCCAAATAATCCATATTTATGTCCAAATACCTCCGTTTTGTTCGTGCGTTCAGGTCACTATCCAAAGGCATAATGCACGAGCGTAATTCGAGACACGAAAAGTCAAAATGTTCCATTACCGTTCGTAGAAGCATGCCAAACGTTGTTTACAATCAATCTTTATGGTATTTTTAACGTAAAAATGCGATAATATTCCATCACCAAGTCCTTGGTCCCCAGGCAGTCCACTCATTGACTAAGCTCCTATTCTCTGCCCGGTTACAGGAGAATGATGAAAACTTTCTGAAGGCTTTTGACAGCCAATGGAAGCCTTAGGAAGTGCAACGTGACCCCATAGACACTGTAGTTTCGATAGGGTTTCAAAAGAAGAACTACAATTCTCAGATCTCCCACTTCCTGGTTGGATTTTTCTCAGGTTTTTGCCTGCCATATGAGTTCTGTTATACTCACAGACATCATTCAAACAGTTTTAGAAACCTCAGTACTAATAATATGCATATTCTAGTTTCTGGGCCAGAGTAGTAACCAGTTTAATTTGGGTACGTTTTTCATCCGGCTGTGAAAATACTGCCCCCTACACCTTGACAGGTGTAGGGGGCAGTGGTTGAAAAGAAGGACATTTGTAAGTGACCCCAAACTTTTGAACTGTGCTGTAGGTGTTTACATAAGATTTTGTCTGCAAGACTGATGTGAAGCACAGGCAGGGAGATAGGTGGTAAAACAGTGTTACTACCACGAGAAATGAACTGATGTTGAAGTAAATAGAGGTGTGAACAATGCTAGGGTCTGTTAGGGATTCAGTTGTGTTGCCTGACAGCTGTTTGAATTGGTATGTATTCTCGAAATCCTGTTAAGAGGATACCGGATTTCCTGCTTATCCTTTCAGTCTTGTTCCATTTTTCTCAGAGCTATGTTAACTGGTAGGTTACTGTGTCAGTGCTACATGTCTTACCCTCTAAATAGACTGTCTCTCCTCCCTCCCTTTCACAGGTTATTCCCCCATATGTCCCCCATGTGACAATGAAATGAAAACAGACATCATTCTAGAGCACATGTGTGCCAGCGAGTTTGGTAAGCATCTCCTAACCCTAACACTACCATTTACATACCGATGATACACATGCACACACACGTTTTGTCATGACATGTTTTCCTATGGGCTACCATACCTGTGGATCATGTTTGCCAACACCACAGGATAGTAGCCTATACACCTGGAACAACATACAGTAGGCTACAGCAGTATGTTTATCCTTACAGCTCTGAAATATATGCCCCAGACAGACCTAATGATCCCTTCCTCCCACCCACCTTATGTCGACAAAGTACATAGTAACATATCAAGCTTAGAGAAGTTAAAGTGACACTCTTGCCACTAGGTTTTCTTACTTACAAGCATTCCTGACTCTTGCCATTCTGGTTACAGTAATGAGCTTGGAGCTTTATCCCAGCTATAGATGATGGCCCATAGCACCGCACAGTCATCTCTTTGTATGATCTTAAAAGTGAGGTCTTTAGTGGGGTTAATCAGTCTATTGGAAACAAAAGGGTTCTGAAAAGAAAAGCCAGTTAATGTAGATTAACTGTAACAAAAACAGAAAAAGGGATCAGTTCGACATTAAGTCTCATAGAGGCTCATGGATTTAGTTCGAGCTGACTGTAGATTTACAAGGTGAAGAAAGAAAACAAACCTACTTTCTTCTACTACCCTGTAGCATAAACATGCTTTACTAGCATAGTGATGAATGAGCATAAACATGCTTTTCTAGCATAGTGATGAATGAGCATAAACATGCTTTACTAGCATAGTGATGAATGAGCATAAACATGCTTTACTAGCATAGTGATGAATGAGCATAAACATGCTTTACTAGCATAGTGATGAATGAGCATAAACATGCTTTACTAGCATAGTGATGAATGAGCATAAACATGCTTTACTAGCGTAGTGATGTATGAGCATAAACATGCTTTACTAGCATAGTGATGAATGAGCATAAACATGCTTTACTAGCATAGTGATGTATGAGCATAAACATGCTTTACGTGTCAAAGGTCCTAGCATATTTTCAGCAAAGAATAGTTTCATTTTTTTAGACGATTTGCTCAATTTCATGCTTGTTGGATGGATGGGACATTATTGTTTTAAACAAAGTTTCATTATCGGAGAAATTATGTGGCTTTGACCAACATTTTACAGACCCTACAGTGCTCAGGGTAGTTGTTCTGTCTGAGTATTTTATTTATTTCACCTTTATTTAACCAGGTAGGCCAGTTGAGAACAAAGTTCTCATTTACAACTGCGACCTGGCCAAGATAAAGCAAAGCAGTGCGACACAAACAACAACACAGAGTTACACATGGAATAAACAAACGTACAGTCAATAACACAATAGAAAAGTCTATATACAGTGTGTGCAAATGAGGTAAGATTAGGGAGGTAAGGCAATAAATAGGCCATAGTGGCGAAATAATTACAATTTAGCAATTAAACACTGGAGTGACAGATGTGCAGAAGATGAATGTGTAAGTAGAGATACTGGGGTGCAAAGGAGCAAAAAAATAAATAACAATATGGGGATGAGGTAGTTGGGTGGGCATAATGATCTGTAAGCTGCTCTGATAGCTGATGCTTAAAGTTAGTGAGGAAGATATGAGTGCAGCTTCAGTGATTTTTGCAATTCGTTCCAGTCATTGGCAGCAGAGAACTGGAAGGAAAGGCGGCCAAAGGAGGAATTGGCTTTGGGGGTGACCAGTGAAATATACCTACTGGAGCACGTGCTATGGGTGGGTGCTGCTATGGTGACCAGTGAGCTGAGATAAGGCGGGGCTTTACCTAGCAAACAAAGACATATAGATGGCCTGCAGCCTGTGGGTTTGGCGATGAATATGAAGCGAGGGCCAACCAAGTTGCAGTGGTGGGTAGTATATTGGGCTTTGGTGACAAAACGGATGGCACTGTGATAGACTGCATCCAATTTGCTGTGTAGAGTGTTGGAGGCTATTTTGTAAATGACATCGCCGAAGTCAAGGATTGGCAGGATAGTCAGTTTTACGAGGGTATGTTTGGCAGCATGAGTGAAGGATGCTGTGTTGCGAAATAGGAAGCCGATTCTAGATTTAAGTATAAGTATCCTAGGATGTGAATGTGAAATTGAAAAGATTGACAATTTGTATACTTCTGAGGATCATTCCTTCAGATCTAAGAGATTGATCCGCCAACTGACCACCAAGTAAACTGACGTGAAAGATTTCTTGAGAAAGTACAGTTGAACTTGTTTTCTTGCTCATACAACTGATGCTTAATTCTCATAGCTTTACATATCAATTGCAAAGAAAAACAGAGCTGGGGAGTTTTTAACCACTGTGAATCCATGTCACGGTTTATATTACCACGGTTATGACTTGCCTAGTTAAATAAAGGTTAAATAAAAATAAATAATAAAATACTATTTTAAAGGCGAATATTCTGTAACTATTGAATTGGGGCCCTAAAGTCTTTATTTGGCAGGTATTTAAAGCTGTAAATCAGTATGTTTGTTTTGCTGTCTGTCCTTCTGGATGTGTCAGGAGGGTTGTACTTTAAAGCTTAATTCCTATTGGTCCATATCACAGACTGTCTGATGTCACATGGGAGTGATGTCACATGTATGGACATGTCTTTATGCCATTCTATCCACAGGGTGTCAATGCAGAGTAGCAACAGCTGTTGGAATGTTTTGTTTTTGAATGCAATTAAAATGCGTTGATAGTTTCTCGCATGCAGGGACACTGTAAATTTGACCCACCTTGAGACATTGATTGTGTGCAGTGAGAATGTGCACAAGTTTACAGGATGCTGTGCCTTATTTTTTATTGCTTGTTGCTGGCCTCTCACATTTTTGGTGGTTTCCAAATCAATTCCAAGCAGCAGACGTTGGGAAGAAAGACTTTATGCATTAAAAACAAGTTTTCTTTCAGAGTGGTTCTCAGGAACAGCTAATACAAAGTTAGGTATTTTAAATGAAGTGTCCCATTGTTACACTGTAATGATGGGCCTCACTTTTCTGTCCTCAGAAACCGTCCATGGTTTGCCAAGAGAGTGGCACATTATTGTTCTGTTTCATCTATGATTAAGATAGATGTTGTTTTGATTTCTTGTCATAATCTCTTTAACGCTTGATGCCTGAGCTTATCCAGGCAGACTGAGCATGGCCGCTGACAATGGGGGTTAAATGAGACTGTTATTGCAGCCATAAGACCTAATCACAGCAGGAGTGGCCCACAAAGGGAGAGTTCCAACGCCCATGAGAAAAAACAGGGCTTATGTCCCAAATGGCTCACTATTCCCTATAAAGTGCACTACTTTTGACCAGGGCCCAAAAGGCCCTGTTAAAAAGTAGTGCACTATGTAGGTAATAGGGTGCCATTTGGGACACTGTCAGGAGCTGATGAGCTGATCTTCTTGCAGTGTGGCAATGCCATGGGCAATAAGGTGGTTAGTTTACTTTGCTTTGCTCTACCGGTTGGGCAACATGTAAACAAGCAATGTTTATGCTCCCTAGAGATGTTCTAATTGACTAAAGAAATGAGAAAGCAGGCTTCTAAGATGGCTGCCACAGGTTAATCAATAATGTAAGCAGTAACCTATGGTTTTAGCTTGATTAAACTTCTGGAGGGACAAAAATTAGGTCATGTTTTTTTTAAAGCATTAACATTGTGCAGATTTAGATCATTTTCATTATAATTTGTCTGACGTGATGTTCCCACGAACTGGCTTGAGCCCTTTTATTTTGCTCTAAAACTGATGCAAGGATGGGCTTGACTCGAAAACAACTATTATATGGTGTGAAAGATCTGTCATTCATTTTTGTCAGAGGAGGGAGATATGAGTAAAATGTGGAAGCAACTATGACATGATTTGATCTGTTTTGACCTCAACAAAGCATCTGGTCATGTCAGTCGTGACTTGTGAGCCAATCTATTATTATGCTTTCATCAAGCCACTTTTGGTCAGACCAAAATGGATCAGAGGGAGGGATAGCTTATAATAGACACAGATTTATAAGTTAAATGCACTACTCTAGACTTTCACTATGAAATATCCTGCCTGCCTGGCAAGCAAGGGATGCTGAATGTATCACTTTTTATCACTACTATTCACATAAAGGGTAATTGTATATTCCCATATATTTACATGTACTGTAGAGACAACATCATAACCTTAGGCCTGGATAAGGTACATTTTGACTAACTTCAGACTGTGTAGTTGATAGGTTACCTCAGTCAGGGCAGCAAGCTGGAGGAATCTGAGACTTACATCGAGGTCAGTTTTATTCATCTGCATGGACTAATCATGTCAAAAAAATGCCTTCGCTGGCACAGAATGAGCATTTTTGCTCACTGAAACACTCAGTTCCTGGAAACATCTCATTGCGAAAGGTCTGTTCTCATTTAACATGAAAGTTAAGTGTGAACGAGAGGCTTATTAATATTGTGTGCCATTGTTTGAAGTCATGAATAATTGCCTCCTTCCAATCTCACAATCAGTTTTGACATTCTCAGGAGAGTTTATCTTGATAAAGTTGGAGTATTTTGAGATGAGGCAAGAGTTGTTTTATGCTTTGTGGTTGGATACAAGACAATCGGGCAGAGGAAGAATACATGTGTTTAAAGAAGTCATGGAGGAATAGATACATTTTCTTATTTTTTATTAGGTAGAATGGGATGTTTCTTGAAGGTCTGTGTGACCATGCTGTATGTACTATAATATATGCCATTTAGCAGTGACCTGAGTAGTGACCACAGTTTGACTGAGTAACTGAACTGCATTTTCAGCTCCAATTGAAGAGTGATGCAAAGACAAACAACAAAATCAACAGTTCAGTTAACCAAATGTTACGTGTTGGTGACCATGATCAACCATGAGGAAAATAACAGTCTAGCTAGTTAAACCCCTCCCAGTCCCTGGTCCCTCAGAGATCATGATTAATTTGTTTATTTTTATTGTATGTATGTGTGTATATATATTTTCCTTTATTATTTTCCCGTAACCCTACCACCCCTTCCCTAATTAGAGTAAACTAATGGACGACAACAACACTTAGGCTTCTACTTCCAGCTTATACATACTATATACATTTTACAGACACAGTATATTTTACAATAGTTATATTTTGTTTGTTTTTAGTCCCATCCTTCAGCTACCTTCAACCCCTCCAATCTATCTCTGAAGACCATGCAGTTTTGATTTCTATTTGCCATATATTTTTCAACTGTGCTGCTTCACAAAAGTTATGAACCTACAGTGCATTCGGAAAACATTCAGACCCCTTGACTTTTTCCACATTTTGCTAGGTTACAGCCTTATCCTGAAATGGATTAAAGTTTTTTCCCCTCATCAATGTACACACAATACCCCATAATGACAAAGCAAAAACTGTTTTTTATACATTTTTGCATATGTATAAAAAAATAAAAACTTAAAAAGCACATTTTACATAAGTACTCAGACCCTTTACTTAGTACTTTATTAAAGCACCTTTGGCAGTGATTACAACCTCGAGTCTTCTTGGGAATGACGCTACAAGCTTGCCACACCTGTATTTGGGTAGTTTCTCCCATTCTTCTCTGCAGATCCTCTCAAGCTCTGTCAGGTTGGATGGGGAGCGTCACTGCACAGCTATTTTCAGGTCTCTCCAGAGATATTTGATCGGGTTCAAGTCCTGGCTCTGGTTGGGCCACTCAAGGACATTCAGAGACTTGTCCCGAAGCCACTCTTGCATTGTCTTGGCTGTGTGCTAAGGGTCGTTGTCCTGTTGGAAGGTGATCCTTCACCCACAGTCTGAGGTCCTGAGCGCTCTGGAGCAGGTTTTCATCAAGGATCTCTCTGTACTTTGCTCCGTTCATCTTTCCCTTGATCGTGACTAGTCTCCCAGTCCCTGCCACTGAAAAACATCCACACGTCATGATGCTGCCACCAACATGCTTCACCGTAGGGATGGTGCCAGGTTTCCTCCAGACATGACGCTTGGTATTCAGGCCATAGAGTTCAATTTTGGTTTCATCAGACCAGAGAATCATGCTTCTCATGGTTTTGAGAGTCCTTTAGGTGCCTTTTGGCAAACTCAAAGCAGGCTGTCGTGCCTTTTACTGAGGAGTGTCTTCCGTCTGGCCACTCT
This sequence comes from Salmo salar, assembly GCF_965601325.2. NCBI lineage: Eukaryota > Metazoa > Chordata > Actinopteri > Salmoniformes > Salmonidae > Salmo > Salmo salar. The sequence goes on along the minus strand of NC_138310.1, from coordinate 35,802,838 downwards.
ACCGTAAAGGCCTGATTGGTGGGGTGCTGCAGAGATGGTTGTCCTTCTGGAAGGTTCTCCCATCTCCACAGAGGAACTCTGGAGTTCTGTCAGAGTGACCCCCAGGTCTTTGTCACCTCCATGACCAAGGCCCTTCTCCCTTGATTGCTCAGTTTGGCCGAGCTGCCAACTCTAGAAGGAGTGGTTCCAAACTTTTTCGATTTAAGAATGATGGAGGCCACTGTGTTCTTGGGGATCTTCAATGCTGCAGACATTTTTTTTGGTACCCTTCCCCAGATCAGTGTCTCGACACAATCCTGCCTCGGCGCTCTAGGGACAATTCCTTCGACCTCATGGCTTGGTTTTTGCTCTGACATGCACTGTCAACTGTAGCACCTTATATAGACAGGAGTGTGCCTTTCCAAATGATGTCCAATCAATTGAATTTACCACAGGTGGACTCCAAGTTGTAAAAACATCTCAAGGATGATCAATGGAAACAGGATACACATGAGCTCAATTTAGAGTCTCATAGCAAAGGGTCTGAATACTCATCTAAATAAGGTATTTCAGTTTTTTTTTAAATGTATACATTTGCAAACATTTATAAAAACCTCTTTTTCATTGTCATTATGGGGTATTGTGTGTAGATTGATTAAATACTTTTTTTCATCAATTTTAGAATCAGACTGTAACGTAACAAAATGCGCTGTATATACATTTTACGGACACAGTATATTTTTCATTAGTTATCTTGTCATTTTTAGTCCCACCCTTCAGCTCCACTTAACCCCTCCCATCTATCTCTGAACACCAACCAGTTTTGATTTCATGAATCTGTTTCTTAACAGAGCAATTGGTGCTTTCTTCCCTGCTGATGGTTTTATGGTACATCCAACTCAACACTTTTTCCCCACTGTGATTTATCTCCATACTTAAGCTTTTATTACTGCAGCTCTTTGTTACAGTGTCAGAACACTTCAATTCAAACCCACCCTGCTCTACTTCAGACAGATTACTTTCTCTCTGGTGGTATAGGCTATTGCACCATCCATCCCTCCCCATTCTAATGCTTTAAATAAAAGTGCAGCTGCCCTGGCCCTGCTATAAACTGATTACATAGGTTGCTTCCCAAATGGCACCATGTTCCCTATATAGTGCACTACTTTTGACCAGGGAACATAGCAGCCTGGTCAAAAGTAGTGCACTATGTAGGGAATAGGTTGCCATTTGGGACGCAGACTTTGGGTCATGGGGCAGACAGGTTCCATGGTTGTGAATGGGCCAGAGCTGTGTTATTCCATGGTTGTTTTCCTGCTGGGTTTATGACACCATCTGAGCTGGCTGAAAGCTTGTCTTGCCTTCTAAACCAGGAGAGGAAATCAGGTTGAGGTTCGGAGACAAAGATTGCAGCCTAGATGTCCACAAAATGTACAGCATTGCCGATTGATGGAGAGAGTTTAAGTGCTCTGAATTTGTCCAAACCTGAGACCTCTGACAGATGGAGATGATGTTGAATATAGAATGACAGTTGAAGCTTGCTGTTTTTGCATTATTTCCTATTTTCACCCTGGTAACATTGAAAGGAAAATTGTGAAATGATTATAACTCTAGTGTCAGATGATAGTTTGGGGAGAATAGTTTTCCAAAGCACATGCCCAGAATGTGTTAGATTAACTTCTAGTTTAACTGCCCCGAAGGAACAACTGATCAATGGCTGAGCCTTTTGCCCTTAACAGTTAAAACATTAAGTGCCATAGCCTAGCTGGTCAGTCACTTTGGCTGGAAGGGAGATTATGCACACAAACAACCAAGGTGCAAAGAAAGTTCAGCTGGATCCAGTTTGAGCTAGATTTATCCAGATAAAGTGGTTTCAGGGGTGGCATAGAAATTATTTTATGACTTGCTAATTATGAAAGCTGCCAATTTTGGTTTCCTTTAACACTAAGCCTCCTCACAGAGACTTTTCAGGGACCAGAGATGGTTGATGAAGGTCCTAATCCCGACCATAGGCACTGTTAATACCTGGAAAACCACTGGGACTGTTCATTTTCTAACACTTTAATTGGCAATGGGAAGATAGGGGGTGTAACGTCGGGAAGCAAGTTTAGGGAGTGAATCATTTAATAAAAGAACGAAACATAATACAAAACAAGAAACACGAACAACGCACAGACATGAAACTGAAACAGAAACCATAACGCCTGGGGAAGGAACCAAAGGGAGCAACATTAATAGGGCAGGTAATCATGGAGGTGATGGAGTCCAGGTGAGTGTCATGAGGCATGTGACGATGGTGACAGGTGTGCTCAATAATCAGCAGCCTGATGACCTAGAGGCCGTAGAGGCAGCACACATGACAGTACCCCCTCCCTGACGCGCGGCTCCAGCCACAGAACGGTGACCAAAATGATGATGGGGATCAGGAGTGGACTGGTCACCTCTGCTGAGGCGTGGGAACCTGTCGATCCGGCTGAGGTACGGGAGCATGGCGACCTAGAGCTTCAGAGAGAGAGAGAGCATACGTGACAGTACCCCCCTCTCCGGCGCGCGGCTCCAGCCGCAGGACGCCAACCAAAGGGACGATCCCGGGGATCAGGAGTGGACCGGTCGCCTCCGCTGAGGCACAGAAACCTGACAAACCGGATGAGGCGTGAGAGCCTGATAAGCCGGCTGAAAACTCCCCGGTTGCTTCGACCGAGGTACGGGAACCAGTTCACCCAGCAGAGGCACGGGAGCCTGTCGAGCCCGCTGAGGCACGGGAGCCTGTCGAGCCCGCTGAGGCCTCCGTGGTAGCTCCGGTACTGATACACGGACCCGACATCACCTCCAAACAAAAAACACTCTTTGATGCTTCCCTTTGGTGAGGCAATATTCTGTAACGTGTGTGCTGGGAGTCGGGAAGCAAGTTCAGGGAGTGAATAATTTAATAAAAGAATGAAACATAGCACAAAACACGGACAACACACAGACATGAAACTGAAACAGAAACAATAACGCCTGGGGAAGGAACCAAGGGGAGCGACATAAATAGGGCAGGAAATCAAGGAGGTGATGGAGCCCAGGTGAGTGTCATGAGGCGCTGATGCGCGTGACGATGGTGACCGGTGTGCGCAATAATCAGCAGCCTGGTGACCTCGAGGCCGGAGAGGGAGCACACGTGACAGTACCCCCTCCCTGACGCGCGGCTTCAGCCGCAGGACGCCTACCAAAATGACGATCCCAGAGATCAGGAGTGGACCGGTCACCTGCTGAGGCGTGGGAACCTGTCGATCCTGCTGAGGTGCGGAAGCATGGCGACCTAGAGCGCCGGAGAGAGAGCATACGTGAAGGGGGCAATAGATGAACCCTCAATCCTGGTAGTGTTAGTTCATGTAGAGGCCTATTCAGAGTTCTGATATTCACTGAGTGTACAAAACGTTAAGGACACCTTCCTAATATTGAGTTGCTCTCAGAACAGCCTCAATTCGTTGGGGCATGGAATCTACAAGGTGTCAACACTCCACAGGGATGCTGGCCCATGTTGACTCCAATGCTTCCCACAGTTGTGCTGGATGTCCTTTGCGTGGGTGGTGGACCATGCTTGATACACATAAGAAACTGTTGAATGTGAAAAACCCAGCAGCGTTTCAGTCCTTGAAAATAAACCAGTGCACATACTACCATACCCTGTTCAAAGGAATTTAAATCTTTTGTCTTTTCCATTCACCCTCTGAATGGCAACATACACAATCCATGTCTCTGTTGTCTCAAAAATCCTTCAACCTACATCCTCCCCTTCCTCTACTCTGATTACATTTTTACATTTTAGTCATTTAGCAGATGCTCTTATCCAGAGCGACTTACAGTAGTGAATGCATAAATTTCATTTCACACTTTAAAAAAAAAATGTTTTTTTTTGTACTGGCCCCCCGTGGGAATCGAACCCACAACCCTGGCATTGCACACACCATGCTCTACCAACTGAGCCACAGGAAAGCTATGATTAAAGTGGATTTATCAAGTGACATCCATAAGGTATCATAGCTTTACCAAATTCACCTGGTCAGTTCTTAGTGTTTTGTAAACTATAAACGCATAGCCCATACAAATGCATTGAATAACAGATAGTCCCCCCCCCAAAAAAATAAAAAATCTAAAGGAATTTGGTTCTGAAGTGTCTTTCCTATATCTGAGAGATAGAAGATCAGGAAATTGTATCATTTCTTTTATATATATATATATTTATTTTTTATTTTTTTTACATGTATTTAAAAACTGCTGTTAGCCCATACAAACAGATTGAATAACATTCTCTACATGGAACAACAGATGGTCCCCCCCCCCCAAAAAAAAAAAAAATCTAATGGAAGTTTGTTCAGAAGTGTCTGTGCTATATCTGAGAGATTTAAGATCAAGAAGTCATTTTTTTCCCCCCACATATATTTAAGCCCTTATGTCTGGCACAAAAACGTCTCCATATACAGTATACTTCTATACATTTTTTTCAACTGGTACTGGGGACCTTCAAACGTGTCTTGTGAGGCCTATGGGCAACACAACCGACATGTACATGTTCGTGAGTCTCACCTTTCATATTAGTGTGTAGCCCAAACTGTTTGAACGCTACAGACAGAAGTTGGCAAATTGGCTGTACTGACTTCAGATGAGTCCCAAGACGCCTGTAGGGGTCGTAGAGCAAAACGGAGAACACCATCATGTTCATGAGAGTCTCATCTTTCCATAATAGTTTGTAGGCCTAACCGTTCAGATGCTACAGACGATTTTGTGAGAACACCGATTTTCAGGATGTATCATGGTCTGACAAGCACCACTCTAGCTCTGTCACCTTTCACTGTATCCTCCCCTTCCTCTACACTGATTGAAGTGGATTTATCAAGTGACATCAATAAGGGATCATAGACTGACCAGGTGAATCTAGGTGAAGGCTATGTCATGGAAAGAGCAGGTGTTCTTAGTGTTTTGTACACTTTAGAAAAACAAAAACATGGTATGAGCCCATACAAACACAACATTCACTACATGGAACAACAGATAGCATATAGTCCCCCCCCAGCCCCCCCCCCCCCCCCCAGATGCGGAAGTGCGACATCGGTGGATGCAGTGGATTGAGACACATCCAATGCAAGAAAACATATCTCTAGCTTAAACTGACAGATTTTTATGGGGCCTCGGAAATCGGCTCTTAAAATATAGCTAGCAATTATAAAGCTAGTTCTTTTATAGAAACCAACTGCAGTCCACTTAGCTAGCTATGGTGAACTCAACTCCGACTGATGGTGGAAATTAACGTTGGCTAGCATTCCCTCAGCAGTTTCAATCTAGTGAACTAGTTAAGTGCATTTTCTCAATGTCATCTATCAGATGGATAGTTGGCAAATATATTTGTTTTCCCTGACATCTAAAGCTGCCTGATACAGCTGGCCATTTGATGGTAAAGTAGGATGAATGATAGAGGTAGCTAGCTGAAATGGCAATGGCTAGCCAGGAGTTTGTCTGAAATGTAGACTTACCAGTGAACAACAGTGTGAACCTCGTCCACTGCCAGGCCTATCAACCGCTTGCTGAACCCGGTTGTTAAATAACTTTCCTCCATACATCACTTGATATATTACACTTTTGTCATAGCCAGTTGGCAAGCATTCTAAAACATACCCTTTGTCTGTCGAAATGTTTAAGCACAACTGTTACAGTGGATAAGATTGGAAATAGCTGTGTTGAAAACATCCTCACTCACTTCTTCCATGTTTACTGCTTCGCACGTGTCCACACGGATCATAAACACGGGTGAAATTAGCAGTAGGGACGGATTTGGCCGAGAGTTTCCTTTTGCGAGGGAGGAGACTTCGCTTCCTTCCTTCACACAACAGAAATCACAATTGTGAGTATCATTCCCCCCAGAAGTTATATGCAAAGTGACAACTTTTGCAATAATTTTACTTGTGGGCAACCGAAATTACCACTACTATAACGTTTTTCAAAACCATAAATCATTGAAAACTGCTTTGATTTAAATAGTAAAGTAAACCTTTTTAAACTTTTAATACTACCACAAAAATACTTTTAAAGAGTTAAAGAAAGTCCCATCAATTGTATTTAATTTACAATTATAATTTAGTCATTATTATTATTCTTGAGCATGCTTCTCCTCTTACACTGTTTAAGATAGAAACACTGTTCAAACTTTCAAACGTGCAGACTGGTCTCACTTGAGTTGCTTGTATACAACTTTTGATATATTTTATGCTTTTTAAAGCTAAGACACACTGGAAGGATTGTCAAACGTTTGCCTGCCGACAGTGCTTAGCACCTCTGAACAGTGTCAGCAGTCAATCTCTTTTGTGTTCACTCAGCCACTCAGTCTTGTTAAAATACTCCAAACCAGAAGGTGGCAGTAGCGTTGTTTGGCATTGCGTATCCATAAGTGTTAATTATGGTCTAGATTCAATGCTACATATTCATTAGCTAGCATAACATAGCTAGCTTGCAAAGGACACTGCACTAACTCGGTAGCTAACACAGGCAGCTGTTTCATGGAAGCTAGCTAATACGTTGTAATTTAGTTATAATGTCAATACTAGCTACAGTGGTTAGCTAGCTTGGAGGAAGTATACTGCTCAAAAAAATAAAGGGAACACTTAAACAACACATCCTAGATCTGAATGAAAGAAATCATTTTATGAAATACTTTTTTCTTTACATAGTTGAATGTGCTGACAACAAAATCACAAAAAAATAATCAATGGAAATCCAATTTATCAACCCATGGAGGTCTGGATTTGGAGTCACACTCAGAATTAAAGTGGAAAACCACACTACAGGCTGATCCAACTTTGATGTAATGTCCTTAAAACAAGTCAAAATGAGGCTCAGTAGTGTGTGTGGCCTCCACGTGCCTGTATGACCTCCCTACAATGCCTGGGCATGCTCCTGATGAGGTGGCGGATGGTCTCCTGAGGGATCTCCTCCCAGACCTGGACTAAAGCATCCGCCAACTCCTGGACAGTCTGTGGTGCAATGTGGCGTTGGTGGATGGAGCGAGACATGATGTCCCAGATGTGTTCAATTGGATTCAGGTCTGGGGAACGGGCGGGCCAGTCCATAGCATCAATGCCTTCCTCTTGCAGGAACTGCTGACACACTCCAGCCACATGAGGTCTAGCATTGTCTTGCATTAGGAGGAACCCAGGGCCAACCGCACCAGCATATGGTCTCACAAGGGGTCTGAGGATCTCATCTCGGTACCTAATGGCAGTCAGGCTACCTCTGGCGAGCACATGGAGGGCTGTGCGGCCCCCCAAAGAAATGCCACCCCACACCATGACTGACCCACCGCCAAACTGGTCATGCTGGAGGATGTTGCAGGCAGCAGAACGTTCTCCACGGCGTCTCCAGACTCTGTCACATCTGTCACGTGCTCAGTGTGAACCTGCTTTCATCTGTGAAGAGCACAGGGCGCCATTGGCGAATTTGCCAATCTTGGTGTTCTCTGGCAAATGCCAAACGTCCTGCACGATGTTGGGCTGTAAGCACAACCCCCACCTGTGGACGTCAGGCCCTCATACCACCCTCATGGAGTCTGTTTCTGACCGTTTGAGCAGACACATGCACATTTGTGGCCTGCCGGAGGTCATTTTGCAGGGCTCTGGCAGTGCTTTTCCTGCTCCTCCTTGCACAAAGGCGGAGGTAGCGGTCCTGCTGCTGGGTTGTTGCCCTCCTACGGCCTCCTCCACGTCTCCTGATGTACTGGCCTGTCTCCTGGTAGCGCTTCCATGCTTTGGACACTACGCTGACAGACACAGCAAACTTTCTTGCCACAGCTCGCATTGATGTGCCATCCTGGATGAGCTGCACTAGCTGAGCCACTTGTGTGGGTTGTAGACTCCTTCTCATGCTACCACTAGAGTGAAAGCACCGCCAGCATTCAAAAGTGACCAAAACATCAGCCAGGAAGCATAGGAACTGAGAAGTGGTCTGTGGTCCCCACCTGCAGAACCACTCCTTTATTGGGGGTGTCTTGCTAATTGCCTATAATTTCCACCTGTTGTCTATTCCATTTGCACAACAGCATGTGAAATTTATTGTCAATCAGTGTTGCTTCCTAAGTGGACAGTTTGATTTCACAGAAGTGTGATTGACTTGGAGTTACATTGTGTTGTTTAAGTGTTCCCTTTATTTTTTTGAGCAGTGTATTTAGTGTTGTGTGCATTGTGTCTGTGCACTTGGCTAGAAAATTCAATTTTTTAAATCCATTTTTTTGTTTGCTTTTCCATGTAGAATCAGTAGATTCTTCACTACCGAGTCGGCACGGAGCAGGTACCACTTTTTTTTCTTGCAAGAGAAGGAACGGCCTCCCACTGTGATAGGTATCTATCAGCAGTCGATTGGCAGTGAGATGTTCGGTGTTTCATGCTTTAGCTATTCAAGTCTTTTTAGAGGACCATGTTGCATTTTAAGTAGGGGCCTATTTAGTTCAGATATAGTAGCCTGTATTTCTTGTACCAGTCTTTACCCCTACCTGTTAGCTACACTGATAATAATGTAATTTATTTTAATTACATGTATGCCTATGAATATAATTGTTTTTTAAATCAGATATTCAAAGACAGATCAGTCAGAACTAAAATCTCAAGCAGCAGTCATTTAACCAAGTGCAGATGCAAATTCCTGTATTAATAGATCACAAGGTGGTCACTAATCTGGTCATCACAGCAACCTACCAAATGTTTTCCTTATATTACCGTGTATCAAATTCACCTTCACTCGTGTAGTAGTCTTCTTTACTACCACGCAGTAGCCTACATTACATTTGCGCAGGGCGATGAAGAGGTTGGCCTATACCCATAATGGCTGAGTCTGCAACTCAAAATACATTTTATGCTCGCTTCGAGGCAAGCAACAATGAAGCATGCATGAGAGCCGTTCTGGATGGCTGTGTGATCACGCTATCGGTAGCCGATGTGAGCAAGACCTTTAAACAGGTCAACATTCACAAAGCCGTAGGGCCAGACGGATTACCAGGATTTGTACTCAGAGCATGCGCTGACCAACTGGCAAGTGTCTTCACTGATATTTTCAACCTCTCCCTGACCGAGTCTGAATACCTACATGTTTCAAGCAGACCACCATAGTCCCTGTGCCCAAGGAAGCGAAGGTAACCTGCCTAAATGATTACCGTCCCGTAGCACTCATGTCGGTAGCCATGAAGTGCTTTCAAAGGCTGGTCATCATCCCGGAAAACCTAGACCCACTCCAATTCACATTCCACCCCAACAGATCCACAGATGACGCAATCGCAATCATGCTCCTGGATAAAAGGAACACCTTTGTGAGAATGCTGTTCATTGACTACAGCTCAGCGTTCAACACCATAGTGCCCACAAAGCTCACCACTAAGCTAAGGACTTATGGGACTAAACACCTCCCTCTGCAACTGGATCCTGGACTTCATGACGGACCGCACCCAGGTGGTAAGGGTAGGTAGCAACACATCCGCCACGCTGATCCTCAACACTGGGGCCCCTCTGGTGCATGCTTAATCCCCTCCTGTACTCCCAGTTTACCGACAACTGCATGGCCAAACATGACTCCAACACCATCATTAAGTTTCCTGCTGACACAACAGTGGTAGGCCCAATCACCGACAACGATGAGACAGCCTATAGAGAGGGGGTTAGAGACAACAACCTCTCCCTCAATGTAGGCAAGACAAAGGAGCTGATCGTGGACTACAAGAAAAAGCGGGCCAAACAGGCCTCCATTAGTGTAGCGGAGCGGGTCGAGAGTTTCGAGTTTCTTGGTGTCCACATCACCATCAAACTAACATGATCCAAACACACCAAGACAGTCGTGAAGAGGGCACGACAGCACCTTTTCCCCCCTCAGGAGACTGAAAATATCCTCAAAAAGTCCTATAGCTGCACCATCGAGAGCATCCTTACCGGTTGCATCACCGCCTGGTATGGCAACTGCTCGGGCTCCAACCGCAAGGCACTACAGAGGGCAGTGCTCACGGCCCAGTACATCACTGGGGCCAAGCTTCCTACAATCCATGACCTATATAATAGGCGGTGTCAGAGGAAGGCCCAAAAAATTGTCAAAGACTCCCAAGTCATACACTGTTCTCTCTGCTACCGCACGGCAAGCTGTACCGGAGCGCCAAGTCTAGGACCAAAGGGATCCTTAACAGCTTCTACCCCCAAGCCATAAGACTGCTGAACAAATCATCAAATGGCCATTGACACGCCCCCCCCTTTGTTTATACACTGCTGCTACTCACTGTTTATTATCTATGCATAGTCACTGTACTCCTACCTACATGTTCAAAATAACTTAACTAACCTGTACCCCCGCACATTTACTTGGTACCGGTACCCCATGTATATACCCTCGTTATTGTTATTTTGAATTGTATTACTTTCTATTTTTACTTTAGTTTATTTAGTAATATTTTCATAACTCTTTCTTGAACTGCATTGTTCGTTAAGGGCTTGTAGGTAAGCATTTCACGGTAAGGTTGTATTTGGAGAATGTGACAAATTCAATTTGATTTGAAATGACACCCTATTCCCTATATTGTAAACTACTTTTGACTTGGGCCCTTGTCAAGAGTAATGCAATATGTCGGGAATAGGGTGTCATTTGGGACTCATCCATGGTGGCTGAGATTTGGACCACCATGGGGTAGACTCGTGTAACATTTCAAGAGGTGAGGTGGAGGAAACAAGGAGATTAGGAGGTTAAATTGAGTTTAGTGAAAGATCAGACTGATTTAAGACAATTCAGAGGCTGGTGTAAGATTTGGAGAGAATTAAGTGAATAAAAACAGATTATGATTATTCAGACATTTGGTGGGTTTAAAATTGTGGCAATACTTGGCCTTATATCAAGGGACAATGAGAGTCAGGGTTATAATGTACTGTAGCATCAAAGGTTCCACTTTCTTCCAGTAACCAATCAGTGGTGGTATTGAAGTGGGAGTAGTAGTAGTGGTATAGACGGGTGGCAGTGGAGGCTGCTGAGGGGAGGACGGCTCATAATAATGGCTGGAATGAGGTGTAATGGCTGGAATGGAGTGAATGGTATCAAACACAACCATGTGTTTGATTCCATTTACTCCATTCCGACCATTATTATGAGCCATCCTCCCCTCAGCAGCCTCCACTGACGGGTGGGTTGTTTGCCAATTAGCGAATTTTAGCCATATTGTGACCGTTCAGAATTCTAACAACACACAGCCTTCAGCCTCCAAGATGTGTGCGCATCATTTTTGCAAAGTTGTCATCCCACCCGTCCATTGAACTTAAAGGTATGGTATGGTTGCAAAATGGTAACTTTCCCAAGATGTCCAGGTCTTCCAGAAAGCCTGGTTGGAAGATTCCCTGAACCAGAAGAGATAAGCAGGAAATCCGGAATCCTCCAACCAGGATTTGTGGAAAACCCTAGGAATTTGGGGGAAGTTACCAGAATTTTCCAACTCTAGGTGGTGCATTTCACAAATAGATCATTAATCTCACTCAATATACACTGCTCAAAAAAATAAAGGGAACACTTAAACAACACAATGTAACTCCAAGTCAATCACACTTCTGTGAAATCAAACTGTCCACTTAGGAAGCAACACTGATTGACAATAAATTTCACATACTGTTGTGCAAATGGAATAGACAACAGGTGGAAATTATAGGCAATTAGCAAGACACCCCCAATAAAGGAGTGGTTCTGCAGGTGGGGACCACAGACCACTTCTCAGTTCCTATGCTTCCTGGCTGATGTTTTGGTCACTTTTGAATGCTGGCGGTGCTTTCACTCTAGTGGTAGCATGAGAAGGAGTCTACAACCCACACAAGTGGCTCAGCTAGTGCAGCTCATCCAGGATGGCACATCAATGCGAGCTGTGGCAAGAAAGTTTGCTGTGTCTGTCAGCGTAGTGTCCAAAGCATGGAAGCGCTACCAGGAGACAGGCCAGTACATCAGGAGACGTGGAGGAGGCCGTAGGAGGGCAACAACCCAGCAGCAGGACCGCTACCTCCGCCTTTGTGCAAGGAGGAGCAGGAAAAGCACTGCCAGAGCCCTGCAAAATGACCTCCGGCAGGCCACAAATGTGCATGTGTCTGCTCAAACGGTCAGAAACAGACTCCATGAGGGTGGTATGAGGGCCTGACGTCCACAGGTGGGGGTTGTGCTTACAGCCCAACACCGTGCAGGACGTTTGGCATTTGCCAGAGAACACCAAGATTGGCAAATTTGCCACTGGCGCCCTGTGCTCTTCACAGATGAAAGCAGGTTCACACTGAGCACGTGACAGACGTGACAGAGTCTGGAGACGCCGTGGAGAACGTTCTGCCGCCTGCAACATCCTCCAGCATGACCGGTTTGGCGGTGGGTCAGTCATGGTGTGGGGTGGCATTTCTTTGGGGGGCCGCACAGCCCTCCATGTGCTCGCCAGAGGTAGCCTGACTGCCATTAGGTACCGAGATGAGATCCTCAGACCCCTTGTGAGAACATATGGTGGTGCGGTTGGCCCTGGGTTCCTCCTAATGCAAGACAATGCTAGACCTCATGTGGCTGGAGTGTGTCAGCAGTTCCTGCAATAGGAAGGCATTGATGCTATGGACTGGCCCGCCTGTTCCCCAGACCTGAATCCAATTGAGCACATCTGGGACATCATGTCTCGCTCCATCCACCAACGCCACGTTGCACCACAGACTGTCCAGGAGTTAGCGGATGCTTTAGTCCAGGTCTGGGAGGAGATCCCTCAGGAGACCATCCGCCACCTCATCAGGAGCATGCCCAGGCATTGTAGGGAGGTCATACAGGCACGTGGAGGCCACACACACTACTGAGCCTCATTTTGACTTGTTTTAAGGACATTACATCAAAGTTGGATCAGCCTGTAGTGTGGTTTTCCACTTTAATTTTGAGTGTGACTCCAAATCCAGACCTCCATGGGTTGATAAATTGGATTTCCATTGATTATTTTAAAAAGGAAAAAGTATTTAATAAGATTATTTCTTTCATTCAGATCTAGGATGTGTTGTTTAGGTGTTCCCTTTATTTTTTTGAGCAGTATATTTGAAGTCTAGCTCACTGAGGTACAGGGCCACTTCCCTAAAAGCCTGTGAGACAGAGAGAGGAGGTACTCAAGGTGGGAAAAAAACAAGTCCTGTTACAGCTGGAGGGGCACAGGGCAGACAGGCAGTAATTTGAACATTCCTGTCAATGGAAAAGGACAGCAAATGTAGACTGATCAGTTTCCCATAGAGATGAATACGCCTGGATGCTGTCTCTTAGTCATCATATCCATGAAACACATAAATACTTTTCCTATCTTAACTACCCCCAAGACCTTGCAGGGTGAGGTTGATATAGAATAGCCATACCTCTAGCAATGTCACCCTATTTCCTTTATAGTGCACTACTTTTGACCAGGACCTATAAGGCTTAGATTAAAACTAGTGCCATATATAGGGAATAGGGTTCCATTTGAGATGCAGATGCAGTCACTGTGTAATCCCGCTTATCTTTCCTTAATGGTCATGGGCATCTGGGGCCTAGCTATCTAACCATTGATACCCTCTGCTCCGCAGCCCAATGCATACACAATGTTTATATGACTGTCATTCTGTTCTGACATGAAATATTAACACAGCTAAAAGGAAAGTGGCTAACCACAGTCTTCAGGCTAACCATAGTCCTCAGTAGGGGTGTGCCGACATGGGCATACTCATATTCTTAATCGTATCCGTAAATTGACAGTCGGATCGGATGATACTCGTGATCAGAAAAAAAAAAACGGAAGTGTTTTAATATGTTTAAATAGATTTTAGCAAAATACCTCCTTGCATGTTCTCACTGCAAAAAATCTACAGATTAGGAGCAGCGTGGGGAGGGGTGTGTGTGTGTGTGTGTGTGTGTGTGTGTGTGTGTGTGTGTGTGTGTGTGTGTGTGTGTGTGTGTGTGTATGCCTGTGTCCTCAACTTGTAGCGGACAGCCAAATTTCCTGTCACTAAGTCAGATTGCACATCAGCATTTCATCTGTTTTCCCTGCCCTTGCCCTGCTTGTTAGATATTATGCACATTGATCGCTTGATAACAATTGTCCTCGCCATGTGATTCATATAGTAGCAGGCAGCAGCAATCTAAATGATCAAAAACATGCAGGAAAAAGTGATTGGGTGAAATTATGAAGCGAGTGGATGGAGAAATAGAGCATCACTCTATCCAATCAGGGCAGTGTACAGTGTACAGCCCACCCTTCTCTTTACAGACAGGCAAACTAGCAATATTTTTTCCCGATTTAAGGATAATAAAAAAATACTCGGATCATAATCGCATCCAGAAAATTGCCCAAATTCGTTACGATACTCGTTTTGTCCGACTACTCTGCACACTCCTAGTCCTCAGGCTAACCATAGATTTGATTCAACATGCTGAACTTGCCCACGAGCTACATATTTACCGCAACACACAGTGCCTTCATAAAGTATTCATACCCCTTGACTTATTAAACATTTTGTAGTGTTAAAGACAGATTTCAAAATAGATTACATTTATATGTTTTTCTCACCCATCTACAGTACACACAATACCCCATGATGACAAAGTTAAATAATGGGTGTTTCTCAATATGCGTACTACCGTGCTCCACAATCTCATGCTCCCCGTAATGTATTACCTCACGCTTCACCCCCCCATTCACTGAACTTTCTTCCAACATATACAGAAAGCAAACTTTTTACTTCATAATTATCAGCTAGATATGTGAATCGTAATAATCTAGCGAGCCAGCTAGTTAAACAGGCAAAGATGACCTAAAACTGTTATCCAAGGTACATGTAATTTTTTTTGTGGGTATCCACCAATTCTTCATGGCTAGATAGCTAGCCGGTTAGCCCTATTGACTTACTATGGACTTACCCATTCACTGAACCATCTTCCAGCCAGGACAACAATGGCAGTAGAAACTAAACAAGATATACACTAAGCAACCGTTTTACTTCATTACTATCAGCTAGCTATATGTGAATCGTAATAATCTAGCTCACCAGATAGTTTAACAGGCAAAAATGACCTAAAACTAATATTTTTCAAGTTAGATGTCAATTCTTCGTGGGTAGGTAGCTAACAATTCTTTGTGGCTATCTAGCTAGATAACAGTACTAGATAACCCTATTTATTTATTATGGGCCTGCGATCTAAAGTAGGTAGGCAGGTAAACATGCCACAATTAACACAGCATGTACTTATTAATGTATCAAGATAAAATATTGTAGTCAGACAACATATGATATTTGAATAAGCATCATTTCATTCCGAAGTCGGAGTGTATTTTCTCTCGTTTCAGCTCAAATAACGGCCGCCATTGATTGGGAAAAAAAATGTTTTTTTTTTATCTGGTCGCGTCATATTTCTTTGCATACTTTCCATTGAAGCTTGCATCGACGCATGCTTCAAAATATGTACAAACGGAGCCCTCTATGCGCCGTTTCGAATACTTTGATTTGGACTCCGACGCTCCCATGCTCCAATTTGTGTGCTCAGAGCACGATTGTATGCATTTTGAGAAACACTCCATGTCTTTAGAAAGTTTAGCAAATGTGTTGAAAATGAAATACAGAAATCAAAGCTAAAGGTGCTTCTACAAAGTATTGACTCAGGGGTGTGAATACTTAAGTAAATTAGATATTTCTGTATTTCATTTTCAATACATTTGCTAAAATGTCTAAAAACACATTTTCATTTTGTCATGATGGGTTATTGTGTTTAGATGGGTGAGAAAATATATTTAATCAATGTTGAATTCAGGCTGTAACACAAGAAAATGTGAAATAAGTCAAGGGTATATGAATACTTTCTAAAGGCGCATCCCACTAGGCAAGAACTGGTTGAATCAGCATTGTCATTTCAATAACAAAAAAAATCAATGTGATAATATTGAATCAACGTGAAAAATTGATTGGATTTGTAAAAAGTCATCGACGTAAGGGAATTTTGTCTTTCACGCAACTTTTAACCTAAATCCAATGTCATGGTGATCTTTTTTGTTGAATTCACGTTACTTGACAACTCAACCAAATGTAAATAAAAAAATAGACGTTGAACTGATGTCTGTGCCCATATATTATTGTTTTTAACAACCACCTTCTTTCTTTTGATGTCTCTTTGATCTTAGCTATCAGGACCAAGATCAAGGAGGTGAGACGGGAAGGCATGGACCGCAAGGTAATTCTGCAGAAGAGGAAGAAGCCATTGAAACTGGGCAACCTAAAGAAGAATGACCTAAAAAAGCTGGTTCTGTACCTGAAGAACGGAGCCGACTGCCCCTGCCAGCAGCTGGATAACTTGGGCAACATTTACCTGATCATGGGGCGCAAGGTGGACACGCAGTTCCTCCTGACGGGCATCCACAAGTGGGACAAGTCCAGCAAAGAGTTCAAAAAGGCCATCAAGAAACTCAAGACCCACAAGTGTCCAGCTTTCGAGAATGTCTTTAAATAATCAGACCCAACTTTTTTAGAAGCATCTGATCATCATGATACACAAGAACTTGCACAACCAACAATCCACATGTTGTTTTTGTTCATATATCTATATCAACTGTATATCTTTCTATATTTACAGTCCTGCTTTAAATTTTTCCATCATCCATTTTGCAGTGGAGCGTTGTGATCATTGAGACCTCCTGCTATAGTGGTTTCCAGTTATCTGAAAAAGTTAATGACACTGCACCCTCTTCCTCCTCTATTGAAACCATTTCCACTTCGTGTATGTAGATACTTGTTACGCACTCCCTGAATGTGCAGTAAAAATACCACAATTCAGTGAGTTCTGCTGAAGTGGATGGACTTGCTTCTCTTGCTCTGAACATGGATAAGTAGATCATAGAATCATCAATTAGATCATATTGAATAGATTATACAGAATCAATAATAACGTGTATTTTAGCTTTAAAAGCCACATCATAGAGGAGGCACGGATAGGGTCATTGAATAACTTATTGACGATATTATGATAGTGTGCCTTCATCTGATTGTCTCATCAAAATAATGACTGCACTACAGTTGATATTAAGAATGTCGTCCTCTCTTCAGTTGCCTCATTTGTTTGACATTTTCTTTGACTTTAACAAATATATACAAATGTCAATCCAATCAATTCCAGTACATCAACTGCATCATCTGAGTGAAAATACCTTTTGCCTATTGGTACAGTAATTGAAATGTACTGTGTGCCAAACTCTGTATGTTGTAATGCATGCGTTGTTCGGTGTTTCAATTCAATTGCACAACAGTCTCTTGAGTGGCCACTCTGGTATAGAATAATTAAATAAATCCCTTGCATTTGTATATGATGTCAGATAATATTTCACCAAAAGTTTTCTTAATTTTTTTGTTAATGCAGTCTTCAATTGCTGTCCCTCCAGATTGATGTTTATTAAGTTTGTGACAACTTTGAAAGTGCAAATAGTTGCTTGACAAATCTGTATTTTTGAATGTTTTGTTCAGTATTGCTGGTATATCTTAGCACTATCATGTTAAATGACAGATTATTTTTTATGGCCGCAGTGCATTGCTGCCCGTTGTTGTGTACATACACATTTTACATAAATATAGAAAACAATGACATATTGTCTGGAATGTTCTTTCCATTTCAGATTGTGTGACCTATACCATTTTTGTAGAGATATTACTCCCAGTACTGCTTGCTCTCAAGCAGTTAAAGCTGGAATGAAGTATCAAGTGTGGCTTGTATTTCAATGATACCCACAGCTTATACTCATTCAACACAGTAATAAAATGGGAAACCACATACATGGCACAGTACTATACAGTTTATTTGATGGAATATCAGCTTCCTGTGTGTAATGTCCATAATTATTTTCAAACCTCCAAACTATTTGCACATGTTGAGAATTCTTGGCTATGCTTGTACAGTTTGATATTTTTTCAGTTCTAAGATTTAAGCATACAGTGGATATCACCATCTTGGATTTTTTTTCTTCACATTGTTGCGTTACAAAGTGGGATTGAAATAGATTTCATTGTGATTTCTTTTGTCATTGATCTACACAAAATACTCCATAATGTCAAAGTGAAAAGAAAATTCAAAAAAAAATTACAAAACAAATTATAAATAAAATATAGTCATTGCATAAATATTCACCCCCTTTGTTTAGGCAAGCCTAAATTAGTTCAGGAGTAACATTTAACTTAACAAATCACATAATTTACATGGACTCCCTCACTCTGTGAAATAATAGGGGTTGGCATGATTTTTGAATGACTACCCCTTCCTCTGTCCCCCATACGTACAGCATATATAAGGTCCTTCAGTCAAGTATTGCATTTCAAGCAAAGATTCAACTACAAAGACCAGGGAGCTTTTTGAAAGCCTCATAAAAATCACAGTGATTGGTAGATGGGTAACAATAACAAATCAGATATTGAATATCTCTTTAGCATGTTCAAGTTAAGAATTATGCTGTGGATTATGTATTAAAACACCCAGACACATCAAAGGTACAGTCATCCTTCTGAACTGAGCTGCAGGACAGGAATGAAACTGCTCAGGGATGTCACTACGAGGCCATTGGTGATTTTAAAACGGCTACATAGTTCAATGGCTGGGAGAGGAATTCACATTTCAGCAGGACTATAACGTATAACACAAGGCCAAATCTACACTGGTTACTTACCAAGAAGACAGTGAACGTTTCAGTGAGTGGCCAAGTTACAATTTTGACTTAAATGTGCTTGAAAATCTATGGCAATACTTGGAAATTGCTGTCTTGCCATGATCCCCAACACCTTGACAGAGCTTGAAGAATTTAGAAAAAGATAAAGGGCAAATATTACACAGTCCAGGTGTGCAAAGCTTAACAGACTTACCTAATAAGACTTGCAGCTGTAATCACTGCTAAAGGTGTTTCTAACATGTATTGACACTAACATGTATTGGTGAATTCTTATCTAATGAAGGTACTGTATATTAGTGTTTTATTTGTCATTAATCTTGTAAAAAAAATCTTCCACTTTGACATTACAGAGTATTTTGTGTAGAGTGTTGACAAATGACAATTAAATACATTTTCATCCCACTTTGTAACACAATAAAATGTGAAGAAATCCAAGTGGGGTGAATACTTCTGATAGGTACTGTATATGTAGACCATGGTACAATCTAGACCTTCCAAAGGGCTCTGCTCCGTGGCGACCTGAGGCTTGTGTGTTTGCCGTTTTGTTAAAGTATTCACAGAGCCATAAACAAAATTTCCCCACGAGATGGTAAAGTCATTATCTTATCTTAAAGAACTGACACGCTGACACAAACCTGTGCCCTCACACATACTGTATGCTTCATGTATGCAATGGGTTAACATACTGAACTTTAGTTTTAATGCTAATGCTGACCTAATTGTCAGGGATTTACAGCTTCCGTATAATTAGTTCCACTTCATGAGGAGGACCTCAGTTGTAGCTTGCAGCTATGTATGAAGAAACCTTTGGCATTGACACTGCTCTTAAGAGTAGCCTAGCAGTCTATCTTAAAATAACAGTGTGAAGTCTTAATGTTCAGTAAACTTAAATTTTCCGCTTTGCTAATGATGTGATGCACATTATCTGATGCTGTAAAGACAGAAACAGGAGATCCTGTGCCAGACAGAATAACTTGTGGGAGTTCAAAGTCAGTCTTCATCATGGCATGCAGGACTGTCATGGCTGTCAAACAGATTGGAGTTGTTCTTGGTGAAGCCATTTTTACATCTCCATATTTATAGAAAGAATTGATCTCTCATGCGTGCTGTTTTTATTTATTTTCTTCAGACCTTGTTTTTCAAAGTATACAGATTCTTGTCTCTTCCACTAAGATTCAGTATGGATTCACAGGCTGTTGGTTGCCTGGTATGTTGTATATATTATACAAAATTAATTGAGATATACATCATTAACAACTCATGTTGACGGTGAAATGCTGAGGGAATAAGGCAACACTGTCTAATCAATTGTCAAAATGAAATTATTTGTTTGCAGAAAATTGTGCAGATTTTGCATGTTTCCCATGGTGCACAAGGTTTTAAAATGGGCGAGATCATTCCACTCAACACTGGAACAATAACATAACATCTTTACACATACACACTACACTGTCAATATAAATCAAATCAAATCAAATTTATTTTTATATAGCCCTTCGTACATCAGCTGATATTCTCAAAGTGCTGTACAGAAACCCAGCCTAAAACCCCAAACAGAAGCACGGTGGCTAGGAAAAACTCCCTAGGAAAAACTCCCTAGAAAGGCCAAAAACATAGGAAGAAACCTAGAGAGGAACCAGGCTATGAGGGGTGGCCAGTCCTCTTCTGGCTGTGCAGGGTGGATATTATAACAGAACATGGTCAAGATGTTAAAATGTTAAAATGTTCATAAATGACCAGCATGGTCAAATAATAATAATCATAGTAGTTGTCGAGGGTGCAACAAGCACGTCCGGTGAACAGGTCAGGGTTCCATAGCCGCAGGCAGAACAGTTGAAACTGGAGCAGCAGCACGGCCAGGTGGACTGGGGACAGCAAGGAGTCATCATACCAGGTAGTCCTGAGGCATGGTCCTAGGGCTCAGGTCCTCCGAGAGAAAGACAGAAAGAGAGAAAGAGAGAATTAGAGAGAGCATATTTAAATACACACAGGACACCGGATAAGACAAGAGAATGTAACAGATGTAACAGACTGACCCTAGCCCCCCGACACATAAACTACTGCAGCATAAATACTGGAGGCTGAGACAGGAGGGATCAGAAGACACTGTGGCCCCATCCGATGATACCCCCGGACAGGGCCAAACAGGAAGGATATAACCCCACCCACTTTGCCAAAGCACAGCCCCCACACCACTAGAGGGATGTCTCCAACCACCAACTTACCGTCCTAAGACAAGGCCGAGTATAGCCCACAACGATCTCCGCCATGGCACAACCCAAGGGGGGGGGCGCCAACCCAGACAGGAAGACCACGTCAGTGACTCAACCCACTCAAGTGACGCACCCCTCCCATGGACGGCATTGAAGAACACCAGTAGGCCAGTGACTCAGCCCCTGTAAAAGGGTTAGAGGCAGAGAATCCCAGTGGAAAGAGGGGAACCGGCAAGGCAGAGACAGCAAGGGCGGTTCGTTGCTCCAGCCTTTCCGTTCACCTTCACACTCCTGGGCCAGACTATACTTAATCATAGGACCTACTGAAGAGATAAGTCTTCAGTAAAGACTTAAAGGTTGAGACTGAGTCTGCGTCTCTCACATTGGTAGGCAGACCATTCCATAAAAAATGGAGCTCTATAGGAGAAAGCCCTACCTCCAGCCGTTTGCTTAGAAATTCTAGGGACAATTAGGAGGCCTGCGTCTTGTGACCGTAGCGTACGTGTAGGTATGTACGGCAGGACCAAATCGGAAAGATAGGTAGGAGCAAGCCCATGTAATGCTTTGTAGGTTAGCAGTAAAAACCTTGAAATCAGCCCTTGCCTTAACAGGAAGCCAGTGTAGGGAGGCTAGCACTGGAGTAATATGATCAAATTTTTTGGTTCTAGTCAGGATTCTAGCAGCCGTATTTAGCACTAACTGAAGTTTATTTAGTGCTTTATCCGGGTAGCCGGAAAGTAGAGCATTGCAGTAGTCCAGCCTAGAAGTAACAAAAGCATGGATTAATTTTTCTGCGTCATTTTTGGACAGAAAATTTCTGATTTTTGCAATGTTACGTAGATGGAAAAAAGCTGTCCTTGAAACAGTCTTGATATGTTCTTCAAAAGAGAGATCAGGGTCCAGCGTAACGCCAAGGTCCTTCACAGTTTTATTTGAGACGACTGTACAACCATCCAGATTAATTGTCAGATTCAACAGAAGATCTCTTTGTTTCTTGGGACCTAGAACAAGCATCTCTGTTTTGTCCGAGTTTAAAAGTAGAAAGTTTGCAGCCATCCACTTCTTTATGTCTGAAACACAGGCTTCTAGCGAGGGCAATTTTGGGGCTTCACCATGTTTCATTGAAATGTACAGCTGTGTGTCGTCCGCATAGCAGTGAAATTTAACATTATGTTTTCGAATGACATCCCCAAGAGGTAAAATATATAGTGAAAACAATAGTGGTCCTAAAACGGAACCTTGAGGAACACCGAAATTTACAATTGATTTGTCAGAGGACAAACCATTCACAGAGACAAACTGATATCTTTCCGACAGATAAGATCTAAACCAGGCCAGAACTTGTCCATGTAGACCAATTTGGGTTTCCAATCTCTCCAAAAGAATGTGGTGATCGATGGTATCAAAAGCGGCACTAAGATCTAGGAGCACGAGGACAGATGCAGAGCCTCGGTCTGACGTCATTAAAAGGTCATTTACCACCTTCACAAGTGCAGTCTCAGTGCTATGATGGGGTCTAAAACCAGACTGAAGCGTTTCGTATACATTGTTCGTCTTCAGGAAGGCAGTGAGTTGATGTGCAACAGCTTTTTCTAAAATTTTTGAGAGGAATGGAAGATTCGATATAGGCCGATAGTTTTTTTTATAATTTCTGGATCAAGATTCGGCTTTTTCAAGAGAGGCTTTATTACTGCCACTTTTAGTGAGCTTGGTACACATCCGGTGGATAGAGAGCCGTTTATTATGTTCAACATAGGAGGGCCAAGCACAGGAAGCAGCTCTTTCAGTAGTTTAGTTGGAATAGGGTCCAGTATGCAGCTTGAGGGTTTGGAGGCCATGATTATTTTCATCATTGCGTCAAGAGATATAGTACTAAAACACTTTAGTATCTCCCTTGATCCTAGGTCCTGGCAGAGTTGTGTAGACTCAGGACAATGGAGCTTTGGAGGAATACCCAGATTTAAAGAGGAGTCTGTAATTTGCTTTCTAATGATCATGATCTTTTCCTCAAAGAAGTTCATAAATGTATTACTGCTGAAGTGAAAGCCATCCTCCATTTGCGAAGGCTGCTTTTTAGTTAGCTTTGCGACAGTATCAAAAATAAATTTCGGGTTGTTCTTATTTTCCTCAATTAAGTTGGAAAAATAGGATGATCGAGCAGCAGTGAGGGCTCTTCGATACTGCACGGTACTGTCTTTCCAAGCTAGTCGGAAGACTTCCAGTTTGGTGTGGCGCCATTTCCGTTCCAATTTTCTGGAAGCTTGCTTCAGAGCTCGTGTATTTTCTGTATACCAGGGAGCTAGTTTCTTATGACAGATGTTTTTAGTTTTTAGGTGTGCAACTGCATCTAGGGTATTGCGCAAGGTTAAATTGAGTTCCTCGGTTAGGTGGTTAACTGATTTTTGTCCTCTGACGTCCTTGGGTAGGCAGAGGCAGTCTGGAAGGGCATCAAGGAATCTTTGGGTTGTCTGAGAATTTATAGCACAACTTTTAATGCTCCTTGGTTGGTGTCTGAGCAGATTATTTGTTGCAATTGCAAACGTAATAAAATGGTGGTCCGATAGTCCAGGATTATGAGGAAAAACATTTAGATCCACAACATTTATTCCATGGGACAAAACTAGGTCCAGAGTATGACTGTGGCAGTGAGTAGGTCCAGAGACATGTTGGACAAAACCCACTGAGTCGATGATGGCTCCGAAAGCCTTTTGGAGTGGGTCTGTGGACTTTTCCATGTGAAAGTTAAAGTCACCAAAAATTAGAATATTATCTGCTATGACTACAAGATCCGATAGGAATTCAGGGAACTCGGTGAGGAACACTGCATATGGCCCAGGAGGCCTGTAAACAGTAGCTATAAAAAGTGAGTGAGTAGGCTGCATAGATTATAAAAATAAGACAGGTGAAGAA
Organism: Salmo salar; assembly: GCF_965601325.2. Taxonomy (NCBI): domain Eukaryota; kingdom Metazoa; phylum Chordata; class Actinopteri; order Salmoniformes; family Salmonidae; genus Salmo; species Salmo salar. Next base: position 35,779,039 of record NC_138310.1, on the reverse strand, counting down.
AAAAAGTATGGAAATGCATGCGGTCTCTATTGTAAGTCGCTCTGGATAAGGGCGTTTGCTAAATGACTAAAATCTAAATGTTATCTTCACGCTAAGACGTGACGTGTGTTAGATGAGTCTTACAGATATATCCACTGTGAAATAAATTAAAGGCTGGGGAAGAATGTATTTTTCATGGTATGGAATTGTTCCGTTTAGAGAGGTGCCCATGCTGCACATTTGGGAGACAATCTGCCCTCCTCGCCACATCTGTATCCTTATGGTAATTACTATCTGTTGTTTTCAGGATGCAACTCCACGCCCTTACATTAACTGGAGGAAACCGTAAAGTGTTATTTAGACTTTTTTTGGCAGCAAATGTGTCGTTGTAACCTAAAGAGTGTTTTCTCTTTTCTTTACCAGGGCTGAGCCTGCAGGTTTTTAAAAGTAAGGCAGTTAGTTCTCTGTTCTTAATCCACGTAAGGGCCTTCAAAGGCATCAAAACCATTCCTCGAACTCCAGTAAAAAACATTCTTTGTGTTTAATGGTATAGCTGTATTCTCTTGTTTTATGGAGCCCCATCAGTAACCAACAACATAAAAGGGTCATTTTAGGTGTTTGGAGTAGGCACCCATCCATGATATAAGCAGCCGTAAAATAAACTACACCAAGACATGTGAGACAAGAGAGGGAATCATGCTGAACGGTAAATCATGCACATGACTTCCACAGTACTTCCATTTCAAATAAATGTTGGTTAGTAGTATTAATTTGGTGCTCATATCTTTCTTTTTTTCACAAATGTTCTAGTGTGTATTAATACACATTCGGTTGAAGTCGGAAGTTTACATACACCTTAGCCAAATACATTTAAATTCAGTTTTTCACAATTCCTGACATTTAATCCTAGTAATAATTCCCTGTTAGGTCAGTTAGGATTACCACTTTATTTTAAGAATGTGAAATGTCAGGATAATAGTAGAGAGAATGATTTATTTCACCTTTTATTTTTTTCATCACATTCCTAGTGGGTCAGAAGTTTACATACACTCAATCCCATAGAACATTAGTGGGCAGAACTGAAAAAGCGTGTGCGAGCAAGGAGGCCTACAAACCTGACTCAGTTACACCAGCTCTGTCAGGAGGAATGGGCCAAAATCATCCAACTTATTGTGGGAAGCCTGTGGAAGGCTACCTGAAACGTTTGACCCAAGTTAAACAATTTAAAGGCAATGCTACCAAATACAAATTGAGGTCAGGGCTTTGTGATGGCCACTCCAATACCTTGACTTTGTTGTCATTTAGCCATTTTGCCACAACTTTGGAAGGTATGCTTGGGGTCATTGTCCATTTGGAAGACCCATTTGCGACCAAGCTTTAACTTCCTGACTTATGTCTTGAGATGTTGCTTCAATATATCCACATCATTTTCCTCCCTCATGATGCTATCTATTTTGTGAATTGCACCAGTCCCTCCTGCAGCAAAGCACCCCCACAACATGATGCTGCCACCCCGTGCTTCACGGTTGGGATGGTGTTCTTCGGCTTGCAAGCCTCCCCCTTTCTCCTCCAAACATAACGATGGTCATTATGGCCAAACAGTTCTATTTTTGTTTCATCAGACCAGAGGACATTTCTCCAAAAAGTTTGATCTTTGTCCCCATGTTTAGTTGCAAACCGTAGTCTGGCTTTTTTATGGCGGTTTTGGAAGAGTGGCTTCTTCCTTGCTGAGCGGCCTTTCAAGTTATGTCGATATAGGACTTATTTTACTGTGGATATAGATACTTTTGCACCTGTTTCCTCCAGCATCTTCACAAGGTCCTTTGCTGTAGTTCTGGAATTGATTTGCACTTTTCGCACCAAAGTACGTTCATCTCTAGGAGACAGAACGCGTCTCCTTCCTGAGCGGTATGACAGCTGCGTGGTCCCACGGTGTTCATACTTGCGTACTATTGTTTGTACAGATGAACGTGGTACCTTCAGGCGTTTGGAAATTGCTCCCAAGGATGAACAAGACTTGTGGAGGTCTACAATTGTTTTTCTGATGTCTTGGCTGATTTCTTTTGATTTTCCCATGATGTCAAGCAAAGAGGCACTGAGTTTGAAGGTAGGTCTTGAAATACATCCACAGGTACACCTCCAATTGACTCAAATTATATCAATTAGCCTATCAGAAGCTTCTAAAGCCATGACATAATTTTCTGTAGTTTTCCAAGCTGTATAAAGGCAGAGTCAATTTAGTGTATGTAAACTTCTGACCCACTGGAACTGTGATACAGTGAATTATAAGTGAAATAATTTGTCTGTAAACAATTGTAGATGTAGAAACGTAGATGTCCTAACCGACTTACCAAAACTATTGTTTGTTAACAAGAAATGTGTGGAGTGGTTGAAAAACAAGTTTTAATGACTCCAACCTAAGTGTATGTAAACTTCCGACTTCAACTGTATGTGAACTGAGTTTGTTTGTATATCACAACTCTTCCTGAGACACCCTCAGAGAGTGCGGTCACAGCCAGCCATTTTAAATGGCAACCTTGGAGCAATTAGGATTAAGTGCCTTGCTCTAAGGGAAAATAGACACATTTTTCACCTTGTCAGCTCGAGGATATGAACTAGCGACCTTTGGGTTACTGGCCCAATGCTCTAACCGCTAGTCTACCTGCCACCCAGTAAGCTTTTTGTGTTCTTTTCTTGCAGTTGAACAACACCTTTTACAGCCATGAACCGACCGTATACGATATACATGTTCCAATGAACAATGAAGCTTCAATAGAGGTGGTCTGCTCTCCGCTGTGTACTCTGCTTTGCCCATCTGGCATGCAAACCTCTCACGAGAACCATGTTACACAATCCAAAACATTGTCATACAAACACAATGTAATAGATATGTAATAGGTAGTATCTGTATCCTAATTTCAAAACAGCTATTCTGATGTTGTTTTCCTGGGATTGTCTACAGCATTCTAACATGGGAGGAATGGGTTAATACAGGCTGCATTTGGGTCCAACCGTAGAATTCTTGGAATGGAGTCAATTTGGCAGATCATTCATATTAATCTCACTACTTTTGACCAACTCAGGCCTCCAAGGCACTTTCTTTTCTGGACTTGTAATAGTTTTAAATGTTTCCTTGTTGTTCTCAGCAGCATCTAATCATGCCTTTAAACTTCTGCATTTGCTCAAGCAGACAGCAACGAATGGCCCTCTGTTAAAACACGGGAGGTGTTTTTCTCAAACATGAGGCTAGCATTTGAGATGGTTCACAGCGAGAAGGGGGATGTTGAAGCAAACTCACTGCACCAACTGCCATGTGTTTTTGAGTAATAGCCGTTCAGTTTAAGAGTATGATGTCATGGTAGGTTTGCTGTTCCAGTAACTATATTCCTTCATTCCATCCTGTTTCTGCTCTGTCACATGATAGGATTCCCGAAATACATGAAAGATTGTTACATTGCCATGTCATTTACAGGGAAGGAAATATTAGCAGTAAAAATATAAAACATTAGGTCAGTGTAAGCTACACACTCCACCCTTCCAGTTCAATTTAAAATGGTTGGCTCTGAAGAATCTGTATCCTCGTGAAGTAAAACATTAGCACCTCATTTTTCGACACTGTGAAGTTTGATTAATTTATAGAACTCCTCTTTGTCAGCTTTCAACATTAAGTTACCTGTAACAGTCTCTCAGTGATTATTTTCCTCACTGTCACTGAGCACTGGGCAAGGCAAATGCAAATAAGCACCTCTGAGTAAAGTGCGGTGATGCCAATGTCAACAGAGTCATTTTATTTTTGGAAGCTCTTCTATATTTGTCACCAGTGTGACCAACCACCCCCAAAATTCCAGACTGACTTATTCAAATATTTGAGTAAAAATATGAGACTGAATAATTTGTCAGTGAAAAATGCATCAAACCTGTCTAAACTACAGCAATGAAAATCTGAATAATTCCTTTGCAGCTGCAGTGTCAGATGATATGATGTTGGTGGGAGATTCTATTTATGTAATTGTGTGCAAATTTAATAGCCTGGTCCCAGATCTGTTTACGCAATTTTTTTATTATTCTGGATGCCAGTCTATTTCTTCTCTGTTGTCACTCCTTGTCACTCCTTGTCACTCCTTGTCATGCGTTTGGTGTGACAATTCCATTAGGAGTTTGCAAGAGAGCAGAAACAGACTGCTATCCAGGCTTCAAATGTAAACATTGCTGCAGCCAACATGACTCAAGACCTAGACTTGAGTCTAGCACACCTGAGTGTGTGTTGTCTTCAATGACCACTAATCTGAAAAGGACTGGGTAGGTTGAGGCATTGTAGGCAAAACTAAATTCTGATAGCTGTAGCATATTACATAGCAGGTGATAGAATTCAAGGATCACTTTTGTATTCTGGAATCTGAAATCTTTTATTTTTCAATAAGTACTGTATTCCCGAGTAGGCATGTTCATTTTACACACTAGATAAATTAATTCCTTCACATTTTGCATTATCACTTATTGTGTTCAGGGACACAGCAGACACTTTGACCACACCACGCTATTGCCTTACATATAGCCAGTTATTTCATATTACATTAGACCATACAGCCCACATGAAGTTGATGAATGCAGCTACAAGTAGAAGACATGTTTATAATCTCCTATAAGTCTTCTATGTTTTGTCCAGAGAGCACAGTAGCCACATGAGGACAGATTCATTACGTTCAAGCAGCCTACCCCATGTTGACATCATAAAGTTCAGTTATTGCTCAAATGTGTTCCGCAGCTTTGCATGTCAACAATTTTAAGGGAATTTCCTAAACAATCTTCCAACAGAGAAACCACCAACAGCTGTTGCATTATGGGGTGAGCAGAGCCATCTTACATCTTTATTGATACTAAACCTAATACTCATACAAAAGTGAAGATAAAAAGTGCATTTCTATGGGAGTAGTTCGATGTGCAGTCTTTCATTCATCCGTAACTTTAGTGTTACTTTGCATATACACTGCTCAAAAAAATAAAGGGAACACTTAAACAACACAATGTAACTCCAAGTCAATCACACTTCTGTGAAATCAAACTGTCCACTTAGGAAGCAACACTGATTGACAATAAATTTCACATGCTGTTGTGCAAATGGAATAGACAACAGGTGGAAATTATAGGCAATTAGCAAGACACCCCCAATAAAGGAGTGGTTCTGAAGGTGGGGACCACAGACCACTTCTCAGTTCCTATGCTTCCTGGCTGATATTTTGGTCACTTTTGAATGCTGGCGGTGCTTTCACTCTAGTGGTAGCATGAGACGGAGTCTACAACCCACACAAGTGGCTCAGGTAGTGCAGCTCATCCAGGATGGCACATCAATGCGAATTGTGGCAAGAAGGTTTGCTGTGTCTGTCAGCGTAGTGTGTGTCTGTGTCTGTCAGCGTAGTGTCAGGAGACGTGGAGGAGGCCGTAGGAGGGCAACAACCCAGCAGCAGGACCGCTACCTCCGCCTTTGTGCAAGGAGGAGCAGGAGAAGCACTGCCAGAGCCCTGCAAAATGACCTCCATCAGGCCACAAATGTGCATGTGTCTGCTCAAACGGTCAGAAACAGACTCCATGAGGGTGGTATGAGGGCCCGATGTCCACAGGTGGGGGTTGTGCTTACAGCCCAACACCGTGCAGGACGTTTGGCATTTGCCAGAGAACACCAAGATTGGCAAATTCGCCACTGGCGCCCTGTGCTCTTCACAGATGAAAGGAGGTTCACACTGAGCACGTGACAGACGTGACAGAGTCTGGAGATGCCGTGGAGAACGTTCTGCTGCCTGCAACATCCTCCAGCATGACCGGTTTGGCGGTGGGTCACTCATGGTGTGGGGTGGCATTTCTTTGGGGGGCCGCACAGCCCTCCATGTGCTCGCCAGAGGTAGCCTGACTGCCATTAGGTACCGAGATGAGCTCCTCAGACCCCTTGTGAGAGCATATGCTGGTGCGGTTGGCCCTGGGTTCCTCCTAATGCAAGACAATGCTAGACCTCATGTGGCTGGAGTGTGTCAGCAGTTCCTGCAAGAGGAAGGCATTGATGCTATGGACTGGCCCGCCTGTTCCCCAGACCTGAATCCAATTGAGCACATCTGGGACATCATGTCTCACTCCATCCACCAACGCCACGTTGCACCACAGACTGTCCAGGAGTTAGCGGATGCTTTAGTCCAGGTCTGGGAGGAGATCCCTCAGGAGACCATCCGCCACCTCATCAGGAGCATGCCCAGGCATTGTAGGGAGGTCATACAGGCACGTGGAGGCCACACACACTACTGAGCTTCATTTTGACTTGTTTTAAGGACATTACATCAAAGTTGGATCAGCCTGTAGTGTGGTTTTCCACTTTAATTTTGAGTGTGACTCCAAATCCAGACCTCCATGGGTTGATAAATTGGATTTCCATTGATTATTTTTGTGTGATTTTGTTGTCACCACATTCAACTATGTAAAGAAAAAAGTATTTAATAAGATTTTTTCTTTCATTCAGATCTAGGATGTGTTGTTTAAGTGTTCCCTTCATTTTTTTGAGCAGTATATTTCCTGTTTCCAGAAACAGTGCTGATTTATATCCATGGATGTGTCTCAAATTGCACCCTATTCCATATTTAGTGCACTACTTTTAACCAGGGCTGTTGTGCAGTAAATAGAGAATAGGATCCAATTTGGGACGCATACCATGTTTTCTCTTGTTTCAGTTTTCTGTTCCTGAGAGGTAGCTACACTGAGAGGTCTACTTCTCCTAACATCACATCTGCAGGGCTGCTCTGCTCTGCACAGTGATTCGTCTCCATGTCTACTCTACCTTCACCTTCCAAAACAGCTTTGAACTTCAGCTGCCTGGTTGCTTTGTTATCTTGATATATTTATGAAAAAAAAGACAGCTTTATAGTTTTTTTCCATCTGAAATGAACATTCAGCACATTACATATTTACTTTTCTATCTTGGCAGCGTCTCTTTGGAACAGGACAAAGTTATAGGTGGTCTTTAAAAACATTAACAGAATCAGTAGCTGTAATCATGAAAGGGCATGATGTAGAATTTCCATAGGCAGCAGTGAAGAGTGTACATGACACAGAGATGATTCGCAGGTACCCCAAATGAAAAATTACCTCACTGTATGTAGGCTATACCATAGCCCAGTCATAAACTACATGTAGGCTATACCATATACCAGTCATGAACTATATGTAGCTATACCATAGACCAGTCATGAACTATATGTAGGCTATACCATAGACCAGTCATGAACTATATGTAGGTTATTGTATCATAGACCACTCATGAACTGAAGTTTAAATTCAAAGCACTTCACCATTTCATCACAAATGTATACTTCAACTTGAAATGTTGCCCTGTACCATACTGTAGCATAGTTTATTGTCAGATTGGTCATTGACTTAATCTTATTTGGATTATTTCCTGTTATGTGTCAATTCTGTTGATACATTATTTCAGAAAGTTAACATTCACTAGTATGTCTTTGTGTGTTATTATCAGTGTTGGGGACTAGTGAACTAGATGTAGTTCAACTAGTAGTTTAACTTCATTCTACAGTAGCTTGGTGGTAGTTGAGCAACATTCAGATCTAGGTAGTGTTTTCACTTGTTAATTACCTGTTTAGCCATGTAGCGGTCTAGCTAACTACTGGAACTACACGCTGCTTTTATGACAAAATAACATTTTGTTGAAGAAGGCTTCAGACCTGTCTAATTCTCACTTGAAACATGTGTTTAATAGGCTATATTATACATTCTGTTAACATATGACACCAAAGTGATTTGTTCTAGCCATTTGTAATCTGTTGGCAGATTCACACAGGACAAAAATGATGTACACTACCGTTCGAAATGTCCTTGTTTTTCAAAGAAAAGCACATTTTTTGTCCATTAAAATAACATAAAATTGATCAGAAATACAGGGTAGACATTGTTAATTTTGTAAATGACTATTTTAGCTGGAAACGGCTGATTTTTAATGGAATATCTACATAGGTGTTGTGGTATCCCAGGAGGTCTACCCCGGGGGATGGTAATAAAGGGGAGGTACGTGAGGCGACATTGGATCCCTCTGCTGGGAATACGGGAGCTGGGCACACTGACACCGACAAGTGGAGGTAATTAGAGGAAAGTGCCAACCAGCCGTTTAGGCCAAATAAAAGGAGCACGGTGGCACACTGCGAGGGAGAACGGGAAGAGATCGACACCAAGAAAAAGGAGAGAAGAAGGACCGAGCCAAACCTCAGTGATTTTCTTTGTTATGTTTATTTTCTGTCTTAGTAAAGTTGTTTTTGCGGACTAAAGCCTCCCTGTCTCTGTGTCAATCTCTGCACGCTCAACCCAACACCCCACGGTTTACCACATATGTTGGAGAATGCAGGCATCTCGGTAGCTTTGGGTACCATGGGGTCGAGTGTACGGAGATTACCATGGAGGAGCTGGTGGCTCAGTTCCTACTCAGCCAGCAGAAGCAACAGGCTCTCCAGGAGCAAGCACTGGAGGAGCAGCACCAACAAAACCGCAGACTGGTAGCGGAGGTAGCCCAGTTGAAGGTTGGGAGGGCTCAGGAGTCTGGCCCGAATCAGTTCCTGGTTCAGTTAACCTGTTGGGGCTAGGGGGCAGTATTTGCACGGCCGGATAAAAAATGTACCCGATTTAATCTGGTTACTACTCCTGCCCAGTAACTAGAATATGCATATAATTAGTAGATTTGGATAGAAAACACTCTAAAGTTTCTAAAACTGTTTGAATGGTGTCTGTGAGTATAACAGAACTCATATGGCAGGCCAAAACCTGTGAAGATTCCATGCAGGAAGTGGAAATCTGATTTGTGGAATCACCTTCAACACTTTGCCTATGAAACACACCGTGAGTTAGGATTCATTTAGCACTTCCTAAGGCTTCCACTAGATGTCAAGTCTTTACAAAGTGGTTTGAGTCTTCTCCGGTAAAAACTGACCGAACGAGAGGCCTGGAAAGTTGGTCATAGAGGGAGGGCCATTACTACTATGACACGGGCGCCCGTGGGTACCCTTTTGTTTTTCCGAAACGTTTAGTAAGACAATGCAATCGTCCACCTTGACTATCATTGAAGCTCTGATTGAAAAAGGCCCTAAAGATTTATGTTATACAACGTTTGACATGTTTGAACGAACGTAAATATATTTTTTTTGCACATTCGTGACGACACGTCCCGCGCGCTTCAGTCCATTATGAGTAGCCTTCGGAATGCGCTAACAAGAAGGAACTATTGGGACATAAATTATTAACTTTTTCGAACAAAACTACATTTGTTGTGGACCTGGGATTCCTGGAAGTGCCTTCTGATGGAGATAATCAAAGGTAAGGGAATATTTACAATAGTATATTTGATTTTAGATGTTGCCAAGATGGCGCTAACCTGTATCGCCTAGCCTATTTTTCTGAGCATAGCACCTCATTTATTGCAAAGTGTGATTTCCCAGTAAAGTTATTTTTAAATCTGGCAATGGGGTTGCATTCACGAGATGTTAATCTATAATTCTTTGAATGACAATATTACATTTTAACAATGTTTTCGAATAGTAATTTAGTAAATTGTAGAGCTAATTCACCGGAAGCATTTGAGGGAAAATATTTTCTGAACGTCACGCGCCGATGTAAAATGCTGTTTTTATATATAAATATGAACTTTATCGAACAAAAAATGCATGTATTGTGTAACATGATATCCTATGAGTGTCATCTGATGAAGATTGTCAAAGGTTAGTGCTGCATTTAGCTGTGTTTTGGGTATTTGTGATGCATGCTAGTTGCTTTGAAAATGGCAGTGTGATTATTTTGGGCTGGGTACTCTCCTAACATAATCTAATGTTTTTCTTTGGCTGTAAAGCCTTTTTGAAATCGAACAACGTGGTTCGATTCAGGAGAGGTGTATCTATAAAATGGTGTAAAATAGTCATATGTTTGAGAAATTGAAGTTATAGCATTTATGAGGTATTTGTATTTCCCGCGACGCATTCCACTGGCTGTTGACTAGGGTGGGACACAAGCGTCCCAGGTTCCCAGACAGGTTAACGGAGGAAGATGACGTGGAGTTGTATTTGTGCACATTCGAGAGGACGGCACAGAAGGCAGGATGGCCCAAGCCCAAGTGGGCCAGCCTGTTGGCACCCTACCTCTCTGGGAAGGCCCAGAAGGCCTACTTTGCCTTGAACACTGACCAGGCCGTGAATTATGAGGGACTCAAACAGGAGATACTGATCCGTTATGGGTTCAATCTCGCACGCCGTGCACAACTGGTCCACGACTGGGCCTTTGATCCCACCCTTTCCCCCCGTGCTCAGATGAGCGACCTGGTGCGCCTGACCAAGGGCTGGCTACTGACGGAAGTACCGTCCCTCCTGATGCTCGACAAGTTCATCCTGGATAAATACCTTCGGGCCCTGCCATACGAGATGAAGAAGATGGTGAGCATGCAGAACCCCCAGAGCCTGGAGGAATTGCTGACCGCGGTGTCCTGTGTACACGGGGACACGAAGAGGTACCCAACGGTGCCAGTGAGGATAACCACCCCAAATGGGGAGTGCCAGATGTGCGTGGGAGCTGTTCCTAACATACCCGTGTCCATTCTCCTCGGTCGAGACTGCCCTCTCTTCCAGGCACTGTGGAAGGAGGGGCCTGGGGAGGCGAGGACTGGAGCTAGGAAGAAAAGGAAAAAGGATGGTGGCCTGTGCAACCCAACCCCCGCCACGAGAGGTGTCCACTGGGCCCAAGTCTGACCCGGAGGAGGGAGACGATCCCGCCGTGGTTGATGCGCTATGGGATGCAGGTCTGACCGCGAACCCCCACAAGTGCAAGCTGGGCTACGCCGAGGTGGAGTACCTGGGCTATCAGATCGGGAGGGGAAATGTGAAACCCCAAGAAAAAAAATCGCTGCCATTAGGGGATGGCTGGTCCACCGAACCAAGAGGCAGGTGAAGTCATTCCTGGGTTAGCAGGGTACTACGGTAGACTTGTACCTAACTTTGCCGCAATAGCTTCTTCCCTCACAGACTTAACAAAGGCACGACTACCCCAGACGGTGCGATGGACGGAGGACACAGAGGTGGCGTTCCAGGCCCTGAAGGATGCGCTATGTTCGCACCCGGTACTCGTCACCCCGGACTTCTCAAAAAACCTCCTGGTCCAGACAGACGCGTCTGACACAGGGGTAGGGGCCATTTTGTCCCAAGAGCAGGAAGGCGAGGAGCACCCCATCATGTATGTCAGCAGGAAGCTCCTCCCGAGGAAGAAGAAATACTCGATTGTCATGAAAGAGTCCCTCGCCGTGAAGTGGGCACTGGACACCCTCAAGTATTACCTCCTCGGGAGGATGTTCCCCCTGATCACTGACCATGCCCCCCTTGTGTGGATTGCAAGAGGTAAGGACACGAATGACCGTGTCACCCACTGGTTCCTGTCCTTACAGCGATTCTCTTTCTCTGTCATCCACAGGTCGGGGGCCTAGCACGGCAATGCGGACGCCCTATCCAGGAGGGATGCAAACCTAGCCCTGAGCATGCCTCCCTCCCAGTCAGGGCTAAGGTGTTGTGGTATCCCAGGAGGTCTACCCCGGTGGATGGTAATAGAGGGGAGGTACGTGAGGCGACGTTGGCTCCCTCTGCTGGGAATACGGGAGCTGGGCACCCCGACACCGACAGCTCTAAGTGGAGATAATTAGAGGAAAGTGTCAACAAGTTGTGGAGTCCAAATAAAAGGAGCACGGTGGCACACCGCGAGGGAGAACGGGGAGAGACCGACACTAAGCGAAAGGAGAGAAGAAGGACCGAGCCAAACTTCTGTGATTTTCTTTGTTATGTTTTTTTTCTGTCTTAGTAAAGTTGCTTTTGCGGACTAAAGCCTCCCTGTCTCTGTGTCAATCTCTGCACGCTCAACCCAACACCCCACGGTTTACCACAGCGTACAGAGGCCCATTTTCAGCAACCATCGCTCCTGTGTTCCAATGGCACGTTGTGTTAGCTAATCCAAGTTTATCATTTTAAAAGGCTTATTGATCATTAGAAAACCCTTTTGCAATTATGTTAGCACAGCTGAAAACAGTTGTCCTGATTAAAGAAGCAATACAACAGGCCTTCTTTAGACTAGTTGAGTATCTGGAGCATCAGCATTTGTGTGTTCAATTACAGGCTCAAAATGGCCAGAAACAAAGAACTCTTCTGAAACTTGTCAGTCTATTCTTGTTCTGAGAAATGAAGGCTATTCCATGTGAGAAGTTGCCAAGAAACTGAAGATCTCGTACAACGCTGTGTTCTACTCCCTTCACAGAACAGCGCAAACTGTCTCTAACCGGAATAGAAAGAGGAGTGGGAGGCCCCGGTGCACCACTAAGCAAGAGGACAAGTACATTAGAGTGTCTGGTTTGAGAAACAGACGCCTCACAAGTTCTCAACTGGCAGCTTCATTAAATAGTACCCGCATAACACCAATCTCAACGTCAACAGTGAAGAGGCGACTCTGGGATGCTGGCCTTCTAGGCAGAGTTCCTCTGTCCAGTGTTTGTGTTCTCATGCCAATCTTAATCTCATTTTTTTATTGGCCAGTCTGAGATATGGCCTTTTCACTGTTGATGTTGAGACTGGTGTTTTGCGGGTACTATTTAATGAAGCTGACAGTTGAGGACACATTTACGACATTAACAATGTCTACACTGTTTTTCCGATCAATTTGATGTTATTTTAATGGACAAAAAATGTGCTTTTCTTTCGAAAACAAGGACATTTCTAAGTGACTCAACTTTTGAACAGTAGTGAATGTAATGTTTTGTGCCTGTGCTCGTGCTCATATTTACATTTCCGATTTACATATGATAGTTTTTCACAAAGTAGTTTGGATGTAGTGAACTACTTTTTCAAAATAACTTTAGTTAAACTATATTTTTCTTACGGAGAGCTTTCCAGTGTGAAGTAAATGGTAGCTTGGTGAACTATCATTTCAGAGTAGCTTCCCCAACACTGGTTATTATACCATGTAGTTCAATTTATGAGTAAATAATACAAAGTACATTTTCTCTCTAAATTTTATTCTCAGCCTGAGAAGTGGTGGGCTCCATAAGAGGAACATGCACGTTTTGATCATTTACAACGTGACACTTTTCCCCATGCCAGATTGAGCAGGTAAGTGAAATAGTTAGCTTTCTAGAAATACGCCATAAACATTACATATGGTAATGGGGTGTTTAGTGTGTGAGAGGAAATTAGAATGGTAGCTTAGCCCTTACGTAAACAATTATTTTAGCTGGCTCTAACATATATTGACTGTCTGCGTGGCTTGGTTGGTTGAATAACCTAGCATTTTGGAGATATTGGTGTCATAGTTTGAGTTAATGTCTGTGTAATCAAAAAGAGTGTGCTAACATGTAGTTTCAGCCATGAGCATCTGTCAACAGATATCACTGTATTAAGCTGTTCTGTTGTTTAAACTTTTGTGCTTTGCTTAATAGTTTAATCTAGAATTATGGCTCAGGCAAAGCTGATATAACAATTACCTCCCAAAATGCTATCTGCGATGGGAATATCAAGCCTGAGCACAGCTCACCGACATCCAGATGCTTTGTTAGCAATATGTCAGTTGATTCTACACTTCTTGTTTCTTCTGATTAAGTAAACAAGAAATCATGAATAATTACCAAAACGCACATCAATTAAATGTCAGAATGATATTTAATTGGGAGAAGTTTCCAGCACACTTAAAATAAAAATCCCTTGAGGGCTCTTTCACACACACACACGCACGCACGCACGCACGCACGCACGCACGCACGCACGCACACACACACACACAGTTGGAGTTGTTAAGAACTGTTTAACATTCGTCCGCTTTTATAGTAGGGGCGGCAGGTAACTGAAAGGTTGGTGGATCGAATCCCCGAGCTGCCATGGTCAAAATCTGTCATTCTGCCCCTGAACAAGGCAGTTAACCCACTTTTACTAGGTCGTCATTGTAAATAAGAATTTGTTCTTAAAAGACTTGCCTAGTTAAATAAAGCTTATATAAATAAATAAAAATAG